>NW_022195054.1:0-374644 GCF_008641045.1 Pistacia vera | reverse complement strand
AAATACATGTAAATTGACCATTTTACCCTTCCATTCAAAAAAAGAAAATTACTTGAAAAGTAAATTTCATACCTTAAGGCATTGGAATAATAACGCGGGGTTTACAATAATCACTAAAACTCATTAAAAATATATATAAGAAAATACACATATATATACGAGTAATAAAGTATGGGCCCATATTTAATTTTTCTTTATATACAAATATTTATAAAATATTCTCAAAAATAGCAACTTGACAGTGTAGCCCAACCCTTCCACTGTGTGACGTTCCAAGCGACCGCAACTCACCTATTACTTGCAAAACATTAAAAACAATGGAGTGAGCACTATTGGCTCAGTAAGTAAACCCACTATGCTACCCTTCTCTCTCTCCGTTGCTTAAAATTCTGAATTTTCTTTCCTTACATCACATTTCCCGATTATTCTCTATTCTTTCTCTATTCTTCTCTCTGTTCTTTCTCTGGTCTTTCTCTATTCTTTCTCTGTTTTGCTCTCTGTTTTTCTCTCAATTTTCTAATTTCTCTCTATTCATGATAAGGAGCATGATATTATGCATATTCATGATGCAAATGCACAATTGCAGAAATTATGCATTTTCTTTTCTATTTTTCTTATTCTGTTTTTTGTTTCTTTTTCTTTATTTCTTTCTTTATTTTCTAGTCTTTCTTTCTATTCTTTCTTTTCTTGCCGATCGGACTCGGTTGAGGCATGGATTTGGAGCCTTGGCCGTGTCAGTGAATTCTCTAATTCTGGGTATAGTCCTCATCCACACGCACTTCTAACCGACTGTACAATTTTTCTTTCTAAATTCTGAGGCCGCTCACTAAAGGCGGGGTGCATGTGGGACTATGTCACTTGCGGGCTCCCCATCGCAACAAGCTTCTCTTCTTTTTATCTTTTTACACTTCTTTAACTAAAATTTAAGATTTGAATATTTTTAATATTCTCATTTCTTTCTATTTTCTCTTTAACACATTTTAGTGCTTTTTCATGCTCTTATTATTTTCTATGCATGTAGATGGTTTCATGCTAATAATTCTTTCTAAATTCACATATTTAAATGAAATTATGCATTATGGAATGCAAACATGTCTTTCTCTACCATCTACAAACACATCCCAAGGTAACACATAATCATACTCATACATGCACTTCTCCTTGACATTTCATCAAACAATTCATGTGCACAAATTAACACTAATTTGGCTACACTTCTATCTCTATTTTGGGCCACCAAAAATTTGGAATAAACTCCTCCATAATTAACCCCAAATCTTCCCAAAATACACACTTCAAAATTTTCACTTCAATTCTTCCAAATCTCATCCATACATTCATCAAATAACAACTACACCAACAGAACTTCTCATGGATAGGTTCTAATCATTATTCAACACCAAATCCATAAACAATTCTACATATAACACATATATATGCATAAAGAAAGTTCTCTACACAACATAACTTAAATCATACGTAGGGTAGGATTTACTTACCTTTGATATGAGCAAATTCAACCCTTTAAGAATCTGCTTTGATCAAACTCTCTTCCTCTTAAATCCTATGAGCATAAACCATCAAAATCAACACTTTAAAAACTAAAATTCACTTCTTAGTGCAAGGATCTTACCTATAGAAGCTTAAGATTGAAAATCCACTCAAAAACACCCAAAACCTTTGAATTTCCTTTGAAGAAGAATTGAAGAATTTGAGAGAATATGGAGGTGAAAGTGTCGTGCAAATGGGTAAGAGTGGCTGGGGTTTCACTCTTCATTTTGATATAACATAAAAATTATATATTAGTTTCCCATTTTGCCCTTGCACTTTCTTTAAAATTCCATCTATTTCCCATTCAATTACCATAATGCCCTCATTTTTATTGCATTCTCCATGAAATTCAATCTCTTTTCACTCCCCACAATTTCAACTAATTTTGAGTGAAAAGACCATTTTACCCTTAATGCAAGTTTAAGGCATTTTCTTCACATTTTCTCAAAATAACTTTAGCAAAAATCAACTAAAGGTATAAGAGCATAAATTAAATTACGTATCTCCATGTGGGCGTTACAGTTAGCTTGTGATCTCACGCTTTCTTTCTTTCTGTGTAGTTTATGTGAAGAGCTAGACGTCATCTAGTGGTTCTTATTGATCTAGAGATTGAAAGAATCACACGAAGACTTAACAGAGAAAGAAGAGAATGAGAGGTGATAGTCATTGAGGTGGCGAAAAACAGAACGTTGAGGGAATTCTCAGTGCCCTCGGTTGATGGTAGTGGTCCAAGTATAACTAGGCCACCGGTGCGAGCCAACTTTGAAATAAAGCCAACAATCATCCTAATGATCCAACAATCAATACAATTTAAGGGAGATTTGAAGGAAGATCCGAATTCATACATTACAAAATTCTTAGAGATCTGCGATACCTTCAAATCAAATGGAGTGTCAGATGATGCCATCAGATTAAGATTATTTCCTTTCTCATTAAGGGATAAAGCAAAGGGATGGTTAATGGAACTACCAACAGGAACAATCACAACTTGGAATGAATTGGCACTAAAGTTTCTGACTAAATACTTCCCTCCAACGAAATCTGCAAATATGAGAAATGATATCACATCATTTCTACAGGAAGAGACTGAATCGCTTTATGAAGCTTGGGAAAGATACAAGGAACTACTAAGGAAGTGTCCACACCATAGGTTG
The DNA here is from genome assembly GCF_008641045.1 of Pistacia vera. Taxonomy (NCBI): domain Eukaryota; kingdom Viridiplantae; phylum Streptophyta; class Magnoliopsida; order Sapindales; family Anacardiaceae; genus Pistacia; species Pistacia vera. The sequence continues at coordinate 371,939 of NW_022195054.1, read as the reverse complement.
CCAGTTTGGATGCAAGGCCAAACGTTCTATAATGGGTTAATGATAAATGTGCAAATGATGATAGATGCAGCAAGTGGAGGAGCATTGCAAAACAAGACACCTAAAGAAGCTTATGAGTTACTTGAAGTCCTGGCAAGTAACAACTATCAGAGACCCAATGAGAGAATGCAGTCGAAGAAGTCTATGGGTACTCATGAAGTTGATGCTTACATGGCTATTTCAGCCCAACTTACAGCACTTCAGAAGCAATTAGGAGGTATGCAAGTGAATTCTATTCAAACACCTCAATTGACATTTGATTTTTGTGCAGGTAACCATACGAGTAATGAATGTCAAGTAGGGAACACATTTGTTTCAGCTTCATCATCATTAGAGCAAATCAACTATTTGGTTGGGAATCAGAGACAACAAAACAATCCTTTCTCTAACACGTACAATCCTAGTTAGAGAAATCATCCAAACTTGTCTTGGGGCAACAATCAGAATCAGCAAAATAACTAATGGAATCAAAGAACAATGCCAAACAATCAAGTGGGGGTAAATAATCAACCAGGGGATCAAAGATTGTCAAAATTGGAGGATATGTTCAGGAAATTCGTGCAAGAGACCATAGGTTTCATGAGTGAGATGAGGGAAAATTTCATAAACCAAGAGGCGTCCATGCGAAACTTGGAGGTACACGTGGGGCAAATGGCCAAAAAGCTGAATGAGCGACCTTAAGGTTCCTTACCAAGCATCACAGTGACAAATCCGTGTGAACAAGTGAATGCAATAACTTTAAGAAATGGAATGGTCTTGGAAGAGGTTGAGAAAAAAGAGAAGGATGAGAACCCACCGAGTAAAGTGAAGGAAGAATCCGATGAAGAAATCATGGTTGAAGAAAAGCCAACAAGTCCTAAGGAAAAAGAACCAAAGAGGGAAGAGAGGCCAAGGCAAAAGAAAGAAAAATTGCCATTTCCTAAGATACCAACAGAGTTGGCACATCATACCCATTCTATACCTTTTCCTCAGAGGCTCAGAAAGCAAAATCAGGATAAGCAGTTCACGAAATTCCTTGATGTATTTAAAAAATTGTATATTAACATTTCTTTTGCAGATGTTGAGCTGCGCAAAATTCCTCAAGGAAATTCTATCAAACAAAAGGAAGTTGGAAGAGGAGAAAATAGTGATGCTTATAAAGGAATGCAATGTTGATAATCCGTGGATTATACCCTTTTTATTAGACTTTTTAGTCGGATTTCAGGTACTTTCTAGTTTATTTTGACCTAAATTGTTGCTTAATTCTTTACATTTCATGTTTTAGGTTAAAATGGACATTTTGAGGTAATAAAGACAGAATTGGAAATTCTTGACTCAGAAGTAAGCGGATCTCAGAAGATTGGGAGAGTTCTGAAGCAGGGTAAAGCACTATGAAGCTTGTTCCCAAGGGAGAGCACCGAAGATCGAAGAATCAAGCGAAGATTTAAGCAAAGGGGCAATTCTGTAAATTTAGAATTTGTCAGGAAGCTTCGCCATGGCGAAGGTTGTTCTTCGCCGCAGCGAAGTGCGCCAGTCACGCACCAAGTCTGCTTCTTTCTTCGCCTCGGCAAGATTTCTTCTTCGCTGTGGTGACAGTTGTAATTTCCAGTTTTGTAAAACGCACAGTTTTACTTTTGCGTGTTTTTTTGAGGAATTTGGGGCGAGGTATAAATGAAAACACTTAGCCTTTTTGGAAAAAGCTTCGAATAAAGTTAGAGTAGCTTTCTACATTTCCTTAGTTTCATTTTTGAGGAATTTTTGAGATTTAACAAGGGTAAAGATTCGATTTCAAACCAGGGGATTCGTCATTTGGGGAGATTTCTTATCTTATCTTTTATTTTCATTATGTTGAACTTTAGTATTTTCGTTTCTTTCATTTGTATTGTTGATTTAGCCTTGAACTAACCCATTTTGGGTTAGGGTTTTGATTATAGTTCGGATTTTTATGGGTTAAGTTATTGATTATTTTGTTTTCATATGATTTTGCTTTGATTGTGTGTTTACTTTGCATTTATTGGTTTTATGTGATGAACATGATGAGATTGAAGAAAAAGAACCAGGATAAGCAATTTTCAAAGTTTATTGAAATATTTAAAAAATTGCATATTAACTTTCCTTTTGCAGATGCATTGCAGCAGATACCGAGCTACGCGAAGTTCCTTAAGGGAATCCTATCGAACAAAAGGAAGTTAGAAGGCTTAGCGACCAATCCTCGTGGGAACGATACTCACTCATCATTATATTACTTGTGCGACTAGTATACTTGCTACATATTGTATGTTGTAGGAAACACGTATCAAGTTTTTAGTGCCATTATCGGGGAGAACACTAATAGATATGCAGGAAGGGAAGTTACTGTTGAGAGTTCAAGATGAAACAATAACTTTCATTGTCTTTGAGGCGATGAAGTTTCCATCCGAAATGGATTCGTGTTTTAGTGTTGATGTGGTGGATAAATTGGTTGTGGAATCCATTGAAGAAAACACCCCACAATTACCTCTAGAAGCATGTATAGCCAAATCCAAAATAGTAGAGGTAGATGAGTCAGCTAGTAATGAATGTGCTAGGATGTTAGAAGCACTTCAACCGATTGATGAGAGTCAAGATGTAGAATTTGAGGAGTTTGATTTTGACAAAGAGAGAGAGAAGGAAGAAAATGAAGAACCTCCAAAGCTTGAGTTGAAACCTTTACCTTCCCACCTCAAATATGTATATCTTAAGGACTTAGAAACCTTCCTGGTGATCATTAGTTCATGTTTGAGTAAATTGGAGGAAGAGCAGTTGATTAGGGTGTTGAGGGAACATAGACTAGCAATTGGATGGACGATTTCGGACATTAGAGGCATCTCGCCATCATTTTGCATGCATAAGATACTCATGGAGGATGATATTAAGCCTAGAGTGTAGCCACAACGAAGATTGAATCTTGCGATGAAGGAAGTAGTGAGAAAGGAGGTGATGAAACTTTTAGATGCATGGATTATCTATCCTATTTCCAACAGTCCATGGGTGAGCCCGGTACAAGTGCTCCCAAAGAAGGGAGGTATCACGGTAGTACGGAATGAGAGTAATGAATTGATACCAACTAGGATGGTGGCGGGCTGGAGAGTGTGCATTGATTATCGAAAATTGAATGAGGCGACAAGGAAGGATCATTTTCCACTACCTTTCATTGATCAGATGTTGGAGAGGTTGGCAGGACATGCCTATTACTGTTTCCTGGATGGGTATTCAGGATATAACCAGATTGCCATCGCTCTTGAGGATCAAGAGAAAACGACCTTTACTTGCCCTTATGGCACCTTTGCTTACCGAAGGATGCCTTTTGGGTTATGCAATGCACCAACAACATTCCAGAGATGCATGATGTCGATCTTTGGACACATGGTGGAACAGTTCATAGAAGTCTTCATGTCTCGATTTTTGGTTCGTCTTTTGATAGTTGTCTACTAATCTTTCTTTTGTTTTGCAGCGATGTAAGGAGACAAACCTGGTGCTCAATTGGGAGAAGTGTCATTTCATAGTCCAGGAGGGAATAGTGCTCGGTCATAGGATTTCAAAGGACAGAATAGAAGTTGATCGAGCAAAGACAAAAGTGATTGAGAAGCTGCCACCACCATCGAATGTCAAAGCGGTCCGAAGTTTCTTGGGGCATGCAAGGTTTCACAGACGCTTCATCAAGGATTTTTCTAAGATTTCTAAACCCCTGTGCAATTTGTTGAATAAAGATGTTGTTTTTGACTTTAATGATGAATGCATGCATGCCTTTCTAACTCTGAAAAAATTATTAGTATCTGCACCTATTATTGCAGTTCCCGATTGGGGACTACCATTTGAATTAATGTGTGATGCTAATGATTTTGATTTAGGGGTAGTTTTAGGACAGAGGAAAAACAAAGTGTTGCATGTAATTCAGTATGCTAGCAAAACACTCATTGATGCACAATTGAATTACACCACCACTGAAAAAGAATTGTTGGCTGTGGTGTTTGCTTTTGACAAGTTTCATTCATATTTGATAGGTGCAAAAGTGATCGTCTACACAGACCATTCAGCACTCAGGCACCTTTTGGCAAAGCAAGAAGCAAAACCTCGGCTGATAAGATGGATCTTACTACTTCAGGAGTTTGAGTTAGAAATTCGAGATAAAAAGGGGTCGAAAAATGTTGTGGCAGATCACTTGTCAAGGATTGAGAAACTAATCAAGGGAACTGAGGAGGAAATGCCAATTAGAGAAACGTTTTCGAATGAGAAATTGATGAGCGTGGAAGAAGCACCATAGTATGCAGATTTTGCAAATTATTTGTCATCAAGGGTGCTCCTAAGTGGTATGACGTTCCAACAAAAGAGAAACATTTTCTCAGATTTGAAGTACTACTTTTGGGAAGAGCCATTCCTATACAGACACTGTGCTGATCAAATGATACGGAGATGTGTCCCGGAGGAAGAAATGGAGAGCATTTTAAGGCATTGTCATGAGAAGGAAGTAAGTGGCCATTTTGGAGAAGCTAGGACAGCAACCAAGGTTTTACAATCAGAGTTTTATTGGCCAACCCTCTTTAAGGATTCCTTTCGGATGATTCAGGAGTGTGACCAATGTCAACGGATGGGTAATATTTCAAAAAGAGATGAGATGCCGTTGATCAACATCCTGGTGGCTGAGCTTTTTGACATGTGGGGGATTGATTTCATGGGTCCCTTCCTAAGTTGTTTTAGGAACACATTTATATTGGTTGCGGTGGATTACTTGTCCAAATGGGTCAAAGCAGTTGCATTACCGACTAATGATACTAGGGTAGTGATTCAGTTTGTGAGAAAGAATATTTTCTCATGGTTTAGGGTACCACGAGCAATCATTAGTGATGGAGGATCCCACTTTTGCAATAGGCAATTGGATGCACTGTTGAGTAAGTATGGAGTGACACATAGGGTTGTAACACCTTACCATCCACAAACGAGCGGGCAAGTAGAACTGTCTAACAAAGAACTTAAAGGAATTTTAGAAAAGATAGTTACTAGGAAAGATTGGTCACGGAAGCTAGATGATGTGTTATGGGCCTATCGAACCGCCTTTAAAACTCCTATTGGTATGTCTCCATTCAGGATGGTCTATGGGAAGGCATGCCACTTGCCGGTTGAACTCAAGCATAAAGCATACTGGGCAGTCAAGCAGCTAAACATGAACTTGAAAGCTGCTGGAGAAGAAAGGATGTTAACTTTGAACGAACTCGATGAGTTTCATCTTAAAGCATATGAGAATGCCCGGATTTACAAGGAGAAGACAAAAAGGTGGCATGATAAGCATATTCGGAAGAAAGACTTTGAAGTAGGACAGAAGGTGTTGTTGTTCAATTCTAGACTTAGGCTTTTTCCCGAAAAACTTAAGTCTAGATGGTCCGGACCATTCACAGTTACAAGAATTCACTCATCCAGAGCAGTGGAAGTTACACATGAAGAAAAGGGCACCTTTACAGTCAATGGACAGAGACTGAAGCCATACATAGATGGGATGCTGATTCGCAAATCCATCCCAATCCGGCTTGAAGATTGAGAGAGTCCAGCTATCGACTATAAACAAGCGCTTTTTGGGAGGCAACCCAAGTGTTTTTAATATTTTGTTTTTCATTGTGTTGTGTTTGAATTTCTTATGAGTTTGAAGGATTTTTTATTTGTGTGTTTTTGGGTGTTTCAGGTGAAGTTTGTAGCTAAGGAAAGGAATGAAAATGCTCCAGACTTCGCCGAGGCAAAGAAGTTTTCTTCGCCGCGGCAAAGTACATTGAGTAAAATTAAATTATGAAAAGTCCCAGACTTCGCCGCGGCGAAGATTGTTCTTCGTCGGGGCGAAGAAACCTGAAAATTGGTGATAGTTACTGTATGTTTTCGCCCCGGCGAAGGAATTATCTTCGCCGCGGCGAAGCAGGTGGGACAAAATTTATCCAAGGCATTTCGCCGCGGCGAAACCTGGGTTTTTTTTTAGGGTTCTTGATTGAAGAACTTCGCCGCGACGAAGCTTGTTCTTCACCGCGGCGATGAGTCTTTTCTATAAATACCCACTTTTCTTTTCATTCTTCACGTGACTCTTCATATCCACTTGAGAGAAAAATTTTCAAACTTCAATCCACTTCATTCCCAGTGTTTTCCCAACCAATTTTCTTACTCCTTAACCCTCCTAAACACCAAAACAACTCATTTCAACAATAAATTTTGCGAAAATTTCACCAAAATTTTAGGTCAAGAAATTTGGGGCTTTCCAATCTAGGCTGATTCTGGTCGAATTGGTGTCGAATATTCCTTTATATTGGTAAGATCTCAAGTTCCCTAAACTTTTTATCGCACAATTTCAAGTTTTAATTTGTAGATCTGAAAAAAAAAATTGGTTGTGGTTGAGTTGTGAAATTTGTAGTGCTTGTGAGTTCGATTTTGTTTGAGGAAGGGTTGTTTGTGCGTGTGGTGATATTGAGGAGTGCGGGTTTTGAGTTTTGAAGTGTTTTGGTTGAATTTGAAAAATTTGTAGTTTGGGGGTTGAAGTGCGAATTTTTGGAAGTGTTGTCAATTTTTGCAGGATATAATTGGTTGTTGTAGGACACTTAGGTTTGAATTGTTGGTTGAGTTGAACTTAAATTTTGGAGAAAATGCCGGTCAAAGCCAAGCATCAATATAAGGGTAAGGGAAAAGGAAAGAAAGTGGATGACCGCTTCGTGAGTGAGGAGGCCCGGAAAAGATATGAAGGGGCTATCAAAAGAAAGGATACGGGCTTTGTTCCTGAGCGTGGATTGATCGCGAGTTAGGCCTTGAACTAGAGTCGAGGGAGACAGTGGGAAGTGTTTATGAGTGCTCCTGCACAACCGGTTATAGAGCCGCTAGTGAGGGAGTTTTATGCTAATCTCCCGGATTGTGAAGAGGGTACAACATTTGTGAGAGGGGTTGATGTGCTGTTTTCGGAAAAGGTAATCAATGAGTTTTTTAAATTGCCTAAGATTTACCAGGATGATTACGCAAGGTTTAAGACGTCAAGTTATGAGGATAGTATCATTCTTCCGGTCATTGCAAAACCGGGTGCAACTTGGGCAGTGTCGAAGAAACAAAAGAAAACCCTCAAGGGAACTGATTTGACACCGATGGCTCAATTGTGGCAGTATTTTGTTAGTGCGAAGATGATGCTGGAAATGCATTATAGCACAGTAACTAAAGAGAAGGCAGTATTGCTTTATTCTATTGCCACAAGAAAGAGTATTGATGTGGGAGATATTATCTGGAACAGTATTCAGCATGCCTCCAAACCAGGGCGAACAAGTTACGTTTTCCCACATCTCATTACAGCTTTGTACATTCAAGCTAGAGTCAAGGTGTATGATGATGAGCAACGTTTACATGTTGCCCCAACTCTCGGCTCAGATTGTTATCAAAAGCATCTTGAACATCCAGCAACTGAGCAATCAAGAGCAAGGAAAAAACGACAGAGAACCACACAAGGACCTGCCCCATCTTCCAGCTCCACAGCTACACAGAAAGAAATGATTCATCAGATGATGGGTATGAAGAAACATATGACAAAATGACAGGATTGATTGGTTGAGCAGACCCAGATGATGTATGAGATGCAGAAGAGTAGCTTTAACAAGCTCAACATTGACACTTCAGGATTCCAATGGGCCGAATGGGATTCAGATGAGTGGATGGGCTCCGAGTCGAAAGAGGAAGAAGAGGAAGACGAGAGAGGCGACCAATGAGCACCAGAACACCTGTTTAGTTTTTCTTTAGTTTTATTTGTTTTTAGTTGATTTTGTTTTTCATTTCAAACATTAAACTCAGTTCTTATTTTTGTTTTGGATTTGTGTAGTTGTTTTAGTTGTTTCATTTTCCTTTGATTTGTAGTTATTGCAAGGACGAGATTAGGATGTAATACTTTCAATTTAGTTTGTGAATTTTTGCTAACACAATGGAAACCATAGCTTCAATTGTTTTGACATATGTTGGGTGATGAAAAAGTCAAGGACCGGGTGTGCAATATGGAGTGACACTTCACGGATTAACTAGGGAACTTTCTCGTACCTTGTTATTTTGGATTTTCCATTCCTAATTGATGCATAATGGGACATTGGGGACCATGTCATCTTTTGTTTGGGGGTAGGAAAATTAGGAATTTTTGAACTTTTGTTATTTTTTTTAGTTTGATTGTTTTTGCCGATGATGAATTGTAGAAATCAATGATAAGAATTGGATTGTTGCATTTTTATCGTTGAGAAATGTTAAGCATTGCTTCAAGTTTAGGTTTATTGACTGAATTTTGATTGAGGTTTGTTGAGTGGTTCAACCACCATTTTCATTTTTTTCGGCATGCTTAGATTCATTTTATGTACTTAGGTAAAGTTTGATAATGTTGGTGGACTCTAGAACCTAGTAGAGAAGTGCTTGAGGCGAAATTCTAGGATTAGACATGGTTGAGGAAATGATTTGGGCATTCTTTTTTAACGTTTGAGCCTTTCTAGCCGACCCGTGAATGAAATTGTCCCTAGTCACCCATTTGAGACTTGTGAATTAGTATTGCTTTATTTTTCTTGGCAAACCAAAAATTGTCCAATCCTTTTACCCTAAACACTTTGTCGTACCCTTAGGAGAATTCGGCCTTAGTGCAAACACAAAGAATGGAAAAAGAGTTGTACGAATAAGCCAAAAGAATAGTTTGGGGGTTGGGAGAAGGGAAATAAAAACAAAAGAGGTAGTCACCTCAATTAAATTGAATTGTGAATTTTATTTTGTTTAAAAAAAAAAAAAAAACAATTTCTTCCTAGTTTAAGGTTATATCGGCTGGAAACCAGAACCCGCCTTAAAAACTGCCTAGCAGTGCTTGGTAACCTCTGGTATAACAAGGCCACGTACACCTTATACGCATTTCCCCTGCCGCATGGTATCCGAAATAAGAAAGATACAAGTTGAGGGTTGTGAATTAGTGGACATTTTGATTGGTGGTTAAGAAGAAGTGGAGTTAAATTTGATTTTAGTGTTTGCATGAGGAAAACCGAGTTCTCTTACTTTGTTATTCTTATCCTTTTCTTAGAACCCACTACTCGCGCCTAACGTTACAAGCTTTTAAAGACCTTTTGATTCTCATCTTTGTCTAGTCCTCATTAGTGGAGAGTAGTTCGATATTTAGACTTATGGAATCTGCCACCATTTGATAACTTTACATTTCTGCATAAAATAATCTGGGAAGTTGGAATGTGGATTGAAGTGGGGATCACCTACTCGGTGGACTGATAGAGGAAGACAGTCGATGTAGCTTATAACTTCTTGGAGTGTTGAACATTTTCTGATAATAATTTTTCAACACCTTTTGAGACTTATGTAATTTCTAGGCAATTCGTATGTTGAGTTTGAGTTTAGTTTGTGTTCGTTCACCTTTCAGTTCTGTTGTGTGTGTGTTGCGTATTTTTGTTCATTTGTTTGTTGTTTTTGTTCCGTGAGTTTGTACCTTATGCTCGAGGACGAGCATATCTTTAGTTTGGGGGTATTTGATAATCTATGGATTATACCGTTTTTATTAGACTTTTTAGTCATATTTCAGGTACTTTCTAGTTCATTTTGACTTGAATTGTTGCTTAATTCTTTACATTTCATGTTTCAGGTTAAAATGGACATTTTGAGCTAATAAAGACAGAATTGGAAATTCCGGACTCAGAAGTAAGCGGATCCCAGAAGATTGGGAGAGTTCTGAAGCAGGGTAAAGCACTATGAAGCTTGTTCCCAAGGGAGAGCACCGAAGATCGAAGAATCAGGCGAAGATTCAAGCAAAGGGGCAATTCTATAAATTCAGAATTTGTCAGGAAGCTTCGCCGCGGCGAAGGTTGTTCTTCGAAGCAGCGAAGTGCGCCAATCACGCACCAAGTCTGCTTCTTTCTTCACCTAGGCAAGATTTCTTCTTCGCTGCGATGACAGTTGTAATTTCCAGTTTTGTAAAACGCACAGTTTTACTTTTGCGTGTTTTTTTGAGGAATTTGGTGCGAGGTATAAATGAAAACACTTAGCCTTTTTGGAAAAAGCTTCGAATAGTGTTAGAGCAGCTTTCTACATTTCCTTAGTTCATTTTTGAGGAATTTTTGAGATTGAACAAGGGTAAAGATTCGATTTCAAACCAGGGGATTCGTCATTTGGGGAGATTTCTTATCTTTTCTTTTATTTTCATTATGTTGAACTTTAGTATTTTTGTTTCTTTCATTCGTATTGTTGATTTAGCCATGAACTAACCCATTTTGGGTTAGGGTTTTGATTGTAGTTCGGATTTTTATGGTTTAAGTTATTGATTATTTTGTTTTCATATGATTTTGCTCTGATTGTGTGTTTACTCTGCATTTACTAGTTTTATGTGATGAACATGATGAGATTGAGAAATGAATCATGTTAGGCTTCTTGGGTAATCACCATTGTAGTATTGGATGCTAGAGATAGATTCAAGAACCAAATAAATCATTTTAGGACTCTTGTGCTTAATGACCTTAGAATGATTAACTTTCAATTTGTTGGGTGCGGAAGGTTAATAGGGAAGAGTAGGAAAACATAGCCTAAGAAGGTATGTTTGACACTTTAGAGAGTTCGATTTACAATCAATGCATGTGAATACGAATTTAGCTTAATTCTTTAGATTTAACCCATAGAGTCTGAATGAAATCAAAACCCTACCCGTTTATTTGAATTGATTTTATCCCGTTTCAAATCTTGCTTTCATAGTTTGATTTTAATTTAGTAAATTTTGTTTCAGTTATAGTTTAAATTTTTCCCTTAAATCCAAAAGAATTCGATTGCTTCAACTTGAAAATGGTAGAAAACTTAATGCTTAGCGACCAATCCTCGTTGGAACGATACTCACTCATCATTATATTACTTGTGCGACTAGTATACTTGCTACATATTGCATGTTGTACGAAACACGCATCAAGTGTCATTCTACAGAAGAAGCTGCCACCAAAACTCAAGGACACAGGGAGTTTCACTATCCCTTGTGTTATAGGGAGTTTCACTATCCCTTGTGTTATAGGAGATATTACATTTGATAGAGTTTTATGTGATCTAGGTGCAAGCATAAATCTAATGCCTTTTTCTGTTTTCAGGAGACTAGGGATTGGTGAAGTGAAGCCAACGACCATATCTTTGTAGCTTGCAAATAGATCCATCAAGCATCTAAGGGGCATAGTTGAAGATGTATAGGTTAAAGTGGACAAAGTCATCTTTCTTGCAGACTTCATCATGTTCGATATGGAAGAGGACAAGGAAATACCTCTCATCTTAGGGAGACCATTTCTTGCCACTGGAAGAGCCCTAATTGATGTGCAAGAAGGAAAATTGCTTTTAAGGGTCCAAGATGAAATGATGACATTCAATGTTTTTGAGGCCATGAAATTTCCATCAGAGTCAGAGTCATGCTTTAGTGTAGACTTGGTGGACAGACTAGCAACATATGCTATTGAAGAGGACACCCTTCAACTACCTTTAGAAGCTTGCATTGCCCAATAAAAAACAACAGAGGTAGATGAGCCAATGAAGAATGAGTGTGCTAGACTTTGGAAGTGCTTCAACCGATAAACGCAAGCCAAGATCCAGAATTTGAAGAGTTTGACATTGAAAAAGAAAAGGAAAAGGCAAGAACAGAAGAACCTCCAAAACTTAAACTGAAGCCTTTACCTTCTCACCTCAAATATGTGTATCTTGGTGAATCAGAAACCTTTCCAGTGATCATCAATGCAAGGCTGAGTAAATTGGAGGAAGAGCGGTTGATTTGGGTGTTAAGGGAGCATAAATCAGCAATTGGATGGACCATATCAGACATTAGAGGCATCTCTCCATCTTTTTGTATGCACAAGATACTCATGGAAGATGATGTCAAGCCTAAGGTGTAGCCACAACGGAGATTGAATCCTTCTATGAAGGAAGTGGTGAGAAAGGAAGTGGTGAAACTTTTAGATGCAAGAATAATCTACCCTATTTCAGATATTCCATGGGTGAGCCCGGTGCAAGTGGTTCCAAAGAAAGGAGGTATCACTGTAATAAAGAAAGACAACAATGAATTGATACCAACTAGGACAGTCACGGGTTGGAGGGTGTGCATCGATTACAGGAAACTGAATGAAGCAACACGGAAGGATCATTTTCCACTTCCTTTCATCGATCAAATGTTGGAAAGATTGGCAGGGCATGCTTATTATTGTTTCTTGGATGATTTTTCATGTTATGATCAGATTGTCATTGCTCTTGAAGATCAAGAGAAGACGACATTCACTTGTCCTTATGGCACATTTGCTTATAAAAGGATGCCTTTTGGGTTGTGCAATGCACCGGCTACATTCCAGCAATGCGTGATGTCAAATTTTGGCTACATGGTGGAGCGGTTCATGGATGACTTCTCTGTTTTTGATTCTTCTTTTGATAATTGCTTGTCTAACCTTTCATTTGTTTTGCAGTGATGTCAAGATACAAATTTGGTGCTCAACTGAGAGAAATGTCACTTCATGGTTAAAAAAGGAATAGTACTCGGTCATCGAATTTCAAAGGATGACATTGAAGTGGATCGAGCCAAAATGGAAGTGATCAAGAAGCTACCACCACCTGCAAACGTTAAGGCAGTCCGGAGCTTCCTAGGGCATGCGGGGTTCTATAGACGATTTATCAAGGATTTCTAAAATTTCTAAACCCCCTTGCAATTTACTGATTAAGGATGTCTCTTTTGATTTTGATGATGAATGCATGCATGCTTTCAAACTAGTAAGAATTTATTAGTGTCTGCACCCATTATTGCAGTTCCCAATTGGGAACTACTTTTTGAATTAATGTGTGATGCTAGTGATTTTGCATTAGGAGTAGTTTTAGGACAAAGGAAGAACAAAGTTTTGCATGTAATTCAGTATGCTAGCAAGACACTAATCGATGCACAATTGAATTACACCATTACTGAAAAAGAGCTGTTAGCTGTTGTTTTTACATTTGACAAATTTCGCTCTTATTTGCTAGGTGCTAAGGTGATAGTCTACATGGATCATTCAGCGCTCAAGCATTTGTTAGCAAAGCAAGAAGCAAAACTAAGGCTAATAAGATGGATCCTACTACTGCAAAAGTTTGAATTGGAGATCCGAGACAAAAAGGGGTCACAAAATGTAATGGCAGATCATCTATCAAGGATTAAACAACCAACCCAGGGAAGTGAAGAGGAAACTCAAATCCAGGAGATCTTCTCGGATGAGAAATTAATGAGAGTTGAAGAAGCAGCTTGGTATGCAGATATTGCAAATTATTTATCATCGAGAGTGCTCCCAAATGGCATGACCTTCCAGCAGAAGATAAAGTTTTTCTCTAACTTGAAGTTTTATTTCTGGGAAGAACCATTTCTGTATAAACACTATACAGATTAGATGATACGTAGGTGTGTCCTGGAAGAAGAGATGGAGAGTATTTTACGGCATTGCCATGAGAAAGAAGTGGGTGGTTATTTTGGAGGGACTAGGACAGCAGCCAAAGTTCTTCAATCTAGATTTTACTGGCCAACCCTATTCAAGGATGCTTTCCGAGTAGTTCAAGAATGTGATCAATGTCCGGAGTGGAAATATTTCAAGGAGAGATGAGATGCTGTTGAATAATATTCTGGTTGTTGAACTGTTTGATGTTTGGGGAATTGACTTCATGAGTCCTTTCCCAAATTCTTATAGAAATATGTACATCTTGGTGGCTGTGGATTATGTGTTGAAATGGGTGGAAGCGGTTGCATTACCATCCAATAATGCCAAAGTGGTTGTTAACTTTGTGAGGGAGAACATTTTCTCAAGATTTAGAGTACCACGGGCAATTGTCAGTGATGAGGGATCTCATTTTTGCAATAGGTAATTTGATGCTCTCCTGGGAAAATATGGAGTGAAACATAGAGTGGCCATACCATAGCACCCTCAGACTAGCAGGCAAGTGGAACTGTAGAATAGAGAGCTGAAAAGAATTTTAGAGAAGACAGTTAACGCTTCTAGGAAGGACTGGTCACGAAAGTTAGATGATGCATTATGGGCATACTGCATTGCATTCAAGACTCCAATTGGTATGTCTCCATTCAGGTTGGTATATGGGAAGGCATGTCACTTGTCGATGGAACTTGAGCATAAGGCATATTGGGCAGTCAAGCAGCTAAACATGGATTTACAAGCTGTTGGGGAGGAATGTATGGTGACATTGAATGAACTTGACGAGTTTCGTCATGAAGCGTATGAGAATGCCCGGATTTACAAAGAACATAGTTATAGAAGTCTACCCATATGGAGCTATGGAGATTTCACATGAAGAAAATGGGACATTTAAGGTCAATAGACAGCAATTTAAGCCATACATTGATAGGGCAATGAGTTGCAAGTCACTACCCGTCAAACTTGACATCCCGGAATGAGGACTTGAGAAAGTTGAGCTTCCTACTATAAACAAGCGCTTCTTGGGAGGCAACCCAAGTGTTCTCATTTGTTTGTTTGTTGTTTTGAACTTGTTTAGTTGTTTTATGACTTAGGAAATAGTTTAACTTTGTTTGTTTTTGGTGTTTCAAGTGAATGATCAAAAAGTGGAAAATTTGGAATTCTCCAGATTTTGCCGCGGCGAAGTTTATTCTTCGCTATGGCGTTGTACACACTGCCCAAAATTGGATTAAGGGAATTTCATATTTCACTGCGGCGAAGAAATTTCTTTGTTGCGGCGTTGTACTCACTGGAAAATTTCGCTGCGACGAGAAAATTTCTTCACCACGGCATCGACTATATTGCAAATGAATTAAGAACTTCACCGCGGCGAAATCCGTTTTCTATAAATAGTCGCGATGACTCTTCATTTTTGCGAAAAACTCCCAAGAATATCCAAGAGCCAAACACTTCCAGCTTCAATCCAGAGAGTTTCTAGTGAATTTTCTTCCCACGACTCCACTCCTTAACCCTCATAAACACTAAATCACCTCACTTTGTCAAGGATTTTTGCAAAATATTGAAGAAAAGTTTGGAAACCCTAGGCTTTCCAAAATTTGGGGATCTTGCAATTTGGGCAGAAATTGGTGAGATTGGTGGTGTATTTGTCGTGGGAGTGGTAAGATTTCAAGTTCTCTAGCCATAAATTTGATCAATTGTGATTGTTAATGCTTTAAGTTTGAGAAATTGTTTGAATCTGTTGAGTTGTGGATTTTGATGCAATTTTTGGATTGATTTTGACTTAAGAAGTGTTGTGTTTGATTTGTTTTGTGTTGAGAAAGTTGGGTTTTTGATTTTGAAGTAGTTTGATTGAGTTTGGAAGAGTGGTGATTTGGGGGTGTAAATGCAATTTTTGAAACCTATATGTGAATTGAGGAGTGATTGTGGTTTGTAGAAAGTGTATTTTAGTGTTGAATTGTCGAGTTGAATCACTAAGTTTGGGGGTAGGTTTGGGTGATCACTATTGAAAACCAAAATGCCGTTCAAAACGGTTCCCAGGGGTAAAGGGAAACAGGTCGACAATAGATTTGTTAATGAGAAGGCTAGCAGCGTTACGAAGGCATAATTAAAAGAAAAGACAAAGGGTTTATTGCCGAGAGAGGATTGACCGCCGTCCATAGAGAAGATTGGATTCGAGGGAAAGGTTGGGATATCTTTATGCTTGAACCGGAACAGTTAGCCATAAAGCCTATAGTAAGAGAATATTATGCCAACTTCCTTGAGTGTGAGCCTGGGCATGTTTATGTGAGGGGTATTCAAGTGCCAGTTAATGCGAAGATTATCAATGATTTCTACAAGATTGATCCCATTGACCATGATGAATATTTAGAATTCAAGAAGAAGGAGATTAATGAGGAAAAGATTCTTAAGGTTATTGCAAAGCCGAGTACATCTTGGAACATTTCGAAGAAGGGGAGAAGAAGCATAAAAGGAACCAATTTGATTCCTATGGCGAGATTGTGGCAACACTTTTTCTATGCGCGGATGGTCCCAGAAACGTACTACAATACAGTGGTTTTTGAGCGAGCAGTTCTACTTTATTCCATTGCCACTGGAAAGAAAATAGATATGGGGAATATAATAATGGAGAGTATACGACATGTAGCTAAACCAGGGCGAGGGGGCTTTGCCTTCCCACATCTCAACATTGAGATCTGCACTCGAGCGGGAGTCGAGAAGGCAGACGATGAACCACTTCTTCATCTTGCCCCACTAACAATCCGAGAATTATACTATTTTATTTAAGCTTTTTGGCCGGATTTTAGATATTTCTTAGCTCGTTTATGCCTGAATTGCTACTTAATTCTATATATTTTGTGTTTCAGGCCTAAACGTGCATTTTTAGCAAATAATGAGCGAATTGGAGTTTTTGGACTCAGAAGTAAGCGGATATCAGAATTGAGGAAAGTTCTGAAGCTGAGTGAAGCACTATGAAGCTTGCTTCCATGAGAAAGCATCGAAGATCGAAGATTCAAGGAGAAAGCAAGTAGAGGGCAATCCTATAATTCTAGAATTTTCCAAGAAGGTTTGCCATGGCGAAGGTTATTCTTCGCTGCAGCGAAAGTAGCTAAGAACGAGATTCAACTTTAGTTTATCGCCGCGGCGAAATTCTTTCTTTGTCGCAGCGAAGTCTGTGAATTTTAGTTTTCTCCAAAACACACAGTTTTAATTTAGGAAAGTTTTAGGTCTTTTGGGCGAGCTATTTAAGAGAAACCTTACCATTTTGAGAGGGGTTCGTCTAGTTTTGTCTGGTTTTCATTGAGTTTTGAATAGATTTGACATTTTTGTTGAGAAAGTGAGAAGATTTGAGATTCAACCTCGTGGATTCTTCAACTAGGGGAGAGTTATTTTCTTTTCTCTTTATTTCAATATGTTGAATGCTACATTTACTGTTTTTCTTGCTGTTTGTGTTGATTTAGGTATGAACTAACCCATTTTGGGTTAGGGTTTTGATGTAACTTGGATTTCTATGGGTTAATCAATTGATTATTGTTATTTTTATATTCTATTGCACAGATTGTGTGGTTATTCTGTTTTTATTGATTTTATTTGATGAATAAGATGAGATTGAGAAATGAATCATGTTGAGCTTCTTAGGTAATCACCATTGTAGTATTGAATGCTAGAGATAGATTTGAGAATCAATGAAATCAATATAGGATTCCATTAGCTTAATGAACTTGGATCTATTATTCTTCAAATTGTTGGGTGTGGAAGTTTAATAGGGAAAATTAGGAATTCATAGCCTAAGAAGGTATGTTTGACAACTTAGAGAATTCGATTTACAATCCGTGCATGTGAGTGTGAAAATAGCATAATCCGTAAAATTCATCCATAGAGTCCGAATGAAGTCAAAATCCTAACCTTTTGTTAAATTGATATTACTCTTGCTTTAAATTCTTGCTCTCATTAATTAGTTTTTAATACTTAGTAAGTTTGGTTTTTAGTTTATTTTCTAATCTCCCATTAATCCAAACAATTTTGGTTTCTCCAACTTGAAAAACACTTAGGAAAATTAGTGCTTAACAATCAATCCTTATGGGAACGATACTCACTCATCACTCTATTACTTCGTGCGACTAGTGCACTTGCTATCATTGCATGTTGTAGTAACAAAGCATCAAGTTTTTGCACCATTGCCGGGGATTGAGTTTTGTGTTAACATTGAGTTTTCTTGTGTTAGCTAGATTGGTGTTTATTTTTGTTTTAATTTTTGTTTGTTTAATTTTTTTTGTTCTCCTTGGTTGGTTTGTGATCTCACTTTTTCTATCTTTTTGTGTAGTCTTTGCGAAGAGCAAGACATCAGCCAATGGTTCCCGTTGATCTAGAAATTGAAAGAACCACTAGAAGACTTAATAGAGAGAGAAGAGAACGAGAGGCTACAGTTGAACCAGAAGCCATAGTTATTTAGATGGCAAAAAATAGAACACTAAGGGAGTTTTCAGTTCCCTCAGTTGATGGCAGTAGATCGAGCATTACTAGACCAGCGGTACAAGCCAACAACTTCAAGATAAATCCGACAATCATCCAGATGATCCAGTAGTCGGTACAGTTTAAAGGAGATTTGAAGGAAGATCCAAATCTGCACATTGCAAATTTTTTGGAGATTTGCGATACTTTCAAGTCAAACAGAGTGTCAGATGATGCCGTCAGATTGAGACTATTCCCGTTTTCATTGAGGGATAAAGCTAAGGGATGATTAATGGCATTATCATCAAGAACGATTACATGGAATGATTTAGCGCAGAAGTTCCTGACCAAATTCTTTCCTCTAGCAAAATCGGCAAAGCTAAGAAATGATATCACATCGTTTCTACAGGAAGAGCCGAAATCATTGTATGAGGCTTGGGAGAGATACAAAGAATTACTGAGGAGGTGTCCACACCATGGGTTGCCAGTTTGGATGCAAATCCAAACGTTTTATAATGGATTGATGGTTAATGTGCAAACTATGGTGGATGCAGCATCGGGAGGAGCACTGCAAAATAAGACACCAGAAGAAGCTCATGAGTTGCTTGAAGTTCTGGCAAGCAACAATTATCAAAGACCTAATGAGAGGGTGTAGCCGAAGAAATCTATGGGTCTTCATGAAGTTGATGCATACTGGTGTGCTGTCGCAAGCAACCAAAATTAAAACCTAAAAACACATGTAGTAGTGTGAGTAAGGATCGTTCCCACGGAGAGTGTCTAGCCGAGTTTTATGTCACGTGAACAAGGCCGGGAAAGAGGGAGGGGGGGGGGGGGGGTTGAGTCAAACGGAAACAATTTCAGGAAAAACAATTCAAATTAAATTATTGAAATCAATCAAAATAACAAACCTTTGTCTACGTCAACATCCACCATCGGAATTTTACAACTGATCATTGATGCAAATATATATCAATTGTTACTTTGAGTATTCACCATTGAAACTATTTTCCTATCTCTCTTTAGTTGTAGTTAATTAGGAAACAAGCGATCTAATTAATCTTACTACTAAACAACCCTAGACAAGCGCTAAAGGTTTAATCTATTAGCAGCCTTAAGGGCTAGAGAAATCGATGAAGCTGAACAACACAAACACAAGCGGTTGTATTTAATTTAGTTGAATGTTCTTCTTAAGATTTAATAATTCTTAACGTAGCAAATTCTTAAACCTTAATTACTCACAAGTTAAAGGGATCAAACAATTACGGATTTGATATCTAACTTAGCAGTAGATTGCAACAAATAATAAATAGTAGGCCTCCTAGTAATTAAATGAAACAACCATGAAAATAGGCATAGAAGAACATCCGATACTCAAAACATATATTGAACACTAAAGAAAACAGATTAGATCTCACAGTTTTATTAATTCTGAGGCCTCAATTTCCTTCAGCCAAGTTATAAAAGTTTTAGCTGCTCATAGCCATAATCAAAACTCAAAAGAGAAAAATTCTAGAAGAGAGAAAGAGAGGCGTATGTAATCTCCTCTAATCTGATCTCTCTCCCCCTTTTAAGAATATCCAATTCAAGTCTTTGAATTCTACTCAATCTCCTAAAAATATTCTAATATCCTAAAATAACATTTATCCTAATCTGATTAATTGAAAATAAAATAAAGTCCTAATATAAAATAAGAAAGTGGTGTTTCCAACTGTAACTTGCATGCAATAGGTCTTCAAAACTTCCAATAATAAACTGCCTAATTGACTTGCATGACAAGGCGAGATGTTCCAGAAAGTCAGCAGTGCAGGTACGTCAACTTGAAGCCCAATTCCAACCTTGATGCAGTGAGTATCTCTCCGAACTCGAAATATGAAAGTCGTAGATATCTTGTTTAGGGTTCCATATCATTTTGAATCATCTCAATCGGAGCTCGGATGAGAGAGTAATTCCTAGATTACAAAGCAATGTTGAAACTATCCGAATTCACCTAATTAGTTTCGTTTTGCATTTAACGCCTCCATTTGCATCCTAAATCAAAATAGAATAATAATGAGTACATTTAGGCAACAAATAATTATAAAAGACTAGACATTAAGGGGGTAAATATGTCATTTTGCATTCTCATCACATACACTGCTACCTTAGCCCAACTTACAGCACTTCAAAAACAGTTGGGAAGTATGTAGGTAAATTCTATTCAAGCTCCTCAACTAATTTGTGAATTTTGTGCAGGTAGTCATGTGAGCAGTGAATGCCAAGTGGGGAACACATTTGCTTCAGCGTCTTCATCATCGGAGCAGGTTAACTACTTGGCAGGAAATCAAAGGCAACCGAACAATCCGTACTCCAACATATATAATCCTGGTTGGAGGAATCATCTGAATCTGTCTTGGGGCAATCAGAACCAACAGAATCAGCAAAACAATCAATGGAACAAAGAACATTTCCAAACAACCAAGCAAGGGTGAACAATCAACCAAGAGAGCAAAGAGTGACAAAATTGGAGGACATGTTTGGAAAGTTTATGCAAAAGACCATAGGTTTTATGAATGAGATGAGGATGAATTTCAAAAATCAAGGGGCGTCCATTCAGAACTTGGAGGTACAAGTGGGTCAATTGGTTGATAAGTTAAATGAGAGACCACAAGGTCCCTACCGACCAACACAGTGACTAATGTTAGTGAACGACCCACTTACGCAGTGGAAAACAAAAACATAAATGACATGGATCGTTCCTTAGAACCAAGATTCGGGTATAATATCACAGTTTATACAATATATAAATTAAATCTGCAGAAAATCAGATTCAAGGTTCAATAATCTTACGCACGTTTGGAGGCTCCTCCAACTTTGTCCTTGAACGTTTTGCTACCGACCCAAGTGTAGGATCGAGCCGACGAAGTCCACACGAAGACAATCGCAAGGAACTAAAGAGGGATTCGCTAGATTCCCCTTAGCCTTAAGAAACAAGAAGAAAAATCAAAGAAGAACCTTGATTCTTTGCAAAACCAAAACTGGCGTGAGAGTGTGTTTTGGGGCTGGAGAGTTTTTCTCTCAAATGAAAAGTAATGAATGAGTAAAATGATTTCACCCACTTTTTCAATTAACACTTTTTCTTTTATAGTCCAATTTTTAATTGCCCTATTCCCATAAGGAATAGGCTTAGGCTCCAACCCAAACACCCCATGTTATCAAACACTCCCAATTAGATATTTATTTTAATTCATCATTATCTTCAATTAAAATCAATTAATATATATATATATATTAACATTTAACAATAATGATAATTTAAATATATGCTAACACATATTTAAATGTAATTTCACTTATTTAATTTTTCTAATAAATTAAATAAAAAGGCTACGGCCTCAGCAAATTTAATTGCACTGTGAAATTACCAAAATACCCGTTTGCCCATAAAGACGAAAACGCCTTTCTTTCTTCCTGGCTCTTAAATTATCTTCTACGTGTGTGACACATAGGCTCCTCATCATACCGGCAATGTATAGTATCGTAATTAACACCAATTAATCATCTCACTAATACACAGACCAAGATTGGCCCCTAGCAAGGCATCATGGCCACCCAATAGATTCGGATTCAGCAAAGTAGCTACCTGTCAACGTTATGGTTACCGTACAATTCGATCCTTTCATCATACTGTATCTCAACGAGACGAAGACATAGAAATAGTGTCAACCTTTGGTTACTCTCGATATTATGTATTCAATTTCTGGACCAATGACCTGTATTATAAACCGGATAGAGCAACAACTCAATCCCACTGTGGCCACAGTTTTAGTGTCATTGCCATTTACTGAATTGCGCCGTGAGATAACTTCTCGCATACCCAGGGGTGATGAATCCTCTGTCAATCCACCATAGTCTTGATACACTCCTTGATGCAGCCAATCACCACCGTATTGACAGCTCTGAATAGAATTGCGTTAGGCTAGTGTCAAAGTGCTCTGGTGATCTCAAGTCTAAGGATCACATGCACCACCATTCGTTAGAAGATTTGTTCCATAGACACTGGGGTTACCATCCATATGGAATCCTCTGGTGGGTCAGTCTAGTGAACTTGCTGCGGTATATCTGCCTACAACAAGCACCCATGTGTTGCACCAGGTTGTCACCAAACAACCTTGACAAGTGAGATCAGTCACTGCCTCTCGACAGGGTCGTTCAACACTATGATAGCCTTACCGTATTATCTGTGCCCTTACTTTAGAATAATACTGGGGCTACAGACATTTCTAGAATGGCCACCATATGTGCTCATAGGGTTCTCACTATCAAGATTTGAAACACTTGATACCCTCGTCACGGTTCTACCATTCTAAGGACATATATCAATACATATTGCAATAATAATGATTTACGCGATATAGAATAAAATGCCTTTTATTATTGATTAATGAACATTATTACAAAGAGTCAATTCTACAATAATTGATTGGCTCTAGGGCATCTACTCTAACAATCTCCCACTTGCACTATAGCCAATCATTCATGTATTTAATACCAAATGATCTCAAGTGCCTTTCATGCTTCTGCTGCGACAGAGGCTTTGTCAGTGGATCTGCGAGATTGTCGTCAGTATGCACTTTACTAATCTGCACGTCTTTCCTCTCAACTATCTCTCTGATGAGATGGAATCGTCTGAGTATGTGTCTGGACTTCTGATGAGACCGTGGTTCCCTAGCTTGAGCAATTGCTCCATTGTTGTCACAATAGATGTCTATAGGATCAACAATCGTAGGAACCACACCAAGTTCAGTGACGAACTTCTTAATCCAGACTGCCTCCTTGGCCGCATCTGACAATGCAATATACTCAGCCTCCATTGTAGAGTCCGCTACAGTGCTTTGCTTGGAGCTCTTCCAGCTCACTGCACCGCCATTGAGACAAAATACAAACCCTGATTGCGATCGATAATCGTCTTTGTCCGTTTGGAAACTAGCATCACTGTATCCTCTTACAGTGAGCTCATCTTCCCCTCCATAAACCAAGAACATATCCTTAGTCCTCTTCAAGTACTTAAGAATATTCTTGACAGCCATCCAGTGACGCTCACCTGGATCCGATTGATATCTACTACAAGTGCTCAAAGCACATGAGACATCAATCCGAGTACATAGCATGGCATACATGATGGATCCAATTGCTGATGCATATGGGATCCTCTTCATCCTATCTCTCTCATCTTGTGTTTTAGGACACAATTCCTTAGAGAGATAAACACCATGTGACATCGGAAGAAATCCTTTCTTGGATTCTTCCATACTGAATCGTTTCAGTACTTTGTCAATATATGCACTCTGACTTAGGCCAAGCAACCTACGCGATCTATCACGATAGATCTTTATACCAAGGATGTAGGCTGCTTCCCCTAAGTCTTTCATGGAGAAGCACTTGGATAACCAAGTCTTTACCGACTGCAAGTTCGGTATATCATTCCCGATCAGAAGTATGTCATCGACATACAACACTAGGAATGCTACTGCGCTCCCACTCACTTTCTTGTAAACACAGGGCTCATCTTCGTTTTTGATAAAACCGAATTCTTTTACGGCCTCATCAAAACGAATGTTCCAGCTCCTTGAAGCTTGCTTGAGTCCATAAATGGATCTCTGCAACTTGCATACCTTATTAGCTTGACTATCAAGAACGAAACCATCAGGTTGTGTCATATACACATCCTCCTCAAGGTTTCCGTTCAGGAAAGCAGTTTTGACATCCATTTGCCAAATCTCATAGTCATGATATGCAGCAATTGCAAGCATAATCCGGATGGATTTAATCATGGCAACCGGCGAAAAGGTTTCTTCATAGTCAATGCCATGAATTTGTTTGAAACCTTTGGCAACCAGCCGTGCTTTATAAGTATGCACGTTGCCATCCATGTCAGTCTTCTTCTTGAAGACCCATTTACACCCTATGGGTTTTACCCCTTCAGGTGGTTCCACCAGAGACCACACTTGGTTCTGGTACATGGAGTCCATCTCAGATTTCATGGCTTCAAGCCATTTAACGGAATCTGGATCCGATATAGCGTCTTCGTAGGTTCTGGGTTCATCGTCTTGATAGACTAGTACGTCACCATGTTGAGTCACGAGATAACCGTATCTCTCGGGCTCATGGCGTACTCTCCCAGATCTACGTAGCTCCTGTGCTACCTGAGGTGGTTCTCTTTGATCCACAATTTGTGGAGTAACCTCCTCATGATGCTCAACCACTCCTTGTGGCACATCATCCCGTCCTTCGTCTAGTATATCTTGTGGTTCTAGAACTTCATCAAGTTCTATTTTTCTCCCACTAGTACTTCTTAGAAAATGTTCCTTTTCTAGGAAGACACCAGATCGAGCAACAAAAATTTTGCGCTCTTCTGGGTGGTAGAAATAGTATCCTTTGGTCTCCTTTGGATACCCCACAAATATACATTTACAGGATTTTGGGCCCAGCTTGTTCGAAGTCAATTTCTTAACATAAGCTTCGCAACCCCAAATCCTTAGATAAGACAAGTTGGGCTTTCGCCCACTCCATAGCTCATATGGAGTCTTATCTACAGACTTTGACGGCACACGGTTTAAAACGTGAGTCGCAGTCTCTAGGGCATAACCCCAGAACGATGCAGGTAAATCACTAAAACTCATCATGGACCTAACCATGTCAAGTAAGGTCCTATTCCTCCTTTCTGACACTCCATTGTGTTGGGGTGTATAAGGAGGGGTGAGTTGTGATACTATCCCACATTCCTTCAGGTACTCAGAAAACCCCGAGCTTAAGTATTCACCTCCTCGATCCGACCGAAGAGCTTTAATACTTTTGCCCAACATATTCTGTACTTCATTCCTGAATTCCTTGAATTTATCAAAGGCTTCAGATTTATGTCTCATAAGGTAGACATAACCATATCTACTGAAATCATCAGTAAATGTGATGAAGTATGAATATCCACCTCTGGCTTCAACTGTTAGTGGACCACATACATCACTATGGATGATGCCTAACAGTTCAGTAGCCCTTTCACTTTGTCCTGTGAAAGGAGACTTGGTCATCTTGCCTAAAAGGCATGACTCGCATACCTCAAATGACTGGAAGTCAAAAGGGGCCAAAACTCCATCCCTTTGAAGTTTTGCAATGCGAGTCTTATTAACATGACACAATCTACAATGCCAGAGATATGTTTGGTTTTGATCGCTATGTTTAGCTTTCTTGGTTTCAATATTGAGAATATCTTTATTGTTTAAATCAAGAACATATAATCCATTATATAACCTTGCAATTCCAAATAGAATACCATTCAAACTAAAGGACAACAATCCATTAGATATCTCAAAATGATACCCCATATTATCCAAAACGGATACTGAAATAATATTTCTAGAAATAGAAGGTACGTGATAACAGTTATGTAGTTCCAACAATAAGCCCGTAGGCAAAGATAAACAATAAGTCCCTACAGCTAATGCAGCCACATGTGCTCCATTTCCAACTCGTAGGTCCACCTCTCCCTTGGCGAGCACTCTACTCTGCCTTAGTCCCTGCACATCAGTACAAATGTGAGTACCACATCCTGTGTCCATGACCCAAGATGTTGAGGGAGAGAAGTTAATCTCAATCATGAAAGTACCTGAAGTCGTAGCCTCTGACTTCTTCTTGCTTGCGAGGAAAGCCTTGCAGTGTTTCCTCCAGTGGCCAGGCTTGCCACAAAAGAAGCAGACTACCTTGCCCTTTCCTATGCCACTCTCAGGCCCAAGAGCAACCTGTCCTTTGGGCTTGGGCTTGGGTTTGGCCTTGGCCTTACCCTTGCCGTTACCCTTTGCTTTACTGGCAGCAACCAGTAAAACAGGCTTGGACTTTTTCAAGTCCTGCTCTGCAGTCCTCAGCATGTTCAGAAGTTCTGACAGGGTTTTCTCCATCGTGTTCATATTGAAATTCATTATGAACGGAGCATATGAGTCAGGCAAGGATTGCAGAATTAAATCCATTTGTAATTCTGCATCCAAGCCACATCCCAAAGTCTCAAGCCTCTCAATGTGCTCGATCATCTTGAGCACATGAGGACCAACTTGGGCACCCTCAGTCAGACGACTCCCAAACAGTGCTTTCGACACCTTGTACCTCTCATGTCGAGCATTTGTTTCATAAAGCTCCTTGAGGTGTAGAATTATGGAAGAAGCATCCATATTCTCATGCTGCTTTTGCAGCATAGGTGTCATCGATGCTAACATCAAGCATTGTACGCTATCAGCATCATCAAGGAACTTTTGATAAGTATCCTTAACTTCCTGAGTGGCATCAGGATCAGGCTCAGCCATGTATGGCTTTTCAAGGATATACAATTTCTTTTCTGACTTAAGTATAATCCGAAGATTACGATACCAGTCTGAGAAATTGGATCCATCCAACCTGTTTTCTTTTTCGATTATCGGTCGCAGGTTCATAATACTCATTTTCGGTGAATCTACAATTGCAGAAAAGATAAAGTTATTATAAGGTTCATTATTATTTAATATGGTCTTTTATTAAACGATGCTCCCACTATTTTACTCAAGCCAATAGCCCTCACTATTAACTCGGGAAAGCCCGTTGGCTTTCCTAGTGGACCGAGATCCCATCCTGCCCATTTCAAACCTTCGCTTTGGCGAACAAGCCAAAATGGGTTGATTAGGTAGGCCAACAAACTTAATCCACACCAATTGATAGCTCCCACTATCAACCTCAAATGTGAAAAAGCCAACAAGCCAATCACACAATTCAATGGCTCCAACCATTGTCCTCAAGTGTGATTCTCAGTATCAGTAGAGTGGACACTACATGTCACCACGTACACATAATATGTGTACTGCTCTACTATGCCTATGACGCGTTTATCAACCTTCGCTTTGGCGAACAAGCAAAACCGTCATTTTAAGTCGACCCATCACCATTAAGGAAAACTCCAATGAATTTTAACCTCCCACTGGTAGAAGTGTACCCTTCGCTTTGGCGAACAAGGTTTCGACGAACAGTGGTTTGATTAAAACCATGGTGATGGAAGGCAGAGGTGACTTAATATACTTAGTTGAGGGGTTTGTTATTTAATGTCTCATCAGATTATTATCTTTGTTAGAATGACATTGTTTGGCATGTTATTCAACATTCAACCTTAGCATGCATTCTAAACAAAATATTAAACGTGCCGGTACATGGCCTAACTAAAACCGATCTCCTCGAGCCTAGAGGGATCGGTGGGTCACCTAGGGATCCTGTAACAAATATCTTGAGTCTTCAAGTATGGTTGCCTCGTCCTTCGCTCCGTCTCCAGGTACATTACAAAAACATCATTCTAAATTTACAATAAAATTAATATTAAACTAATTTTACATCAACAAATTTAGAAACCTCGATTTACATTCGAGGGGAATGAGATGAGAAAAGAATGTACATTAAGAAGAAGAGAGAAGGCAGGACACGCAGGCCCTATTTAAAATATTACAGCCATACATACCCAAAATAATTTAAAACATTCACCCTTAGGTCTAAGGCTCATGTACCGCGCACCATGCAATATACAAACAAGTACAAAGCATACATTTCAAAAACAATCAATTTTTGAATTGGGTGGGTTAATTAATTAATTACCCTCTTAAATGTGCAGAATGTACATTGGCTTTATAGGTTATTAAAACTGCAGATTAGTCCCTTTCAGGAAAAAAAAAAAAAGAATGGGAAAACTACATCCTTCGCCGCGGCGAAGGTTTTATCTTCGCCGCGGCGAGGATTTACAGTATGCATTTCGCTCTGGCATACTTCGCCGCGGCGAAGGTTTTATCTTCGCCGCGGCGAGGATTTAAATTAGGTCTAGCCGCCACAGATTTCGCCGCGGCGAAGGTTTTATCTTCGCCGCGGCGAAACTGTCCAGAGGCTCCTCGCCGCGGCGAAGCTAAAGCTTCGCCGCGGCGAAACCTGGAAATCCCCAATTCCTACAGTTCGCGTTTTTGCAGTTTTTTGTGTATAAACACTAATCCAAATCAAATCAAACGCACACGCGTTCAACCAGGATATTAACCAACCAATATAACATTCATCAACACATTTTAAACCAGTTTATCATTTGAATCATTCATGCATAAACTGATTTTTCAGATTTTACAGATTTTTCAAAAACTGGGTTTTTCATGGCAGATTCATCAAGGCAGCATGTTATCAACAAATACATGTATCAACCATTCAATAACTGTAAATCTAGTACCCTAAGGCTCTGATACCACTGTTAGGAAACGACCCGGTTGCGCAGCGGAAAACAAAAATTTTACAACTACGGATCGTTCCTTAGAACCCAAAATCAGGGCATAGATTTTACAGTTTATGCATAATATGAATCTGCAGAAAAATAAATCCAAAGGTTTAGATTTATACCCACGTTTGGAGGCTCCACCAATGTTGTCTCTGAATGTGTTTGCTACCGATCCAAGTGTAGGATCGAACCAAGAAGTCCACACGAAGACAACCACCAAGAACCAAGGAGGGATTTGCTAGATCCTCCTTGGCCTTAAGAAATCAAGAAGAAGATCAGTATTTGATTTTTCAATCAAACAGTGAGATTGGCGTGAGAGAGTGTATAAGGGGCTGCTGTGTTTTCTTTTAAAATTAAAGAATGAATCACACACTATTCTTTTTATAGGCAAACCAAGTTGCCCTATTCCCACATGGAATGGGCTTGGGCTCCAACCCAAACACCCCATGTTGCCAAACACTCCCAATTTGATATTTTAATTTAATTCATCATTATCTTAATTAAAATCAATTAATATTTAATTAACATTTAACAATAATGATGATTTAATTAAATATGTGCGAACACACATTTAACCGTAATTTCACTTATTTAATTTTTTAACAAATTAAATAATAGGCTACGACCTCAGCAAATTTAATTGCACTGTGAAATTACCAAAATACCCTTTTGCCTAAAAAGACGAAAACGCCCTTCTTTCTTCTTGGCTCTTAAATTATCTTCTATGTGTGTGACCCATAGGCTCCTCATCATACCGGTAGTGTATAGTATCGCGATTAACACCAATTAATCGTCTCACTAATACACAGACCAAGATTGGCCCCTAGCAAGGCATCATGGCCACCCGATAGATTCGGATTCAGCAAAGTAGCTACCTGTCAACGATATGGTTACCGTACAATACGATCCTTTCATCATACGTTATCTCGACGAGACGAAGGCATAGAAATAGTGTCAACCTTCGGTTACTCTCGATATTATATATTCAGTTTCTGGACCAATGACCCGTATTATAATCTGGATAGAGCAACAACTCAATCCCACTGTGGCCACAGTTTTAGTGTCATTGCCATATACTGAATTGCGCCGTGAGATAACTTCTCCCGTACCCGGGAGTGATGAATCCTTTGTCAATCCACCATAGTCTTGATACACTCCTTGATATAGCCAATCACCACCGTACTGACAGCTCTGAATAGAACTGCGTTAGGCTAGTGTCAAACTGTACCAGTCGGTGCACAAGGCACTCCGGTGATCTCAAGTCTAAGGATCACATGCACCACCATTCGTTAGAGGATTTGTTCCATAGACACTGGGGTTACCATCCATATGGAATCCTCTGGTGGGTCAGTCCAGTGAACTTGCTGCGGTATATCCGCCTATAACAAGCACCCATGTGTTGCACCAGGTTGTCACCAAACAACCTTGACAAGTGAGATCAGTCACTGCCTCTCGACAGGGTCGTTCAACACTATGATAACCTTACCGTATTATTTGTGCCCTTACTTCAGAATAATACTAGGGCTACGGACGTTTCTAGAATGGCTACCATATGTGCTCATAGGGTTCTCACTATCAAGATTTGAAACGCTTGATACCCTTATCACAGTTCTACCATTCTAAGGACATATATCAATACATATTACAATAATAATGATTTATGCGATATAGAATAAAATGCCTTTTATTGATTAACGAACATTATTACGAAGAGTCAATTCTACAATAATTGATTGTCTTTAGGGCATATACTATAACAGGTAAAACCCAAGCCCAAGCCCAAAGGACAGGTTGCTCTTGGGCCTAAGAGTGGCATAGGGAAGGGCAAGGTACTCTGCTTCTTTTGTGGCAAGCCTGGCCACTAGAGGAAACACTGCAAGGCTTTCCTCGTAAGCAAGAAGAAGTCAGATGCTACGACTTCAAGTATGTTTATGATTGAGATTAACTTCTCCCCCTCAACATCTTGGGTCGTTGACACAAGATGTGGTACTCACATTTGTACTGATGTGTAGGGACTAAGGCAAAGTAAAGTGCTCGCCAAGGGATAAGTAGACCTACGAGTTGAAAATGGAGCACATGTGGCTGCATTGGCTGTAGGGATTTACTGTTTTTGTTTGCCTACGGGCTTGTTATTGGAACTATATAACTGTTATCATGTACCTTCTATTTCTAGAAATATTACTTCAGTATCCGCCTTAGATAATACAGGGTATCATTTTGAGATATCTAATGGATTGTTGTCCTTTAGTTTGAATGGTATTCTATTTGGAATTGCAAGGTTATATAATGGATTATATGTTCTTGATTTAAACAATAAAAATATTCTCAATATTGAAACCAAGAAAGCTAAACATAGCTATCAAAACCAAACATATCTCTGGCACTGTAGATTGTGTCATGTTAATAAGACTCGCATTGCAAAACTTCAAAGGGATGGAGTTTTGGCCCCTTTTGACTTTCAGTCATTTGAGGTATGCGAGTCATGCCTTTTAGGCAAGATGACCAAGTCTCCTTTCACAGGACAAAGTGAAAGGGCTACTGAACTGTTAGGCATCATCCATAGTGATGTATGTGGTCCACTAACAGTTGAAGCCAGAGGTGGATATTCATACTTCATCACATTTACTGATGATTTCAGTAGATATGGTTATGTCTACCTTATGAGACATAAATCTGAAGCCTTTGATAAATTCAAGGAATTCAGGAATGAAGTACAGAATATGTTGGGCAAAAGTATTAAAGCTCTTCGGTCAGATCGAAGAGGTGAATACTTAAGCTCAGGGTTTTCACAGTACCTGAAGGAATGTGGGATAGTATCACAACTCACCCCTCCTTATACACCACAACACAATGGAGTGTCTGAAAGGAGGAACAAGATCTTACTTGACATGATTAGGTCTATGATGAGTTTTAGTGATTTACCTGCATCGTTCTAGGGTTATGCCTTAGAGACTACGACTCATGTTTTGAACCGTGTGCCATCAAAGTCTGTAGATAAAACTCCATATGAGCTATGGAGTGGGTGAAAGCCCAACTTGTCTTATCTAAGGATTTGGGGTTGCGAAGCTTATGTTAAGAAATTGACTTCGAACAAGCTGGGCCCAAAATCCTGTAAATGTATATTTGTGGGGTATCCAAAAGAGACCAGGATACTACTTCTACCACCCAGAAGAGCGCAAAATTTTTGTTGCTCAATCTGGTGTCTTCCTAGAAAAGGAATATTTTCTAAGAAGTACTAGTGGGAGAAAAGTAGAACTTGATGAAGTTCTAGAACCACAAGATATACTAGACAAAGGACGGGATGATGTGCCACAGGAAGTGGTTGAACATCAAGAGGAGGTTACTCCATAGCCTGTGGATCAAAGTGAACCACCTCAGGTAGCACAGGA
Source organism: Pistacia vera (assembly GCF_008641045.1). Taxonomy (NCBI): domain Eukaryota; kingdom Viridiplantae; phylum Streptophyta; class Magnoliopsida; order Sapindales; family Anacardiaceae; genus Pistacia; species Pistacia vera. The sequence goes on along the minus strand of NW_022195054.1, from coordinate 340,365 downwards.
GCTATGTAGATTTGGGAGAGTATGCCATGAGCCCGAGAGATACAGTTATCTCATGACTCAACATGGTGATGTACTAGTCTACCAAGACGATGAACCCAAAACCTACGAAGACGCTATATCAGATCCAGATTCCGTTAAATGGCTTGAAGCCATGAAATCCAAGATGGACTCCATGTACCAGAACCAAGTGTGGTCTCTAGTGGAACCACCTAAAGGGGTAAAACCCATAGGGTGTAAATGGGTCTTCAAGAAGACTAACATGGATGGTAAGGTGCATACTTATAAAACACGACTGGTTGCCAAAGGTTTCAAACAAATTCATGGAATTGACTATGAAGAAACCTTTTCACCTGTTACCATGCTTAAATCCATTCGGATTATGCTTGCGATTGCTGTAGATCAAGACTATGAAATTTGGCAAATGGATGTCAAAACAGCTTTCCTAAACGGAAACCTTGAGGAGGATGTGTATGTTAGGAAACGGTCTATATACGTAGCAGAAAACAAAATCATAATAACAAGGATCGTTCCCATTGAGCCAAGATCAAAGGTACAATTTTACAGTTTATGTTAAAATAGAATCTGCAGAAAATTAATATAGAGTTTAGAAAACATACGCACATTTGGAGGCTCCTCCAAATTCATCTTTGAACGTTTTGCTACCGACCCAAGTGTAGGATCAAACCCACATAGTCTACACGAAGACAATCACAAAGAACGAAGGAGGGATTTGCTAGATCCTCCTTAGCTTTAAGATTAAAGAAGAAAAATCAAATGAATTGATTTTGGGAAAAATAGAATACTGCTATGGGAGAGGAATTGGGGCTGTAGGGTTTTTCTTTTACAAAGGAAAAAGTAAATAATAAATCTCACACATTTTTACAATTAACTTTTTCTTTTATATTAAAATTTTAGTTGCCCTATTCCCATATGGAATAGGCTTGGGCTCTAACCCAAACACCCCATGTTACTAAACACTCCCAATTAGATATTTTATCTTTGTTTCATCATTATCTCAATTAAAATCAATTAATATATATTTAATCTATATATTAACATATTAACAATAATGATGATTTAATTAAATATATACGAACACATATTTAAATGTAATTTCACTTATTTAATTTTTTCTAATAAATTAAATAAAGGCTACGACCTCAGCAAATTTAATTACACTGTGAAATTACCAAAATACCCTTTTGCCTAAAAAGATGAAAACACCCTTCTTTCTTCCCGAGTCTTAAATTATCTTCTATGTGTGTGACCCATAGGCTCTTCATCATACCGACAGTGTATAGTATCGCGATTAACACCAATTAATCATCCCACTGTACACAGACTAAGATTGGCCCCTAGCAAGGCATCATGGCCACTAGATAGATTCGGATTCAGCAAAGTAGCTACCTATCAACGAAATGGTTGCCGTACAATTCGATTCTTTCATCATACATTATCTCGACGAGACGAAGGCATAGAAATAGTGTCAACCTTCGATTACTCTCGATATTATGTATTCAGTTTCTGGACCAATGACCTGTATTATAAATTGGATAGAGCAACAACTCAATCCCACTATGGCCACAGTTTTAGTGTCATTGCCATATACTGAATTGCGCCGTGAGATAACTTCTCCTGTGCCTAGGAGTGATGAATCCTTTGTCAATCCACCATAGTCTTCATACACTCCTTGATGCAGCCAATCACCATCATATTGATAGCTTTGAATAGAACTACATTAGGCTAGTGTCAAACTGCACCAATCGGTTGATGCATGTTTCCTACAACATGCAATATGTAGCAAGTATACTAGTCGCACAAGTAATAGAGTGACGAGTGAGTATCGTTCCCATGAGGATAGTATTACTAATTACCGATTTCCCTAGTTTAAGTCCTAATTGAAGAAACATTAAATTGGATTGATGGAAAATTAACAACTAAATACAAATTAAGAAAATATAAATGAATGATAATGAAATTAAAGCAAAACCCAACAACTTAACTAATTAAACAATGCTAAAAAATGCTAGGGTGTTGATTTCACCTAGATATGCTAACCCAAATCATAGAATCTATTACCCAAGTTCTAATTCCTTAATTGAAAATAGATCTCCTAAGTTGTAAAAACCTCTTAGGCTACATTTCCCTCTATCCCTATCAAGCTTCCACACCCAACAAAAGAAGATTAATAGTTCAAAGTCTTTTAAGCTTATGGAATTCTATCTAGATTTCGTAGATCGCTAAACCTATCTCTAGCGTTTGCTAATCTACGGTATTATCCCAAGAGGCACAATCAAAATCACTCCTCAGCTCATTAGAACAACATACTTTGAATGGTGATCAAGCATCCAAAAGTCATTAAGCAAAGAGATAAAACACTCAATCATAAATTAAAACTCAAAGTAAATCAATTCATAAATTGAATCATGTATCAAGGTTACATCAAACCCTAGCTAAACAACTCAGTTCATACTCAAAAACGAAATAAATAACTAAAACAAACTGAATCAAGATTCATCATTGAAAACAAGCAAAAGATGGAGAAATCTTCTCTAATTTGAAGCCCAAATCTCAATATCTTCTCCTTTCATGAGCTGCCTCCCAAATGACGAACCAAGCTTCTTTTCTCTTCCTTTTTGCTCTATATACTTCTCTCACTTAAGGATGAAGCCCTAGCAAGCCAAAACGCGTCGTTTTATTTTTATATCGATGCAGGTTTCGCCGTAGCGAAGCTTTTTCCTTCGCGGCGAGGACTTTTGGGCCAAATTTGAGCATGATAAAGTCTGAATCTGGAAACGTGTTAAACGTATGAATTGTAGCCCTTTCAATTATATTTCTGGTAGTGTAAGAATCATCACAATACGAGATCTACAGCTCAAGTTATGCGAAATACAGAAGAACGTCAAAGACGTTTTTCTTCAGTTCTCAGTGTACTTTTCACGACTTCAAGCCAAGTTTTTACCCTTTTCCAGTCCGAATAGGAAAAAACCCAAACATAACGTTGTAGCGCTCTTCTTGCTTTCCAAAGCTTCTAAATTCAAGTCATTCTGAGTTCCAAGCTCAAGTTACACAATTTACGCTCAAAACTGCATTTATGCTCAAAATCATCGTTTAGGCCTGCAAAGACAAATTAATAGAATTGGTGGCAATTATGGCCCAAATTTATGAAAAGTATCCTAAATCCTATCAAAATTCAATGCAATCATAGGTAAAATATGATTATCATCGGTGCACAAGGCGCTCGGTGATCTCAAGTCTAAGGATCACATACACTGCATTCGTTAGAGGATTTGTTCCAGACACTGGGGTTACCATCCATATGGAATCCTCTGGTGGGTCAGCCCAGTGAACTTGCTGCGGGTTATTCGCCTACAGCAAGCACCTATGTGTGCACCAGGTTGTCACCAAACAACTTGACAAGTGAGATCAGTCACTGTCTTTCGACAGGGTCGTTCAACACTATAATAGCCTTACCATATTCTGTGCCCACTTCAGAATAATAATGGGGTACGGACGTTTCTAAAATGGCACCCATATGTGCTCATAGGGTTTTCACTATCAAGATTTGAAACACTGATACCCTGTACGGTTCTACCATTCTAAGGACATATATCAATAATAATGATTTACGCGATATAGAATAAAATGCCTTTTATGATAATGAACATTATTACAAAGAGTCAATTCTACAATATGATTGGCTCTACGGCATCTGCTCTAACAATCTCCCACTTGCACTATGCCAATCATTCATGTATTAATACCAGATGATCTCAAGTGCCTTTATGCTTGCTATGACAAAGGCTTTGTCAGTGGACTGTGAGACTGTCGTCAGTATGCACTTTACTAATCTGCATGTTTTTCCTCTCAACTATCTCTCTGATGAGATGGAATCGTCTGAGTATGTGTCTGGATTTCTAATGAGACCTGGTTCCCTAGCTTGAGCAATTGCCCTATTGTTGTCACAATAGGTCTATATGATCAACAATCATGAGAAACACACCAAATTTAGTAATGAAATTCTTAATAAACTGCCTCTAGCCACATCTGACAATGCAATACTCAGCTATTGTAGAGTCCGCTACAGTGCTTTGCTTGGAGCCTTCAGGTCACTGCACTGCCACTGAGATAAATACAAACCCAGTTGTGATCGATAATCATCTTGTCGTTTGGAAACTAGATCACCGTATCTTTTACAGTGAGCTCATCTTCCCTTCCATTAACCAAGAGCATATCCTTAGTCCTTTTCAGGTACTTAAGAATATTCTTGACAGCCATCAGTGATGCTACATGGATCCGATTGATATCTACTACAAGCTCAAAGCAATGGACATCAATCCGAGTACATAGCATGGCATACATGATGGATCCAATTTCTAATGCATATGGGATCCTTTTCATTACTCTCTCATCTTGTGTTCTAGGACCAATTCCTTAGAGAGATAAAACATGTGACATCGAAAATCCCTTCTTGGATTTTCCATACTGAATCTTTTCAGTACCTTGTCAAATATGCACTCTGACTTAGGCCAGCAACCTACGCGATTTTAATGATAGATCTTTATAACAAGGATGTAGGCTGCTTCCAAGTCTTTCATGGGAGAGCACTTGGATAACCAAGTTTACTGATTGCAAGTTCAGTATATCATTCCCATAAGAAGTATGTCATCAACATACAACAATAGGAATAATACTGCGCTCCCACTCACTTTCTTGTAAACATAGGGCTTATCTTCGTTCTTGATAAAACCAAACTTTTACGGCTTCATCAAAAGAATGTTCCAGCTCCTTGAGCTTGCTTGAGTCATATATAGATCTTTTCAAGAAAGTCCTTAGGTCGATAAATCTGGGATGGAGGCTTTGGCAGGCATGGATGAATTGCTTATAGTAAGGTAGAAGGGATGCGGGATAGGATAAAGATTCTTTCTTCTAAGCTTGAAAGCCGAATATCTCTTTTCTCTCCCGAAGCAACTGCCTGCATACCCTATCAGCTTACCATCAGAACGAAACATCAGGTGTGTCATATACACATCCTCACAAGGTTTCCAATCAGGAGAGCGTTTTGACATCCATTTGCCAAATCATAGTGATGATATTCAACAATCGCAAGCATAATTTGGATGGATTTAATCATGGTAACTGACGAAAAGATTTCATAGTCAATGCAAGAATTTGTTTGAAACCTTTGGCAACTAGTCGTGCTTTATAAGTATGCATATTGCCATCCATGTCAGTCTTCTTCTTAAAGACCCATTTACACCCTATGGGTTTACCCCTTCAAGTGGTTCCACTAGAGACCACACTTGGTTCTGGTATATGGAGTACATCTCAAGTTTCATGGCTTCAAGCATTTAACGAAATCTGGATCCGATATAGCGTCTTCATAGGTTCGGGTTCATCGTCTTGGTAGACCAGTACGTCACCATGTTGAGTCACAAGATAACATATCTCCTGGGCTCATGACATACTTTCTAGATCTACGTAGCTCTATGCTACCTGAGGTGGTTCACTTTGATCCACAGGTTGTGGAGTAACCTCTCTTTGATGTTCAACCACTTCCTGGCACATCATCCCATCCTTCGTCTAGATATTCTTGTGGTTCTAGAACTTCCTCAAGTTCTACTTATCTCCCACTAGTACTTCATAGAAATATTCTTTCTAAGAAGACACCAGATCGAGAAACAAAAATTTTGCGCTCTTTGGGTGGTAGAAATAGATCCTTTGCTCTTATTTGGATACCCCACACAAATACATTTATAGGATTTGGGCCCAGCTTGTTCGAAGTCAATTTCTTAACATAAGCTCGCAACCCCAAATCCTTAGATAAGACAGTAGGGCTTTCGTCCATTCTATACCATATGGAGTCTTATCTACAGAATTGACGGTACATGGTTCAAACGTGAGTTGCAGTCTCTAAGGCATAATCCCAGAACGATGCAGGTAAATCACTAAAACTCATCATGGACCTATCATGGACCTAACTATGTCAAGTAAGGTCCTGTTCCTCCTTTCAGACACTCTATTGTGTTGGGGTGTCTAAGGAGGGTGGAGTTGTGATAATATCCCACATTCCTTTTGGTACTCTGAAAACCTTGAGCTTAAGTATCACCTCCTCGATCCGACCGAAGAACTTTATACTTTTGCCCAGATATTCTGTACTTCATTACCGAATTCCTTGAATTATCAAAGGCTTAAATTTATGTCTCATGAGGTAGACAAACCATATCTACTGAAATCATCAATAAAGTGATGAATATGAATATCCACTTTTGGCCTCAACTGTTAGTGGACCAAATACATCACTGTGGATGATGCCTAACAGTTCAGTAGCCTTTCACCTTGTCTGGAAAGGAGACTTGGTCATCTTGTCTAAAAGGCATGAATCGCATACCTCAAATGACTGAAAGTCAAAAGGGTCCAAAACTCCATCCCTTTGAGTTTTGCAATGGGAGTCTTATTAATATGACACAATTTATAATGCCAGAGATATGTCTGGTTTTGATCGCTATGTTTAGCTTTCTTGGTTTCAATATTGAGAATCTTTATTGTTTAAATCAAGAACATATAATCCATTATAAACCTTGCAATTCCAAATAGAATACCATTTAAACTAAAGGACACAATCCATTGGATATCCAAAATGATACCCTATATTATCCAAAGCGAATATTGAAATATATTTCAGAAATAGAAGCTACATGATAACAGTTATGGAATTCTAATAACAAGCCGTAGGAAAAGATAAACAGTAGTCCTACAGCCAATGCAGCCACATGTGTCCATTTCTAACTCGTAGGTCCACCTCTCCGGCGAGACTTCACTCTGCCTTAGTCCCTACACAGTACAAATGTGAGTACCACATCTGTGTCAATGACCCAAGATATTGAGGGAGAAATTAATCCAAGACATAAAAATAATTGAAGTCGTAGCTCTGATTCTTCTTGCTTGCGAAGAAAGCCTTGCAGTGTTTCCTCCAGTGGCCAGGCGCCATAAAAGAAGCGACTACTTTCCCTTCCCTATGCTACTCTCAGGCCCAAGAGAACCTGTCTTTTGGGCTTGGGCTGGGCTTGGGCTTGGGTTTGGCCTTGCCCTTACCCTTGCCGTTACCATTTGCTTTACTGGCAGCAACCAGTAAACAAAGCTTGGACTTTCAAGTCCGTTCTACAGTCCTCAGCATGTTTAAAGTCTGACAGGGTTTTCTCCATCGTGTTCATATTGAAATCTTATGAACGGAGCATAAGAGTCAGGCAAGGTTTCAGAATTAAATCCATTTGTAATTCTGATCCAACCTACATTCCAAAGTCCAAGCCTCTCTATGTGCTCGATCATCTTGAGCACATGAGGACCAACTGGGCTCCCAAAGTCAGATGACTCCAAACAGTGCTTTCGACACTTTGTACCTCTCATGTCGAGCATTTGTTTTGAAAAGCCCCTTGAGATGTAGAATAATGGAGAGAAGTATCCATATTCTCATGTTGCTTTTGTAGCATAGGTGTTATCGATACTAACAATCAAGACATGAAAGCTATCAGCATCATCCAAGGAACTTTTGATAAGTATCCTTAACTTCCTGAGTGGCATCAGGATCAGGCCAGCCATGTATGGCTTTCAAGGTATACATTCTTTTCGACTTGAGTATAATCCGAAGATTACGATACCAGTCTGAGAAATGGATCCATCCAACATGTTTTCTTTCTCGATTATCGGTCGTAGGTCATATGCTCATTTTGGTGAATCTACAATTGTAGAAGAATAAAGTTATTATAAAGTCATTTATTTTTAATATGGTCTTTATAACGATGCTCCCACTATTTTACTCAAGTCAATAGCCCTCACTATTAACTGGGAAAGCCCGTTGACTTTCCTAGTGGACCGAGATCCCATCTTGCCCATTTCAAACCTTTGCATTGGAACAAGCCAAAATGGTTGATTAGGTAGGCCCACAAACTTAATCCACACCAGTTGATAGCTCCCACTATTAACTCAAATGTGAAAAGCTAATAAGCAATCAACAATCCAATGGCTCTAACCATTGTCCTCAAGTGTGATTCTCAATATCAGTAGAGTGGACACTACATGTCACCATGTACACACAATATGTGTAGCTGTATTATGCCTATGACATGTTTATCAATCTTCGCTTTGGCGAACAAGCAAAACCGTCATTTTTAAGTCGACCCATCACCATTAAGGAAAACTCCAATGAATTAACCTCCCACTGGTAGAAGTGTACCCTTCGCTTTGGCCAACAAGGTTTTGACGAACAATGGTTTGATTAAAACCATGGTGATGGAGGCTTACGTGACTTGTAACAACTGCTGAAAACTCATAATGCATGCATAATAACATAAAATTGGGCCCCAAATTTCTTTCTTTAAAACAATGCCTTTTATACCAAAGAGTACTAGTTACAAACATTCGTTTAAAAGACAAAACAGGGAACAGTGTAGCTATTTCTCTCGCTTGCGACGCCCCTCGACTGCATCATCACCTAGATCCTGCACCCAAAGGAAAATACGGGTGAGCACAAATAATGCTCAGTAAGTAAACCCTCTATCTGTCTTTCCCGTATGTATAACTCTAATTCTTTCCTTATACTTTTTTGTTTCTAATAACATCATGGCCTCATCTTACCGGAGGTCGGCCAGATGGCGTTCACAAGCACCCATCTCACTCTCTATGGCTATCGGTGGAATTCACACAGTACCAACCCGTTCTTAGTGACTACCAGTGAGGATCACAAGCCCACCAGTTCTTCTAACTATCGGGTGAGAGATCACCTAGCACCTACCCGTTTTCATAAATGTTGGTACGACACCAAGGACCGCACTCTTCGTGCACGCTCCCGCGACACTCGGAGCCTGGCTCATATCCTCGCTGGCTGTCGTAGCCCATCGCCGTTCTCGTAGGTGCTCACGCATGCCCCGCGCGCTTGTCTCTGGATGCTGTCAGTACGAGCAATTCACGCCTTCTCTGCTATGACCATTCGGACTCACCGTCCCCCTTCTTGCCTTCCTATCTTCACTGCCTCCTTTTTTCCTTGGTACACCCCCCCTAGCCGCTTCATCCTGTTGAGCGGTACCCCTTCCCGTACGGGGATCCGCGCCGCCCAGACTCGACGACATCGAACAGCTCCCTATCTTAATATGGTCAGCGGTACGCCAGCTCCTCACACATCAGGGACGACACAAAGCGTGGCGCCGTCCTAGGATCCTAGGGTAGGTGGGTCACAACGCAATCAACCAAGATCCCCAAACATCCGGTGACAAGCGACACGCATATAGAATCAAACCACGAGCAACATACTGTACGGACAGAACTTTCAATGCCTTACTTGTGCCAATATCTGAGGCACTTCCTACTCTTTCTTAGGCACTTTTCAATGCATATAATAATGCATATGGATGGTTCATCTCCATAATGCATTATGAAATGCCAACATGCAATATTGCAAGAATTAAGGTTCATAATCATACTCAAACCTCTATTAGGCATTTCATCAAACAAATCATGTGCACTATAAAACTCTATTATAGCAATGATTCTTACACTTTTTCTAACCATCCAAAATGGGGAAAAACCCCTTCACAAAGCCATAAAAACTGTCAAACAAAAACACTTCTAAAAAGGGATCCATAACACCCTTCAATTTCATCTCACTACCTTTCCAACCCAACAACTCATTTCTCATATTGCAAGATGTAAGCTTAAGGCATAGAAATCTTATTTAAACCCTCAGCTACTATGGCATATACATGACATCTCATACATACCTCTTTCTATCAAAACCCTAATCAAGAAAATTCTAAATCTCAACTGGGTTGGGGTTTATTACCTTGTTATGGAGAGACTTCACCAACTCTTCCTTTTACTTGGTTTGCTTGACCTTTTTCTCCACTCTAACCAAAAGAATAAAAACTCTAAAACTTCAATAAAACCTAAAACTCACAAATCACAACAACTTAAGTAGGAATCCTTACCTTAGGAAGCGCTTAGGTTGCTTTTCTACCCCAAATCACTTCAAAAAACCTTGAAATTCCTTGATCAAAAGAAAAGAGAAGTTGAGAGGAGAAAAGATAGAGAGTTGCGTTTTTGGAGAAGAAGAATGAGGGGTTTGCTAATTATAATCCTTTTAATGAAATTTTATACCAAAGCATTCCCATTTGCCTTACTCTTCTTTAGGAATTCCATCTATATCCTTTGATTCATTACAAACTCACCCCCATATCAACATATTCTCCATGAAAAAATCCTTACAATTAACTCCCCACTTTTCCTGCTAATTAGGGGTAGAATGGTCAAATTGCCCTTAGGGAAGAAAATATCTAAAACTTAATCAACATTTTAAACGGCCTGTCGCTGCGGCGAAGAAACTTCCGTCGCCGCGGCGAAACTGTCCAGTAGCTTCCCCGTGGTTCAACACCTCTTTGCGACGAAGATTATTCTTCGCCCCAGCGAAGCTTGGCACACTGAATTCTTCTATTTTCAACCAAATTTCAGGGCAAACATTCAACACAACATTCAATCAAACAATATTACCAAAAACAACTCAAATAAGGGCGAAAGAGGAAAACAACAACTACGTACCTCAAGTGGGGCGTTACATGACTTAAATACTTTAATCGAGGGTTGTTATTTAATGTCTCACCAGATTGTTATCTTGTTAGAATGACATTGTTTGACATGTTATTCAACATTCAACTAGCATGCATTCTAAACACAATATTAAAATGTGCTGGTACATGGCCCAACTAAAACCTATTTCCTCAAGCCTAGAGGAATCGGTGGGTCACCTAGGGATCCTGTAATAACCATCTTGAGTCTTAAGTATGGTTGCCTGGTCCTTTGTTCGTCTTCAAGTACATTACAAAAAACATCATACTAAATTTACAATAAGAATAATTATATAAAATTCTTTACATCAATAAATTTAGAAACCTCGATTTACATTAGAGGGGAATGAGATGAGAAGAGATGTTCATTGAGAAGAGGGAGAAAGGCAAGAGACGTAGGCCCTATTTAATAAATTATACAACCTACATACCCAAAAATTATTTTGAAATATTCACCCTAGGTCTAAGGCTCATGTACTGGGCACCATGCAATAATACAAACAAATACAAAGCATACATTTCAAAAACAATCAATTTTTGAAATTGGTGGGTTAATTATAATTACCACCTTGATAATTTACAGATTTATAATTTAGTCTAACAGTTTTAAACTTTACATTTAACCCTGTGCACTCGAAAGTGCGCTCGTTGAGGCGATGAGTTAGATCGCCGTGGCATGCGTTGGTATGCTGACGTCCATGCTCTAAGGACGATCGCTATTTGTACAACGCTCGTCCAAAGGACGATCGCCGCGACGATGCTTTATCGCCACGGCGAGCACTCGTTTTGTCACTATCGTGAGCGTGAATAACGCTCGCTGCAGCGATGGGTTAATCACAGCGGCGAGCGTACACAGATCTGTAGCTCTGGACCTGTTCATACAGTAACCATATACACTCCAAATGAATTTTCAATCAATCATACACACTGATTTCAACAAAAATCCATCAACCATTATTCCAAACTTGCAAATCATCAACAAATTAAAAATATCGATTAATAGATTTCTTAAAACATGCTTTTGAGGCAGATTTTAGGCAGATTCTATAAGGCAACATAAATCATCAACCATCCACATAAAAACTGTAAAATTTGGTACCCTAGGCTCTGATACCACTGTTAGGAAACGATCCATATACGCAACGGAAAACAAAAAATCATAATACAAGGATCTTTCAAAGAGCCAAGATCAAAGGTATAATTTTACAGTTTATATTAAAAGTAGAAATCTGCAGAAAAATTAATCATGAGTTTAGAAAACATACGCACGTTTGGAGGCTCCTCCAAATTTGTCTTTGAACTTTTTGCTATCGACCCAAGTGTAGGATCGAACCGACGTAGTCCACACGAAGACAATCACAAAGAACTAAAGAGGGCTTGGCTGGATCTCCTTTAGCTTTAAGATTAAAGAAGAAAAGAAATGTTTTGTTTTCAATCCAAAACAAATCTGCCGTGGGAGAGGAAATATGGGGCTGCTGTGTTTTTCCTTTCAAAGAGAAAATGAACAGTGAATCAATTTACACATTTTACAAATAACCTTTTCTTTTACATTGAAAACTTAGTTGCCCTATTCCATATGGAATAGGCTTGGGCTCCAACCCAAACACCCCATGTTACCAAACACTCCCAATTAGATATTTATTATTTCATCATATCTCAATTAATATATATATATATATATATATATATAAACATTTAACAATAATGATGATTTGATAATATATGCGAACACATATATTAAAAGTAATTTCCCTTATTTAATTTTCTAATAAATTAAATAAAGGCTACGAACTCAGCAAATTTAATGCACTGTGAAATTACCAAATACCCTTCACCAAAAAAGACAAAAAACCACTTCTTATCTTGGCTCTTAAATTATCTTCTATGTGTGTGACCCATAGGCTCCTCATCATGCCGGCAGTGTATAGTATTGCGATTAGTACCAATTAATCGTCTCACTAATACACAGACCAAGATTGGCCCCTAGCAAGGCATCATGGCCACCCGATAGATTCAGATTCAGCAAAGTAGCTACCTGTTAATGATATGGTTACCGTACAATTTGATCTTTTCATCATATGTGATCTCAACGAGACGAAGGCATAAAAATAGTGTCAACCTTCGGTTACTCTTGATATTATGTATTTTGTTTCTGAACTAATGACCTGTATTATAATCTGGATAGAGCAACAATTCAATCCCACTGTGGCCATAACTTTAGTGTCATTGCCATATACTGAATTGCACCGTGAGATAACTTCTCCTGTACCCAGGAGTGATGAATCCTCTGTCTATCCACCATGGTCTTGATACACTCCTTGATGCAGCCAATCACCACCGTATTGACAGCTCTGAAAGGAATTGCGTTAGGCTAGTGTCAAACTGCACCAATTGGTGCACATGGCGCTCTCGTGATCTCAAGTCTAAGGATCACATGTACCACCATTCGTTAGAGGATTTGTTCCATAGACACTAGGGTTACCATCCATATGGAATCATCTGGCAGGTCTGTCTAGTGAACTTGTTGCGGTGTCATCGCCTACAGCAAGCACCCATGTGTTACACCAGGTTGTCACCAAACAACCTTGACAAGTGAGATCAGTCACTACCTTTCGACAGGGTCGTTCAACACTATGATAGCCTTACTGTATTATCTATGCCCTGACTTCAGAATAATACTAGGGCTATGGATGTTTCTAGAATGGCCACCATATGTGCTCATAGGGTTCTCACTATCAAGATTTGAAACACTTGATACCCTTGTCATGGTTCTACCATTCTAAAGACATATATCAATACATATTGCAATAATAATGATTTACGCGATATAGAATAAAATGCCTTTTATTATTGATTAATGAACATTATTACAAAGAGTCAATTCTACAATAATTGATTGGCTCTAGGGCATCTACTCTAACAAAAGAGGGATCTAGCAAATCATTCCTTAGTTCCTTGCGATTGTCTTCGTGTGGACTACGTCGGTTCGATCCTAAACTTGGGTCGGTAGAAAAATACATTCAGAGACAACTTGGAGGAGCCTCCAAACATGAATATGATTTTGTAAACTCTAGATTAATTTTCTGCATATTCTTATTTGGTATAAACTGTAAAATTGTACCCTGATCTTGGTTCTATGGAATGATCCCTTTTATTATTGTTTTTGTTTTCCGCTGCCTCAATGGATTGTTTCCTAACAACTATATCAGAATCTGCCACTGGTCATTATCCTTAAGTAGAGATGGATAATCGGTCCCCATAATCCCGCTACCCGGTCAGCTAGGCTCCTCTACCAATCATCCACTAGTTAATGCATCACTCTCGGAGCTATCGAACTTGTCTTCTGTTTCTTCCCTACTCGTCCCTTGCCTCGTAGAACTATCACTGCTCAACTCGATAGCTGATGCGTTGTTACTACAACATGCAATGATAGCAAGTGCACTAGACACACAAAGTAATAGAGTGATGAGTGAGTATCGTTCCCACGAGGATTGATTGTTAAGCACTAATTTTCCTAAGTGTTTTTCAAGTTGGAGAAACCGAATTTGTTTGGATTAATGGGAGAGATTAAAACTAAAACTAAAACAAGACTTACTAAGTATTAAAAACTAATTAATGAAAGCAAGCTTTAAAGGCAAGAGTAATACCAATTCAAACAAACGGTTAGGGTTTTGACTTCATTCAGACTCTATGGATGAATTTTACGGATTATGCTATTCTCACACTCACATGCACGGATTGTAAATCGAATTCTCTAAGTTGTCAAACATACCTTCTCAGGCTATGAATTCCTACTTTTCCCTATTAAACTTCCGCACCCAACAATTTGAAGAATAATAGATCCAAGTTCATTAAGCTAACGGAATCCTAGATTGATTTCATTGATTCTCAAATCTATCTCTAGCATTCAATTCTACAATGGTGATTACCCAAGAAGCTTAATATGATTCATCTCTCAATCTCATCATATTCATCAAATAAAATCAATTAAAACGGAATAACCACACAATCTGTGCAATAATATATCAAAATAACAATAATCAATTGATTAATCCATAGAAATTCGAGTTACATCAAAACCCTAACCCAAAATGGGTTAGTTCATAACTAAATCAACAACAACAGCAAGAATAACATTAAACACAGCAGTCAACATATTGAATTAAGAGAAAAGAAAAGATATCTCCCCTAGTTGAAGAATCCAAAAGATTGAATCTCAAATCTTCTCACTTTCTCTACAAAAATGTCAATCTATTCAAAACTTAATGAAAAACAGACGAAAACTCGACGAACCCCCTTCAAAATGGCAAGGTTTTTCTTATATAGTTCACCTCTAAAGACCTAAAACTTTCCTAAAATAAAACTGTGCGTTTTGGAGAAACTAAAATTCGCAGACTTCACCGCGGCGACAAGGTAAAATGGAATCTCGTGCTTAACAGTTTTTGCCGCGGTGAACCTTCATAAAGAATTCTGAAATTATAGAATTGCCCTCCACTTGCTTCTTTGCCTGAATCTTTGATCTTCGATGCTCTCCCATGGGGGAACAAGCTTCATAGTGCTTCATTCTGCTTCCGAAATCTCCCAAATTCTGAGATCCACTTACTTTTGGGTCCAAAAACTCCAATTCGCTTATTATTTGCTCAAAATGTCCATTTTGGCCTACAACACAAAATGTATAGAATTAAATAGCAATTCAGGCATAAATGAACTAAGAAGTATCTAAAATCTAGCCAAAAAGCCTAATTAAAACAATATAATTCTCGGATTATCAATAGCACCACTTGGCTCGGAGACAACCACGTTTAGCCCTTGGGAATTCCCACTAGCACATTACTCTCTTCTAGCATTACAAGCATAGTGGGAGCACATTGTACTCACCCACCGCGTTGGTCTCCATATGACTCTCCTTACTCGACTCGGAGTGCGACATTGGATGAACTTCTACAACCTTGCTACACACAACTCGGTCTGGCAGACTAACCGGATGACTAAGGGTAACCTAACTACAACTAACCCTCTTGTTAGTAACTGACCGAATTCGCAAAGCGAAAAAATATAATATTTAAAACGAATCGATCAATTACATGAACCAATATCCGAGTACAGATTATAACGTTTTTGGAGGCTCCTCCAAATATCTCTGACTTCGGACACGAATACTGCTCACTGGTTACTGTTCACTAGATACTATTCACAATTGTTCATTGGATACTGTTCACCAATACTATTCACGTGATTATTCACTAATCGATCCAATGTAGGATTGCACTCACGGAAGTCCACACGAAGATAATCCGTAGAACCCTTGATTATTTTGCTAGAACAATCAAGGGCTTCAAGAATCAAGAAAGAAGAATAAGAAAAACTTCTTCTTCACACAAGAGTGTAATGTGAGAGAGAGAGAGATAGGGTGGCTAGGGTTTTTGATTGAATGAATATTCTATTGTTTTAATTTTAAGTTACACTTATATAGTGCAACAATTAAAACCCTATTCCACTTAGGAATAGCGATGGGCTCCAACCCTAGCTCACATTTACAACCAACACCACCCTGTACAACCCTCCTAGCCGAGTATTTCCAAGTATCCCTTGGCCATTGAGAACCTAGAAAACGTACGCCTAGGAAAGAAGTTTATTTTAAAATCCTATTAAAAGAAAACTTGTAGGTTAAAAATATATCTATTTTTATTTTTAAACATTTTAATTTCTAAACTATAATAAGTTCATTGTACAAGTCAAAAATACAGTTTCCTTTCTTGGAGTACATTATGAAATCCATGTAGTACTTACGAGAACATACACACTTTTACAAAATTTACTAGCAATTTGATTCTTTTATTAACACAAACATATATACTCCATAATAACATGGACATATTTACTGCATTATGAGATATAAACATAATTACTACACAAATACTAGCAAAACCATTCAAAAGTCATAATTAAAACATCCCTTCATGCTCATAGTGTCCTCGGAATCCTCTCCCAGCTTCATGCCTTAATCCTTACCTGCAAAACATTTTAAAACATTTTGTGGGGGTGCGCTAATCGCTCAGTAAGGAATATGGCCATTTATAAACTATTAGGTTCATTATACATCATTATACAAGTATATTACTTAGGACCTACCTACCTACCAAAATATGACCTATCTTTAACTAACAAGTTCAAAAAGCATATCATCACTTTGGACTTTTCTCATAAACATAAGTCATAACATAATCATACATAATATAACGTAGAACATATATGACATTATGAAATATTCATGTACATGGCTGCTTATTTCTTTTGTCTTATACTTGATGGTTTCATTAGTCTTTGTTATCGATCGGATTCATTAAACCATTACCTTGTTCTTGGTCGTCACCTCAAAGGACTCATGGTTTCCATAAGAATTTCATTCCTCTGTCTTGGTTTATACTCAAGAGACTGGAATTCATTCTTTAACATTTCGTAAATTTTCATAAGACAAATAAATAAGCTATATGCATCAATATGAATGCAAACATATGGACATAACTATTCCATGCTTAATCATACTTATTCTCCTACCAAACTTCTTAATAATTCATTCAATTTCTCATACAATAGAAGGAATTTCAGTAGTACGATTATTCAGGGGTTTATTAGAATTAGAAACAAATGGGAATTTCTATTAGAAGGTGGATGCCATACAGTTCGTTACTTTCAAGCAATTTTTCCATTATCTTCTAATTCGAATTTATTTTTGGATAAAAACATAAAAGTTTTAGGTCTGTTCTCAACTTTTAACACTTCAAGAATCAACTCAATCGGACTTCTATAACTTCAGTTATGACTGATTCAGTGAAGCATGTACAGTATAAGTCTCAAAAAGCCAAATCCGAATCTATTCATTTTACCATGTCACTTCATTTGCACATTCATATCATTGCCATATCATCTTAGTATAAAAGGCCATAAAAACCTCCCTTTTACAGAACCAAAAAAGTGCCAAAACATCGTCTAACTACAAATCTCTAAATGGCATAACATCCTCCACATGCACAATACACCAATCAACACACCCATTTAAACAATCCATAACCAAAACATAGCATCACACTCAATTAACATAAATAAATGTAAGTTTCATAAACCTAGATGTTATCAATTGTAGTCATAAGGGAGATTTTTTCCTACCTTAGTATTCACAAGCACAAAGGTACTCCTCCTTGGCTCCAAAGTTTCACCTTTCTACCCCTAACACACAACCACCTTATGAATTTCTTTTAACAAAAAAAATTCAGAAAAAATAGGGTTTGAACTCACCTTTACCCTGAAATTGAAGTTCTTTAAGGGTGGGGTGATGTGATTGAAATCTCTTTGAAAATGAAGAATTGAAGATGTAGAAGATGATGATGTTGGGGTGTACAAGGCCGACTACTCTCTCTTTAAACCTTGTAAATATTTATTCAATTGTTGCTCTAATGTGATTGGTCAATAAAAGTTAGGTATAAGGGTCATTTGGCATAAATTTTCATATAAGGGCGTTTTGGTCATTTCCACCACAACATAAAGATAAGCACTCATTTAATGCCATTTGACTTCTTTAAAACACTTAACCATTAAGCAATCCCATTAGGTGAATGACTAATTTACCCTTGGTGCACTTTATGGACACTTAATCATATGGGTTTGTATGAAAAGACCATTATACCTTGGTTATGTTTACGCCATTTAACCATATCAAATAACTTTATGACAATTCTACCCTCATTCTCTTCAATGACATCACCCCTTACACTAAATAATGGCCACATCTCGAAATACATGTAAATTGACCATTTTACCCTTCATTCAAAAAAGAAAATTACTTGAAAAGAAATTTCATACCTTAAGGCATTGGAAAATAACGCGGGGTTACAAACATCCCCCTTATAAGAATTTCGTCCTCGAAATTCAGTTGAAGAGGTCTGGATATCTTTCTTTCATACTTGCTCAAACTCCCATGTCGCTTCTTCTACATTATGATTCTCCACAGTATTTTAACAAGCGGTACTTTTTTATTCGGAGCTCTTTTATCTTCTATCCGAATCTGAACTGGGCGTTCTTCAAAATTAGTTCATCTTTTAACTCCACTTCATTTGCTTGTAATATATGCGAAGGATCACTAACATACTTTCGCAAAAGGGAAACATGGAAAACATATGGATCGGTGCCATACTAGCTGGTAAGGCAAGTCTGTAAGCTACTTTGCCCACTTCTCTAATACTCATATGGACCGATATATATAGGGGCGAGCTTCCCTTTTCTTCCAAACCTCATCACCCTTTATAAGGAGAGATTTTCACAAACACTTGTCTCCTATTTGGAATTCTATATCCTTTCTTTTGGGTCTGATAGCTCTTCTGTCTGTCTTGGCCCTGCTTCATTCTCTCTCGAATTAACTTTACATATTCTATCATTTTTTGTGTCATTTCTGGACCAAGAGCTTGAGCTAATGCATTATTTTCTCCTATCATCTAATGCAATGGAGATCTACATTTCCTTCCATACAGGGCTTTATATGGTGCCATTTTAATGGTTGCTTGATAACTATTGTTATAAGCGAATCAACGAGAGGAGAATGTCACACCAATTCAACTTGTGATCAATACAGCATGCCGTAACATATCCTCCAATATTTGATTTGTTCTTTGTCTGTCCATCCGTCTGAGGATGATAGGTGTGCTGAAATTAAGCCTAGTACCCAATGCCTTTACGCTATCCAGAATACTGACATAAATTTCACATCCTGTCTAAGACAATACTACTAGGCACTCATGTAACTTACTATTTCTTTGACATATAATCGGCCTAGCTGATTAGAGGAGATCTTGTTTGTAACTGGAATGAAATGGGCAGATTTAGTCAACTATCTACAACCACCCAAATGGCATTATAACCTCTTTGCACTCTAGGAAGACCTAAAATGAAATCCATAGAAAATCTTCCCATTTCCACGAAGGAATACTAAGGGGCTGGCAACAATCCGAAGGGCGCTGATGTTCTGCTTTAACCTGCTGACACACCAGGCATCTGGTAACATACTCAGTTACATCTTTCTTTAAACCTGGCCACCAATAGCTCTTCTCAAATCCTGATACATCTTTACACTCCTGGATGAGCAGTGTAAAGAGTACTATGTGCTTCCTCTAAAATCTTCTTTCTTAGCTCAATATCCTGAGGAACATACACTCTATCTCTAAATTCAGGATTCCATTCACCCATTTGAATTCTAATCTCTGCCATCTTTCAACTGTTGCTCAATTCCTTAATAAAACCCATCATCTGTTGTTTTTCTCTAATTCCTCAACAAATAGACTGAACTTCAATTTTGGATAATTTCCCAAACACTCAACTCTATTCCCTCTTTCATATCTCTTGTTGCAGGTGTTTCTGAAAAGTTAATGAGCTAAAGAGACTTTCTGCTGAGGGCATCTGCAACACATTAGCTTTCCTGGCTGATACATAATATCACATTCATAGTCCTTCACCAGCTCAAGCCATCTTCTCTGCCTCATATTCAATTCTTTCTGGGTGAAAAAGTATTTTAGACTTTGTGATCTGTGAAAATATTACATTTTACCCCAAAGAGATAATGTCTCCAAATCTCAAAGCAAAAACGACAGCTGCTAATTGAAGATCATGAGTGGGGTACCTCTTTCATAGTCTTTCAGCTGACGAGAGGCATAAGCAATCACCTTCTTTTTGCATCAATAGCCCCCAAACCATTATAAGAGGCATCAGTGTAAATATCATAAGCTACTCCATTCTGGAAGGGTTAAAACAAGAGCAGTAGTTAATCTTTTTTCATTCTTGGAAACTCTTCTCACAGGCTTCAGTCCATCTAAATGGGGCTTCTTTTTTTGTCAGAGCTGTGAGTGGAGAAGCTAATTTAGCAAAGCCTTCCCAAATTTCCTGTAATATCCTGCTAAACCAAGAAAACATTCTAACTTCTTTTACCGTCTTTGGTCTTGGCCATTCAATCACTGCTTCAATCTTACTAGGGTCCACTGAAATACCCTTTGTGAAACAACATGTCCCAAGAATGTTACTTGATCCAACCAAACTCACTTGGAGAATGTAACAACTGCTGAAAACTAGTACAATGCATGCATAATAACAATAAAAAATTGGGCCCAAAGTTTTCTTTTCATATAAGTCATATGTCTTTTATACACAAAGAGTACTGTTTACAAAATTCATTTAAAAGACAAAACAGGGGAAACAGTGTAGCTATTGCTCCTGCTTGCCGACGCCCTCCGACTGCATCAACACCTAGATCTGCAATCCACAAGGAAAATAACGGGGTGAGCACAAAAATAATGCTCAGTAAGTAAAACCTATCTCGTCTGTCCGTATGTAACTCTTAATTCTTTCCTTATGCTATTTTGTTCCTACTAAACATCATGGCCTCATCTTACCGAGGTACGGCGGATGGCGTTCACACAGCACACATCTCACTCTTCATGACTATCGGGTGGAATTCACACAGTACCAACCCGTTCTTAGTGACTACCGAGTGGGGATCACAAAGCACTAACTCGGTTTTCCTAACATCGGGTGGAGACCACCTAGCACCTACCCGTTTCACGACTTTGGGTAACGATCACCAAGCATTAACGTCTCGAGTCACTGTGGGTGATGGTCAACAAGCATCAAAACCACTTCTATAAAGGTCGGACGATGATCACAAAGCATCAGCCCACTCATTAATAACTAAACGGGTGGGGATCACAAAGCATCCACCCGTTTCTACTACTTACGGGTGACGATCACAAAGCACGACCATCTCTAAGGGCTATTCGGGTGGTGATCACAAAGCATCAACCCGATTCCCATAACTGTCGGGTGATGATCACAAAGCATAACCATCACTTCCACTCTTCTAATCACTCTATTCAAGCATTTTCATTCTCTCTACCCTTAGAGTAGTTGTATTCACCAAGCTCTCTACTATAGAGTAATTGCATACACAAAGTTTCCTACTCTTTCTTAGGTCACTTTTCAATGCATATAATGCGATATGGATGGTTCATCTCACTAATGCACTTAGAAATGCCAACATACAATGTTGCAAGAATTAAGGTTCACTACTCATACTCAAAACTCTACTAGGCATTCATCAAACAACTCAAGTGCATCATAAAACTTTACTATAGCAATGATTCTAAATCTTTCTCTAACTATCCAAAATGGGGAGAAACCCCTTCACATAAACATAAAACCTGTCAAAGAAAGCACTTCCAAAGGGAGATCCATAACACCCTTCAATTCCATCTCAAACTACCTTTCAACCCAACAACTCATTCTCTATTTGCAAGGTATAAACATTCACAAGGCATAGAAATCTCTATTTAAGCCTCCATACATGGTCACTGTATATCACATACATACATCATTTCTATCAAAAACTAATCAAGAAAATTCTAAATCTCAACTTGGGTTGGGATTTACTTACCTGTTATAGAGAGACTCACCAACTCTTCCTTTCACTTGGTTTGCTTGACTTTTCTCTACTCTTAACCAAAAGAACAAAAACCCTCAAACTTCAATATAAACTAAAACTCACAAGTTTCACAACTAAAGTAAGAATCCTACCTTAGGAAGCCTTAGGTTGATTTTCTACCCCAATCACATTCTAAAAACCCTTGGAACTCCTTGATCAAAAGAAAGAGAAATTGAGAGGAACAAGAATGGAGAGTTGCGTTTTTGGAGAAGAAGAATGAGGGGTTTGCTAACTCTTAATTCCTTAATGAAATTTATACCAAAGCATTCCCATTTTGCCCTTACTCTTCTTGGGAATTCCATCTATATCCTCTGATTCATTACAAACTCACCCCCATATCAACATATTCTCCATGAAAAATCCTTACAATTAACTCCCCACTTTTCCTGCTAATTAGGGGATGAATGGTCAAATAGCCTTAGGGAAGAAAATATCAAAACTTAACAAACAATTTAATCGGCCTGTCGCCGCGGCGAGGAAACTTCTGTCGCCGCGGGAAACTGTCTAGCAGCTTCCTCATGGCTTCAACACCTCTTCCGCGCGGCGAAGATTCTTCTTCGCCCCGGCGAAGACTGAAACACTAAACTTCTTCTATTTTCCACCAAAATCAGGGCAAGCACTCAATCGAACAATATGCCAAAAACCAAATCAAATAAGAGTGAAAGAAGAAACAACAACTACGTACCTAAGTGGGGCGTTACAGAGAATTTAGCATAAACTTTTTCTCCCTTAGTCTTGTAGCACAAATGTCAAATGCTCTTCATGATCTTCCTTTGTTTTAGAATAGACCAGGATATCATCTATAAAAATTACCAGAATTTATCCAAACAATCATGGAAAATCCTATTCATCAAATCCATGAATACCTCTGGTGCATTAGTCAATCCAAATGGCATCACTATAAATTCATAATGCCCATATCTGGTTCGAAATGCAGTCTTGGGAATATCCTTGTCAGCGACCCTCACTTGATGGTAGCTGACCGAAGATCAATCTTGGAAAACACCGAAGCTCCCTTTAATTGATCAAACAAGTCATCAATTCTTGGCAATGGATACTTGTTTTCACTGTCACTTTATTGAGCTCTGTAATCAATACACATTCTATCAAACCATCTTTTTTCTTGACAAATAAAATAGGAGCTCCCCATGGAAAATGACTGGGTCGAATAGAAACCTTTATCTAACAACTCCTGAAGCTGCTTCTTAACTCTTGTAACTCTGTTGGAGCCATTCTATACGGGGCTTTAGATATTGGTGACGTACCAGGAGCTAATTCTATACAAAATTCCACTTCTTTCTGGAAGAAGTGCTGGCAATCTTCTGGAAAAACATCTCGAATTCTCGTACTATGGGTACATCCCGAACATTGAAGTCTGGAAACTTTTTTATTCACACATTAGCTATGTACCCTGAACAACCTTCCTATCATCTTCATTGCCTTCACTGCACTTATCATCAGGCTGTGTAGATGACTTCCCAAAGGTGAAACTGTCTCCAGCATATAAGTTAAACCTGGCCTTCTTCTTCCGACAATCTATTAATACTCATATTTGCTTAGGAAGTCCATTCCCAAAACATATCAAAATCAGGCATATAAAAAACAATCAAATCAACATTCAAATCATGCTCATCAATCACTATAGTTTCCCCCATCAACAACTTATCAGCAAAATAATTCTCCCCATTAGGCATCTCAATTTTAACAGCATGTTCCACTTTACAAGGCTCTAAACCTAATCTTTTATAATACCATAGGAGATAAAGAATGGGTAGCCCAGAACAATCAGTACATATAAAGAGGTAGAGTGGAATTGTAACTGACCAGTAACTGCAGAGAGATTAGCTTCAGCTTCTTTCTGAGCCACTGAGTAAACTCTGGCAGTCGAACCTCCAATAGTCTGAAGGGAAGTAGCTTGAGTAACTTTACAATCCTTTGCCATGTGGTCCCGGTTGTTACATTTGAAACACACATTGGTTCCTAATAGACAATTCCCTTTATGCTGCCTCCACATTTTGACAATGGGGAAGATTAGTCCTTCTTGTTGTTGCTGTGGAGTCCTCTTATTCTTGCTACCCTTCTTTTGAAATCCTTGCTGAAACTTTCTTTTACCTTGTCCTCGAGCCTGAGTGGAATTCCCCACTTCAACTTTCTGAACTGCTGTCTGGCCTAAACTAGAACTACCAATCACCAACTTGGGTTCTCCATCCGCCTCTCCTTATTCACATAAATCTTGCTCTAAATGCTCGTTCTAGGGCCTCACTATAAGTTGGGGAGGCTGACCACCTGCTATAACAATCTGGGCAATTTTTGGTGCAGTCCATTAATAAATCTCTCTACTCGGCACTGTTGAGTACTCACCATAGTAGGAGCAAAACAGGCTAAGGAGGTTGAACATTGTAGCATATTCTCTAACAGTCATATTACCTTGCTTCCATTCCGTAAACTCTTGAGTCTTTACGGATAACATGTCGTCGACCGATATTCGCTTCAAATAGCCTTTTAAATTCATTCCAAGAAAGAGCACTTGTCACATAGGTATGCTCATTAGCTTCCACCATACCCGGGCATTCTCTCTCAACAAATAGGAAGCATAGCGGACTTTTTCCTGGTCACTCATGGGAAACAAGGCATTGCCCGTTCGACCGTCTCTAACCACTCCTCTGTCACCGCCGGATCATTTGAACCACTGAACTGGAGGTTGGTGTTTTTGAGAAAGATTATAGATTGGTTCACTTGTCCAGAAGTGTAGCACCCATCGGCATAAACTGGTTGGTTACTGGAGGTGGAATTGGTATTTGGAGCTGAGGCTGAACTACTGGAGCTGAGGGATTTGTGTTCACTTGGTTACTTATACTCTCCGGGATAACCCTCCTAAAGGCCTCAGTAATAGCTACCTGAATCACCGTTGATTGCAGCCTCATCCAAAACAGAAGCATTTTGGGCAGACATAGCTGGTCCACTATAGGGGGCACACTGGTAGTCGGTGCTACTGGCTCACTAGTGCCTGCTTCATTAATATTCTCCTGCCCCTCCTATTAACCTTTCGTGGACGCCTCGTAGCCATACCCTTTACTCACACAAATTTCAATCAATATTAGCTAATTCTATTCACTAAACAATTAAAGAAAATACTTACAGCAATCGGCTGGAGAGAGTATCTTGGCATGCATGAGGAATGGTACTTCCATTACTTACAAACACCATTTTCATCATCAATTAAATAGAAAATAACTATAACAATTCAATCAAAACATCATTTCGAACACCCAAAATCGCGCTCTGATACCAAATGTACAACCCCTCCCTAGCCGAGTATTTCCTAAGTATCCCTTGGCCATTGAGAACCTAGAAAACGCACACCTAGGAAAGAAGTTTATTTTAAAATCCTATTAAAAGAATAAACTTGTAGTTTAAATATATATCTATTTTTATTTTAAAACATTTTAATTTCTAAACTATAATAAGTTCATTGTACAAGTCAAAAATATAGTTTCCTTTCTTGGAGTACATTATGAAATCCATAGTAGTACTTACGAGAACATACACACTTTTACAAAATTTACTAGCAATTTGATTTCTTTTATCAACACAAACATATATACTCCATAATAACAAGGACATATTTACTGCATTATGAGATATAAACATAATTACTACACTAAATACTAGCAAAACCATTCAAAAGTCATAATTAAAACATCCCTTCATGCTCATAGCGTCCCTCGGAATCCTCTCCCAGCTTCATGCCTTAATCCTTACCTGCAAAACATTTTAAAACATTTCGTGGGGTGAGCGCTAATCGCTCAGTAAGGAATATGGCCATTTATAAACTATAGCTAGCCTGATGGTACTCATCTCTCTTGTCACAAGTACTTAGCCTACAGGTCTTGTGTTCGAGAGATGGGGAAGGCGAAAGAAACCCACTTGCAGGGGTGGGGATATTCCTATGAGTGGGCCACATGGGAAAGCCCCTTGCCCGACGGCCCAAGGGCGGGGTAGTTGAGGGATAGCCCATGGTCTCACACACCCTTTATAGTATTTTAATTAATTAATTATTATTATAATTAAAATCAATTAATATATAATAATATATTAACATTTAATTAATAATAATAATTCATTTAAATATATACATAGATATATTTAAATATAATCTTACTAATTTAATTTTAATTTTAAAATTAAATACAGGCAACAACCTCAGCAGATTTAATTACACTGTGAGATTACTAAAATACCCTTTTCATCCAAAAAGATGAAAATACCCTTCTCACAAATTGATTCTTAAATTATCTTCTAAGTGTGTGACCCGTAGGCTCCTCATCATATCGGCAGTGTGTAGTATCGCGATTAACACCAATTAATTGTCTCATTACATACAAGTCAGGATTGGCCCCTAGCAAGGCATCATGGCCACCCGATAGATTCGGATTCAACGAAACCGTAGCCTGTCAACGGTATGGTTACTGTGCAATCCAATCCTTTCATCATCTGTTATCTCATCGAGACTGAAGTACAGAAGTAGTGTCAACCTCAGATATCCTCGATATGTTTGTATTCAGTTAATGAACCAATGACTAGAATAATAAATTGGATTGAGCATTGATGCGTGTTTCCTACAACATGCAATATGTAGCAAGTATACTAGTCGTACAAGTAATAGAGTGATGAGTGAGTATCGTTCCCACGAGGATAGTGTTACTAAGTACCAAATTCTCTAGTTTAAGTCCTAATTGAAGCAACAATAAATTGGATTAATGGAAAATTAACAAACTAATTACAAATTAACAAAATATAAATGAATGATAATGAAATTAAAGCAAAACCCAACAAACTTAACTAATTAAACAATGCTAAAAAATGCTAGGGTGTTGATTTCATCTAGATACGCTAACCCAAATCATAGGATCTATTATCCAAGTTCTAATTCCTTGATTGAAAATCGAATTCCCTAAGTTGTAAAACATACCTTCTCAGGCTACATTTCCCTACTTATCCCTATTAAGCTTCCGCACCCAACAAATTGAAGATTAATAGTTCAAAGTCTTTTAAGCTTTATGGAATTCTAATTGAATTTTCCTAGATCGTTAAACCTATCTCTAGCGTTTGCTTAATCTACGGTATTTATCCCAAGAGGCACAATCACAAATCACTTTTCAATCTCATTGTGAACAATACACATTTGAATGGTGATCAAGCATCCAAAAGTCATTAAGCAAAGAGATAAACACTCAATCATGAAATTAAAACTCAAAGTAAATCAATTCATATAAAATTGAATCATTGTATCAAGGTTACATCAAACCCTAGCTAAACAACTCAG
Organism: Pistacia vera; assembly: GCF_008641045.1. Lineage (NCBI taxonomy): Eukaryota > Viridiplantae > Streptophyta > Magnoliopsida > Sapindales > Anacardiaceae > Pistacia > Pistacia vera. Next base: position 312,908 of record NW_022195054.1, on the reverse strand, counting down.
TTCATACTCAAAAACGAAATAATAACAAAAACAAACTAAATCAAGATTTATCATTGAAAAACAAGCAAAAGATGGAGAAATCTTTTCTAATTTGAAGCCCAAATCCTCTATAATATTTCCTTCCAAGAGTTGCCTTCCAATGACGAACTAAGACCTCTTTCTCTTCCTTTTCGCTCTAATTTATACCTCTCTCACTTAAGGATGAAGCCCTAGCAAGCCAAAACGCTCGTTTTATTTTTACTCTGATGCAGGTTTCGCTGCGGCGAAGCTTTGTCTTCACCGCGGTGAAGACTTTCGGGCCGAATATGAGCATGATAGAGTTCTGAATATGGAAACGTGTTAAACATATTAACTGTAGCCCTTTTAAATTATGTTTCTGGTCGTTTAAGAATAAGCACATTCCAAGGTCTACAGCTCAAGTTATGGCAGAAATACTGAAGTACATCCAAAGACGTTTTTTCTTCAGTTCCTACTGTACTTTTCACGACTTCAAGCCAAGTTTTCACCCTTGTCCAATCAGAATTAGGAAAAACCCAAAACATGAAAGTTGTTGCTCTTCTTCTTATCTTTCCAAAGCTTCTAAATTCATGTCATTCCAAGTTTCCAAGCTCAAGTTACACAATTTACGCTCAAAACTGTCATTTATGCTCAAAATCATCGTTTAGGCCTACAAAGACAAATTAATAGACTTAGGTAGCAATTATGGCCCAAATTGTATGAGAAGTATCCTAAATCCTATCAAAATTCAATGCAAAATCACAGTGTAAAATATGATTATCAAGCATCAACTCAATCCCACTATGGCCACAGATTTAGTGTCATTGCCATTTACTGAATTACCCAGTGAGATAACTTCTCCCATACCCAGGAGTGATGAATCATTTGTCGATCCACCATAGTCTTGATACACTTCTTAGTGTAGCCAATCACTACCGTATTGATAGCTTTGAATAGAACTACGTTGGGCTAGTATCAAACTATACCAATTGGTGCACAAGGCGGTCCGGTGATCTCAAGTCTAAGGATCACATGCACCACCATCCATTAGAGGATTTATTCCATAGACATTAGGGTTACCATCCATATGGAATCCTTTGGTGGGTCTGTCCAGTGAACTTGCCTCTAGCAAGCACCTATACGTTGCACCAGGTTGTTGGCAAACAACCTTGACAAGTGAGATCAGTCACTGCCTTTCAACAGGGTTGTTCAACACTATGATAGCCTTACCGTATTATTTGTGTCCCTAGTCAGAATAATATTGGGGCTACGAACGTTTCTAATGGCCACCATATGTGATCATAGGGTTCTCACTATCAAGATTTGAAACACTTGATACCCTCGTCACGGTTTTACCATCCTAAGGACATATATCATTACATATAACTATGATTTACACCACATAGAAGAATATGCCTTTTATAGATAAATAAACATTTGTTACAGAGTCAATTTTACAATAATAGATTGGCTCTAGGGCACATACTCCAACAATATCCCAATTGCACTAGAGCCAATCATTCATGTATTTAACATTGAATGACCCAAGTGCTCGTCATGCTTCTGGTCCAACAGAAACTTCAACAGTGGGTTAGTAGGTATTCTGTAAATCTGCACATTCTCTTTCTGATTGACTTCTCAAATCATATTGAATTGACTAAGTGTTTGGATTAATGGTGAGACCGTGATTCCTCAGCCACAACAATGGCTCCGTTGTTATCATAGTAGAACTTTACTGGATCAACAATGCTTGGAACCACATCAAGTTTAGTAATGATCTTCTTGATCCAAATTGCCTATATGGCTGCATTAAACAATGCGTTATACTTAGCATCAATCATAGAATCCGCTACAGTACTTAACTTCGAGCTCTTATAGCTCACTGCAGCTCTATTGAGACAAAATATAAATCCAAATTGTAAGCGAAAATCATCTTTATCTGTTTGGAGATTAACATCACTGTATCTTCTCATAGTAAGCTCATCTTCCCCTCCATAATCCAAGATTATATCCTTAGCCCCTTTTTAGGTATTTAAGGATGTCCATTGACACTTATCCAGTGTCACTCACTTGGATATGATTAATATCTTCTACAAGTGCTAAATGCACATAAAACATCAATCCGAGTACATAACACATTGCTCACTAAGATCTTATTGATATCTTCTGCAAGTGCTTAATGCACATAAGATATCAGTCCGAGCATGCAATCACAACATCGCTCTCTTAGATCCAATTGATATCCCCTACAAGTGTTTGATGCAAATGAGACATCAATCTGAGCATACAAGATAGATCCACTTGATGAAGCATGTGGGGTCCTCTTGATTCTATCTCCCTCAATGTGTTGTCTAGGACACATATCCTTAGAGAGATAGACACTATGTGCCACCAGAAGAGATTCCTTATTGGATTCTTCCATACTGAATCTCTTCAGTACCTTGTCTATATACTCAGACTTGGGCTAAGCAAACTTCCTGATCTATTACGATAGATTTTCATTCCGAGAATATAAGCTGCTTCTCCTAAGTCCTTTATGGAGAATCACTTGGATAACCAAGTGTTTACCGACTAAAAGTTTGGTATATCATTCTTGATCAGAAGTATGCCATCGACATACAACACTAGGAATGCCACTGCGCTCCCACTCACCCTTTTGTAAACATAGGTCTCATCTTCGTTCTTGATGAAACCAAAGTATTTTATGGTTTCATCGAAACGAATGTTCCAGCTCCTTAAAGCTTGCTTGAGTCCATAAATGGACCTATGCAACTTGCATATCCTTTTAGCTTGTCCATCAAGAACGAAACCATTGGGATGTGTCATATACACATCCCCTTCAAGGTTTCTATTCAAGAAAGCATCATCGACATCCATTTGCCAAATCTCATAATCATGATATACAGCAATCGCAAGCATAATCCAGATGGATTTAATCATAGCAATAGGCAAAAGGTTTCTTCATAGTCCATACCATGAATTTATTTGAAACCTTTGGCAACCAGTTGTGCCTTATAAGTATTCATCTTGCCATCCAAGTCAGTCTTCCTCTTAAAGACTCATTTACACCCTATGGGTTTTACCCCTTTAGGTGATTCACCAGAAACCATGACTGGTTCTAGTACATGGAGTCCATCTTAGATTTTATAGCTTTAAGTCATTTAACGGAATCTGGATCTGATACAGATTCATCGTCAGTTCTGGGTTCATTGTCTTGGTAAACCAGTACGTCACCATGTTGAGTGACGAGAAAACCATATCTCCCAGGTTCACGACGTACTCTCCTAGATCTACGTAGCTCCTGTGCTACCTGAAGTGGTTCACTTTGATCCACAAGTTGTGGAGTAACCTCCTCCTGATGTTCAACCACTTCCTGTGGCATATTATCCCATCCTTCGTCTAATGTATCTTATCGTACTCGAACTTATCGAGTTCTGCTTTTCTCACACTAGTACTTCTTAGAAAAAAAAAATTCATTTTCTAAGAAGACACCAGTATGAGCAACAAAATGTTTTGTGCTCTTTTGGACGGTAGAAATAGTATCCTTTGGTTTCCTCAAGATACCCCACAAATATACTTTCGTAGGATTTCGAGCCCAGCTTGTTCAAAGTCAATTTCTTGACATAAGCTGTGTAACCTCAAATCCTTAGATAAGACAAGTTGGGCTTTCACCCACTCCATTATTCATACGAAGTCTTATCCATAGACCTTGGTGGTACATGGTCTAATGCGTAAGTCGCAGTCCCAAAATTATGGGGGTAGATCATAAAAACCTCATCATGGACCTAACTCCCACATTCCTTCAGGTATGTTTAACTCAACTTGCCACATTCGGCGTAGATGTGACTTTGAGAATATTCTTATTGCCCATTTTTGAAAACATATTATTATGAAACAGTTCCATAGAATATTATTTATACCAAAAGACGACAATCCATTAGTAAAGCAATATTCTTACTTGTCCAAAGTGGACATAGAAAAAATTATTTCTAGAAATTGAACGAATATCATAACAATCCACAAGTTCCAAGTAACAGGCCCGTAGGCAAAATCAGACAATATGATCCCGTTAGAGTAAATGCCCTAGAGCCAATAAATTATTGTAGAATTGACTCTTTGTAATAATGTTCATTAATCAATAAAATGCACTTTATTCTATATTGTGTAAATCATCATTGTATGTATTGATATATGTCCTTAGAATGGTAGAACCGTGACGAGGTATCTTGATAGTGAGAACCCTATGAACACATATGGTGGCCATTCCAGAAACGTCTATAGCCCCAGTATTGTTCTGAAGTGAGGGCACAGACAAAATGGTAAGGCTATCATAGTGTTGAACGACTCTGTCGAAAGGCAGTGACTGATCTTACTTGTTAAGGTTGGTTGGTGACAACCTGGTGCAAGACATAGGTGCTTGCTGTAGGCAAGTTCACTGGACTGACCCACTAGAGGATTCCATATGGATGGTAACCCTAGTGTCTATAGAACAAATCCTCTAACGAATAGTGGTACATGTGATCCTTAGACTTGAGATCACCGGAGCACCGGAGCACCTTGTGCACTAATTGGTGTAGTTTGACACTAGCCTAATGCAGTTCCATTCAAAGCTGTCAATATAGTGGTGATTGGCTGCATCAAGGAGTGTATCAAGACTATGGTGGATAGACAGAGGATTCATCACTCCCAGGTATGGGAGAAGTTATCTCACAGCGTAATTCAGTAAATGGTAGTGACACTAAAATTGTGGCCACAGTGGGATTGAGTTGCTGCTCTATCCAGATTATTATTCAAGTCATTGGTCCAATAACTGAATACATACATATCGAGAGTAACCGAGGTTGACACTATTTCTATGCCCGGTCTCGTCAAGATAACGGATGATGAAATGATCGAATTGCATGGTAACCATATCGTTGACGAGTAGCTGCTTCACTGAATCTGAATCTATCGGGTGGCCATGATGCCTTGCTAGGGGCCAATCTTAGTCTGTGTGTAGTGAGACGATTAATTGGTGTTAATCACGATACTACACGCTACCGGTATGATAAGGAGCCTACGGGTCACACACATAGAAGATAATTTAAGAACCAGTTTGTAAGAAAGGCGTTTTCATCTTTTTAGGGGAAAGGGTATTTTGGTAATTTTACAGTGTAATTAAATTTGTTGAGGTCGTAGCCTTTATTTAAATTGTTAATTAAATTAAATAAGTGAAATTATATTTAAATATGTGTTCGCATATATTTAAATGAATTATTGTTATTGTTAAATGTTAATATATGAAATATATATATTAATTGAATTGAATTGAAATAACAATAATAATTAAAATTAAAATATCTAAAGGGGCTGTTTAGATACAAGGGGTGTTTGGGTTGGAGCCCAAGCCCATTCCATGATAGAATAGAGCAAAGTGTGCACTATATAAGTACAACATTTTGTGAATTGTAAAGACAATTCCTTCATTCATTGAAAACAAATATTCCAGCCCCTTTTCTTCTCTCTCACGCCAGATTTCTTTTGCTTGAAGAAAATATTTCATTTGATTTTCATCTTGGTTCTTAAAGGCTAAGGAGGATCTAGGAAATCCCTTTTTAGTTCCTTAAGGTTGTCTTCGTGTGGACTACATTGGTTCGATCCTACACTTGGGTCAGTAGCAAAACCCATTCCAAAACAAATTGGAGGAGCCTCCAAACATGGGTATGGTTTCTTAACCTTGAGCTGTTTTATTGCAGATTTTAATATGTTGTATAAACTGTAAATTTGTGCCCTGATCTTGGTTCAAAGGAACGATCTATAATGTTTAAATAATTTTTGTTTCCGCTGCCATGTATGATCGTTTCCTAACACTACCATCTACAAACTCATCTTAAAATAACACATAATCATACTCATACATGCATTTCTCTTTGACATTTCATCAAACAATTTGTGTGCACATCCAAACTCTAAATTGGCTACACTTCTACTTTTTTTTAAGCCACCAAAATTTGGAATAAAATCTTCCAAGATTAATGCCAAACCTGTCCAAATTGCACACTCCATAATTTCTACTCCAATTCTTCCATAATTCATCCAAACTCTCATCAAACATCAAATACACAAACACTACTTCTCATGGATAAGTTCTAACCATCATACAACCTAAAATCCATCAACAATTCTTCATATAAAACACATATATGCATAAAAGAAATTCTCTACACAATATTGCTTCAATCATAACTAGGGTATGATTTACTTACCTTAGATGTGAGCAATCCAACACTTTAATACTCTTCTTTGATCCAACTCTCTTTCTCTTAAATCCTATGAACACAAATCATCAAAATTCAACACTTTAAAACTTAAAACTCATTTCTTAGTTCAAAGATCTTACGTAAGGATGCTTGGGATTAAAATTCCACTAAAAATAACCCAAAATCTATGAATTTCTCTTGAAAAATAATTGAAGAAGTTGAGAGAATTTGGAAGTGAAGGTGGCGTGAAAGTGGAGGAAGAATGGCTAGGGTTTCATTCTTCAACTCTTGATATAACATAATATTATTTATAGTTTCCCATTTTACCCTTGCACTTTTATGAAATTCTAACTATGTCCCTTAGTCAATTACCATAATTCACTCATTTTTATTACATTCTCTATGAAATTCTATCTCTTTCACTCCCCACTTTTTCAACTAATTATGAGTGAAAAGACCATTTTACCTCTAATGAAATTTTAAGGGATTTTCTTCACATTTTTTCCCAAGATAACTTTAACAAAATTCAACTAAGGGTATAAGGGCATAAGTAAAAGTACATACCTCGATGTGGGCGTTACAAGATATAAGAGAGAGAGGCAGGACATGCAGGTCCTATTTCTTTATCAAATTACAAACAAACCCAAAATTACAAAAACATACCAAAGGTCTAAGGCTCATGTACCGAGCACCATGCAATTTCAAACAAGAACATTGCATACATCCAAAATTAACATTTTGAATTTGGGTGGGTGGAATTATTAAATTACCCTTCTTATATGTGCTGAATTATTATTGGCTTTATAGGTTCAAAAACTGCAATTCGGCCCCCCGTGTGAGACAAAACGGAACAATAGCTTTCTTGTCGCGGCGAAGTTCATACACACATGGTTGCTGTGGCGAAGTTTTATTTTGCTGCGGCAAACACCATAAACTTCTAGAAAACATAAAACGTTCCACAGAGTTTCATGCCACGGCGAAGTTTTATTTTGCCGTGGCTAGATCTACTTTACTAGCATTTCGCCGCGACCAGATTTAGTTTTTGCATCTTGCCGCGGCGAAGTGTTATTTCGCTGCGGATGACGCCGCAAAATAGTGAATGGCACAGTAACCCTTTTTGCAGTTTTTTCACATAACAATATGAATCCAAATCAAATTGAATGCACAAGCATTGGACCAGGGCATGAACCAACCAATAAGTCACTCATCAACACATCATTAGTCAATTGATCAATTAAACAAAATTTTACAGATTTAGAAACAATCAATTTATGCATCAACATGTTATCAATCAATGATTAAACATTATAATCTGGTATCCAAGGCTCTGATACCATTGTTAGTAACTGACCGGATTCACGTAACAAAAAAAACGTAATATTTAAAACAAATCGATTAATTACACAAACCAAGATCCAAGTATAGATTATAACCTTTTTGGAGGCTCCTCCAAATATCTCTGACTTCAGACACGAACACTGTTCATAGATACTATTCACCGACTACTGTTCACCAACACTGTTCATGTGATTCTTTGCTAATTGATCCAACGTAGGATCGCACTCACGGAAGTTCACACAAAGATAATTCATAGAACACTTGATTATTTCGCTAGAACAATCAAGGGCTTTAAGAATCAAGAAGAAGAACAAGAAAAATTTCTTCTTCACACAAGAGTGTAATGTGAAAGAGAGAGAGAGAGAGAGAAATGGTGACTAGGGTTTTTGATTGAATGAATATTCTATTGTTTTAATTTTAAGTTGCACTTATATAGTGCAACAATTAAAACTCTATTTCACGTAGGAATAGCCATGGACTCCAACCCTAGTTCACCCTTGCAACCAAACACACCCTTTATGGTATTTTAATTAATTAATTATTATTATAATTAAAATCAATTAATATATAATAGTATATTAATATTTAATTAATAACACTATGATAGCCTTATCATATTATCTATGTCCTTGGTAGAATGGCTACCATATGTGATCATAGGGTTCTCACTATCAAGATTTGAAACACTTGATACCCTCATCACGGTTCTACCATCCTAAAGACATATATCATTACATATAACTATGATTTACATGATATAGAAGAATATGCCTTTTATTGATAAATAAATATTTATTAAAAAGTCAATTTTACAATAATAGATTGGCTCTAGGGCACTTACTCCAACACCTCTCACACCATGCCTAATGTTTCATTCAGCTCAGACAAAGACACCGGGACCAGCCGAGTGGTAACCCTAAATAATTCAAACTTTTCTTCTTCTCTTCGACAGACCCAAAAACCCAAAATTCCAGTAAAACGGCCCAAAATCTCCAAAAAACTGACCGAAACCTCACCAAAGCTCTACAAAAAAAACCTAGAGACTTAGCTTCCTCAAAAAAGATGAAAACATCAAACTCTTGGTTTTTTTGAAATCAAACTAGAAAATTGCTTAAACCAGTGTAAACTCTCACCAAAGGAATCCCACAAAACCTTATGCTAGTTCTTACCCAAATAGGCCTAAAAATTGCTCACAATTCATCTAAGAATGCAAAAAGAAATGAAGAAGAAGAAAATCTTGCAAGAAAATGAAGTTTTACCATGATTGATTGAGAAACTCGGCGAAAACAACACGCCACTAGAATAGAAGTGTTTTAAGAGAGAGAAAACTTAGGCTTCAATGAAGAGTGAAGGTGAACAACCACATTGAATGCGTTTCTCCTTCCTTTTAAATTGCCTAGCCTAACAGAGATAACATGCGGCCACAACCGATTGGTTGCAACTTTGTGAATTCCCGCTTAAATGGAAAATGGGATTCCAATCATACACGTCATATGATGGGTCTGCCTCGGGATCTGCAATCTTTCATTTCCTGCCCATAGTATGCGAAACCTTATAGTACACGCATTCGTTCTCCCAGTGCCACCAAATCACACTCGAACAAAGCTTACCTCGCTCGAACAAGCAGACTTGATCTCCAATCCTAGAAGTGGCAAGTATCTTCCCTTTGAAGTTCATGGATTACACAAGCACTCAGTCTGACTGGCCAACTGAGTACTACAAAGGGTTACGCCTCGCATTCTATCACTCGACTCAATCAACTGAGTGGACATAGCTACAAAAGGATCGCGCCTTGCATCCTATCACTCGACCCATCGCCCAAGTGGGCATAGCTATAGAAATTGTATCGCATATCCTATCACTCGGCCCAATCAACTGGATGTGCTCAGCTACACAAGGGTGCGCTTCGCATTCTATCATTTAGATCGTTTGGTCGAATGAGCACATCCAACATCGGCACCTCGCATCTTTTATCAAGACAAGACAACTTCATTCAACCAAGGGAGTGCTCGCCCATCCTGGTAGGTTGCCACTCAGCTTAGTTAACCTCCCTCTGGACTAGTTACTCTTCAAGCTAAATACTTTTTATCTTAAAGAGTTAAGGGCTAATTGTGGGGGTCAAAAATAATCTTGGGCCTTATCAGGCACAAAAAGGCATTTTCTACTATGCTGGCCCAAGGTCGTGATTCGATTCTGGTTAGGCCAGCAATAGAACTCATGACATGGGCCGAAACATGCAGCCTAAGTCTAGCCTCTCTCCAAAATGGGCATCACGACTAGCCCACCTAAGGCTAGGCCTTCCAGACCAAGGTAAGTAAGACTTTTCCTATTTGGTTCTATCCTAATTCGCCCAAGATTCTATATCATAGGTGAATTAGGACTCCTGCTTCTAATGAGGCAAGTGAACGAGGATCTTTTTTATTCACTAGACCTCTTCCTTTATGGATTCAAAATTTGACTAGGATACGAAGATCCCACAACTACTATATAAATAGGGGTCACCCCACTGTTTAGGCATTCAGTCTCAATACCACCAACTTGCACTCAAGCTCTTACTCCTAAGAGCCATACTTCTACGTCGTGGTTCTAGTCTCCGACTTAACCTTCGGTTTCATTCCCGTAACCCTCACTAAATTGCCTCATTCAGCCTTACTGACTTGAGCGTCAGAGTGCCTACGGTAGATAGCACAACAGTGTTTACGTAAGCTTCACGCTTGTTTGCTTTGTGTGCAAGTGCAACAGATTGTCAGTGGCCTCAACCTTACAGGATCAGACCCTACTTCTGTAACCGTAGATTCTAGCATCTACAACAATGTTTAAATGATTTGATTATTTGGAAACATGAATTTATTTAGATAAAAGGTTATTGTATCATTGAGATTCGTGAAAACAATTTTAAAATTTAAATTTAAATATCCAAAATTTAAAAATTCAACCCTCGCCAAAATAAATTTCTTACTTCAGCCGTAATGCACTAAATTTTGTAGAGATTTTAGATCAGCCCAATTGTTATAAGGATTAATAGCCATACAACAAGAAAGCAAAACAATTTAGCAAACACAAGAAACAAAAGCCAGCCTTGAAGGCAAAAACATCAGTAAATGCCAAAAAAAACAAAAAAAAGAAGTGTTAGAAAAAAAAAATTTAATTAAGATAGGAATTACAAAGAATAGAGATTTTGTCATCCCAAATACATAAAATAGTTATGAAAGATGCAAATAGAAAGTTCGACTAGTACATCAGAAAAGCCACTCAAACATGCAAAAAGCCATATAGGTTAGGCCTTGGTTTGTTTCCATAAGGTCTGAAATTTGAATTCTCTAGTGGACACTCGTATGATTAAAGAGTATTTTTTTCTATTTTTCAAATACTGGTAGAGATCATAATTTATTTTTTCCAAAAATTGTAGGATTTAATTGAGTTTCCAATTTTAAAATTGGGTTTGCAAAACAAGTATGAGAAATTTTTGAAATACCACAAAACAAAACTAAAAAGCAAACTAGCTAACCCGTTCTCCTAAATTGTCACACGTATCCTTACCTTTGAAACTAAGAAAAAGATCATACTTAGTTGAGTAATAGTGGAAGAAGAGCAACAATTAGAGGTGGAAAAGTGGCTTGACCTGGCCCAACCTGTGGCAGGTTGGTGCAAATGGCGGGCTAGCCCAAAATTTTTATTTTTTATTTTTTTTATTTTATGTAATTATTTTAGTTAATTTTTCAAATATCAATTCAATTCAATTAATTTTTTTTAGTTAACTTTTCAAATATTAATTAAATTTTAATACAATTAAATTGTAATATAAGAAAAATTAGATTTATTCATTTATCAAAAAATAAAATAAGAAATAAGAAATTACAACAATTATTGCCTCGTTAAAAACCTTTACTAAGAAAAACCCAATTGGGACCAAAACTTGGTAAGGAAAAAACAATAATTGATAGTTAATTTACAAATTACAAAGTTACAATTTACAAAACAACTAATTTGAGGGTTGACTAGGACCTCCCTCATCTTTATCATCTAAATTACAAAATTGAAATGATTCTAATAAAGTATCGTCAACAACCTCGTATTGATCTGATAGTGCAACCGTTCTCAATCTCGAAGATGTGAGGACTTCAATCATTTTTGGTAAAAGTTTAGTCCTCCTTTCATTTAAAATTCTTCTACTTGCACTAAATGTTTATTCGGATGAGACGGTTGAGACAAGAACAAAGAAAACATCTAGGGCAAGTCTTGATAGTATCGGAAAAATATATTTTGTGGTTTTCCAATATTCTAAGACATCAAAGTTGGCTCTTTGTTGTGGATTTGTTGGTAGTAAGTCAGAGGTTCCCAAATATTGTGAAGCTTATTACTCTACCACTGCATAGAGGACATTATATTCGTTGTTGATGCTTCTGAAGAGGAGGTTGTGCTTCGAGTCTTCTTCCGCCTATAAATTACACTCCAGGAGTTGAAGTCTTCATTTGTGTCTTCTGTTGGTTCTTCCTTGAGTATTGTGCCTCTTTGTTGGTTCCCATACCTACTTTCATATTGCAAATATACCTCTCTAAGACACTCTCTTATCTGTCCTAGTTGATTGGCATTTGTTTCTTGTAAATTTTCACTTGTCTAAAACATTTTATAAACCCTCTAATTTAATCCTAGGATCAAATATGGTAGCTAAATAATAAAGAAAATGAATGGCTTTCCAAATATTTTTTAAATTTAAATTCCGTTGCTTCTATTGGTCCTGCTAAAATTTCATTGTTTCTGTTTTGAGCAAATAAATTTGAAATTTTTAAAATTGTATGTATTACCAATGAACTAGTAGGATAATACACACCAGAAAGTTTTCAAGTGGCAAGATAAAAGGTTTTAAGAAAATAATGAAATTTTTTAGCTATATGACAATTACTCTCTACCAAATAATAATGACCCCTTTTATTTGCTTCAAAATAACTAATTAAATTTGTATAAGGTAAACATAAATCAAGCATTAAATAAGTATTATTCCACCTAATAGACATGCCTAATGCAAAAGTTCTAGCAGACAAATTTGATTTTTTACAAGCATCCTTAAATTCTGAATTTCTTCTATTACTACTAGTAATCCAAGCTAAAGAATCCCTAATTCTGTTAATATTATTTCTAATTTATTTTATACCACTTTTTATAATTAAATTAATAATAACGTTGGTGGAAAAACTTCAAATTGTCATAAAAAGGAGAATTTAATTTTTTTTTTTAAATCTTTAGCTCTACTGTTAGCATTTTCATTATCTAAAGTTAAACTTATTACTTTATGAACAAGATCATATTCTTCTAAAACTTCAACAATTTTATAATAAATTTGTTGACCACTATGAACCACATCTATTAATTTAAATCCCAATAAAGATTTATTTAATTTATATTCATTATCAAAATAATGACTAGTCACACAAATATAATCTTGTTTAACTTTAACACTCTAAATATGGCGGTTTGAGCCACAGTAATATGACAACTATATATTTTTTTTTCTTAATTCAAATTTCATTTTCTTAAACAAATTTATTAAATCATTTCCAATTGAAGTTTTAGAATAAGTTTCAAAATGTTTATATTAAACTTAAAAACTCCCTAAAAACAAACTAAAGTTGTCTTTATATAGTCTTTAGACAAAATGGCAAACTTGTAAATATTGGTTGCCAAAATTAGGGTTAGAAATGCGACCTTTTTACATTCTGCATGATTTACGCTCCGGCGCGGTTTATTTGAGCCGCGACACATTTTAATTGAGCCTTGGTAAAGTTGTGCCCCAGTGCGTTTGAGGCGATTTCTTCTTCAACAAAAACCGTATCACGTTGTGGCTTAGGAAATCATGCTATGGCGCAAAGTCAGAATTTCACTATTTTTTTTCTTCTCGCCTTGATTCATCCGCACTCGATGGGTCTAGGATGTCTGAACACCAACACAAGAATGAATAATCCATCTTTTTGAACATGAACACCTGAAAATACACACAACACCCGTGATTCCAAAAGATAACGGAACATGCAAGAATTCACATCATAAATCAGGCATTAAACCTTAAATTTGTTATAGTTTCACCCCTAAATCACTAAATAAATCCGCATTTCCAACACTCAACACAACCCCCAAACAGCTTATTGCTAGTTTGTAAAACCCCCCTCCAGTCAGGTATCCTCTGAAAATCCTTCAATGAGAATCCTGAGGATACATGTCTGGAAAACGAGTTGTATTTAGAAAAAAAAAAACCTGTGTAAGGATAATAATAATAATATCCAAAACATGCATATAAAATGTCATGCAGGATCCAAACTTATAATTCAGAAACTTTAAGAATTTATCCGGAAATTACACAAACAAAACATATTTATAGGGTGGAAGCTTCCAAAGGTGTTTCACAAACATTTATCATTTACATTATTTACATCAAGATGACAATAAATCATCTCCCCTAACGTGTAGCCCCACTGTCTCTAGCATCCTTCGTTTCTCTCTACCTGCAAAGCAATCAATAATGAAAGGGTGAGCGCTAATCGCTCAGTAAGGAATGATCCATTGCATTCTAAATGTGCCATTTGACCCTCATTTAAACATATTTGTTAACACACCACTTATCTTTTACATCTAGGGATACTTCCCTTTTTTTTTTCCTTTCTATTTCATGTGTCTTTCATCATTTAATCCCATGGCTATATAAACATCAATGTATACACATACAATTAAGTATGTAAACATAGTACACACACATTACATGTCATGATATAACATCTAAATATCATCTAACATGAGTATAAATCATCTCATGACGTAAATAACATCATAACTCATGTAGTGTAACTAAATGCATATGAAGCATTTAACGTGTAGCCGATCATATTTTTCTTAGCGTCTTAAGCACTTCATATCATCTAGCCTTAAATTCATCTAGAGCTCATATCATTGGGAGGCATGCTTACGCGTTATTTAACATCTAAAGCATATATTCATCTTTCCTTAACCGGTATACGAGGATATGCTTACACTTTTCCCATCATGTCTATATTCATCTCTATCATGTCTATATGTATTTCTAACATCTTATGGCATGTAAATACATATTTTGGTGAGCTTAATACTTTTAATTCATCTATGGATTATCAATCCATTTACATTACCTCTTGCTCACATACATCATCTTAAAACATGTATTACATTGCATCTTCATGCCATTTCATAACATTAATCATGCATTGACATCATGACCATGTATATCTTTCAAAGATCATCTAACTAATGGGTAAACATTAGTACATGGCATACTTACAATAATACATTAATAATCAATTCATAATCATAAGAATTGATTATGTTAAATCTTAAACTTTAATAACCAGTTTATGCTTCAGGCCATTTTCCATCCTTTTCTCAAACGAATTGGCTCTTGGCATAAACATAAAAGTTATAGGTCTGTGTCTTAGCTTTCTAATGCTTCAAGAATCATCTCATTTCGATTTTTATAACTCAAGTTATGGTCGAAATACAGAAGCAGGGTTACCAAAACCCCTAAGCCCATTAAATCCGAATTTTCATATTAACTATGCCACATCAATTCCTATTGACATTAACCAATAGGTTAACTTGTGGATCAAATAAACCTCCCCTTAATAGTCTTTAACATCTTAAAGGAAGTGTAAAATCTCATTTCCATAATCATCCATTATTGCTATAACATTGTAAGCTAATGCAAACAACACATCAACACTTCTAATAGCAACCATTCAACACCATGTGGCCTCCAATACTACAATTTTTGCCACAATCAGTATCCACACTTCATTTTCTTCAATCAAACATAACAACTCATAAAACATAAATAGCAATAACTTCATGTATAATGAATTCAAGGCAATAAGTAGAATAAATGAGTTCAACTACACTTGCCATCAACTAATTCTATGCCTTAAAGCCTTAATTTAAGGTTTCATAAAAATCTACAAACCCTAGCATAAACCCTAAAGTCATGGGAGGTTCTTCCTTACCTTTTTAAAGACTTCCTCCAACAAATCCTTTGCCTTTGACTTCTTTTACACCTTAATCCTACATATATAACATTATACCTCAACATCTACTTCAAATCTTCAAATCACATCAAAACTAAAGTTTTTAATCCTTACCTTAAACCCTTCAACTTAAAGATCCAAGGCTCCTATCTTGTTCTCCTTGAAAATATATGCAAAACTCCTTTAAAACTTAGAGATAGAAGGCTTGTTTCATGGAAGATTTGAGAGAAAATGGAAGAAAGGTTGAAGAAATGCTCTCTCCCTTGGCCTGAACGAATTTCCTCTCATTTATAGGAAAACATTTCATTTGGTTTCTCAAGTAAACATCAGCCCTTAGAATTTAGTGGCACTAATGATCTAGTAGTAGAAGAACAATGGATCAAGTTGGTGGAGAAAGCTACTGCTCTATTTCCTATGACAAATCAAGAGAAGATCTGGTATGCTACGTACCTATTGAGAGGAGATGCTATGACATGGTGGGAGCTTATGGAGCAGACTCAAGATACCACCACTCTCACTTGGTCAGGGTTCAAGGAATTGTTTGAGGAGAAGTATCGGATGGCGGACATGATATCCACTAAACTACAAGAGTTTATTAGTTTGTAACAAGGAAATATGACGGTCAAAGAGTATTCAATCCAGTTCAACTCATTGGCTAAGTTTGCACCCATACTAGCCAGTACACCGCAGACTCGATTGGAGAGATTTGTGGGTGGACTTCATCCCACCATCACCAGAGATGTTATGTCGAGTCATCAGCCTTCCCAAACATATTGTGAAGCACTTGCCAAAGCCATCAGTGTAGAGGTGTACTTAAGGAAGGAGACCAGATTAGCTCTTCCCCCAATAGTGGCAAGTAGTTTTCTCCAGTTTGGCCAGTCCAGTAGTACATAACAAGTTGTTGGCAAATACGATAAGGCTAAAGGCAAGAAATGAGTCCCACCTAAAGCCAACAGGAAGGACATGAAGAAAAATGGCCAATAGAGGAAACGTGAGATCAGTTACTACAAGAAATGTTGGAGAAGACACAAGGGTGAATGTCTAGTGGGGACCAATGTTTGTTTCAGATGCCGGCAGCCAAGTCATATTACTAGAGATTGTCCCATTGGTTTTGCAACTTCAATACCCGTAGTTGGAGGCACGATAACCAGGGTATATAATGTGGCCCAGATGCAAGTAGATGCCAACCCTTCAGCAGTCACTGGTAAGCTATTATTCCATGATACTCCCTTGTATGCCTTAATTGATTCTAGTGCTACTCATTCCCTTATCTCCTATGGAATGATTCGGAGATTAGGGTTAATGCCTATTAGAGTAAAACAAGCCATTAGGATTGAATTGCCTGATGGTGAGGGTGTAGTGACCAATGAAGTCTTAATGGTGGAGTTAGTGAGTATTAGAGGTCGAGATATGATGGTAGATTTGATTGTCTTCAATATGCTAGACTTTGACATCATTCTTGGGATGGACTTTCTTAGTAGATATGGAGCAGAGATAGACTATCGTAGGAAAAAAAGTCAAGTTTAATCTAGACCATGGGGATAACTTCATTTTTGGAGAAGGGCACCCAACTAGCATGATGATTAGTGCAGCAAAAGCCAAGAAGATGTTGAAAAAGGGGTGTTCTGGGTACATTGCACATGTTGTAAATAAGGGAAAGAGTTCGAGCCCAAGTGTACATGAGGTACTTGTGGTAAATGAATTTATTGATGTGTTTCCAAATGAATTGTCAGGTTTACCTCCAGAGAGGGAAGTGGAGTTTAGTATAGAACTAGCCCCCGGTCTAGCCCCTATTTCAAAGGCTTCTTATCGCATAGTCCCAACTAAGCTCCAAGAATTGAAGAAGCAATTACATGAATTGTTAGACAAGGGCTTTATCAGGTTGGGTCATTCCCCATGGGGTGCTCCAATTCTATTTGTGAAAAAGAATGATGGGTCTATGAGGATGTATATAAATTACCGTGAACTGAATAAAGTAATAGCAAAGAATAAGTACCTATTGCCCAGGATAGATGATTTGTTTGACCAACTGAAAGGTGCCTTAGTGTTTTCTAAAATTGATCAAAGGTCACGATACCATCCGGTTAGAGTGACTAAGGAAGATATACCGAAAATGGCTTTCCGAACAAGGTATGGGCATTATGAATTTGTTGTGATGCCATTTGGATTGACTAATGCACCTGCAATTTTTATGGACTTGATGAACAAAGTTTTTCATGATGTCTATGACAAGTTCATAGTGGTGTTTATTGATGATATCCTAGTTTATTCCAAGACTTTAGAAGAACATGCTGAGCACTTGAGATTTGTGTTACAAAGATTAAGAAAGAAATAACTGTATGCCAGATTTTCAAAATGTGAGTTTTGGTTGGATCGGGTTACCTTTTTGGGTCATGTGATCTTTAAAGACGGTGTATTAGTGGATCCTAGAAAAGTAGAGGCAGTGCTCGAGTGGCAGAGGCCAAAGACAGTGAAAGAGGTTAGAAGCTTTCTAGGCTTAACATGATACTATAGGAAGTTTGTGGAAGGCTTTGCAAAGATAGCCAAACCACTTACAGCTCTCACCAGCAAAGCTTTCAAGAGTTGAAGAAAAGATTAACTACAGCTCCAATTCTTACATTGCCAGACGTAGGCATTGATCATGATATTTATGTTGATGCCTCCCACAATGGTTTGGGAGCAGTGTTGATGTAGCAAGGGAAAGTCATTGCTTATGCCTTCAGACAATTGAAAGACTATGAGAGTAGATATCCTACCCATGACTTGGAATTAGCAGTAGTGGTTTTTGCTTTGAAGATATGGCGACACTACTTGTATGGAGTGAAATGCAACATATACACTAACCATAAGAGTTTGAAGTATTTTTTCACCCAAAAAGAGTCAAATATGAGATAGAGGAGATGGTTAGAATTGGTGATAGATTACGACTGCAACATCAGATATCATCCAGAGAAAGCTAATGCAGTAGTAGATGCCCTTAGTAGAAAAGTCTTTTTATCTCAGATTACTGTACAAGGACAATTACAGTAGGAGATCTTCCAAGAAGGAATTGAAATTGTGATCAAAGGAGGATTGGCCCAAATGGAGATCAAACCCATTTTGGTGGAGGAGATCAAGATGAAACAGGGTAAAGAGGATACCTGCAAGGTAATTTTCCAACGGATAATAGAGGGTAAAGAGATAGACTTTAAAATAGTCAATGAGGCACTAATGTTTAGAGATAGAATACACTTTATACAGCTCACTCTAGGAGTGTAAAGATGTAAAGAAAAGCTATTGGTGGTCAGGTATGAAAAAAGACATTGCCAATTATGTTGCCAGATGTTTAATATGTCAACAAGTAAAGGCAGAGCATTAGAGACCATCAGAATTACTCCAACCTTTAGAGATTACTAAATGGAAATGGGAGGATATCTCAATGGACTTCATTATGGGACTTCCTAAAGTTTAGCAAGGATATAATGCAATCTGGGTGGTGGTTGATAGATTGACCAAGACAACTCATTTTCTACCTATGACGGATAAGATAGATGCATTTCGATTGGGGCAATTATATGTCAGAGAGATTGTGAGATTACATAGAGTACCTAAGACGATAGTGTCTGCAGAGATACCAGGTTCATATCAGCTTTTTGGGTTGGAATGCAGAGAGCATTGGATACAAGGTTAGCCTTCAGTACGGCTTATCATCCTCAAACTGATGGCCGAACTGAAAGGACTAAACAGGTGATTGAAGACATGCTTAGAGCTTGTTGTATAGATCACAAGGCAAAATAGAGTGATATACTTCCACTAATAGAATCTGCCTATAACAACAACTACCAATCCACTATCCAGATGGCCCCATATAAAGCATTATATGGAAGAAGGTACAGATCCCCTTTGTACAGGGATGATATTTGTAATGCTTTCTTTCTAGCTAGTATACTCGTAAAATAATCACTAAAACTCATTAAAAATATATATAAGAAAATACACATATATATATGAGTAATAAAGTATGGGCCCATATTTAATTTTTATTTATATAGAAATATTTACAAAATGTTCTCAAAAATAACAACTTGACAGTGTAGCCCAACCCTTCCACTGCATGACATTCCGAGCGACCGCAACTTACCTATTACCTGCAAAACATTAAAAACAACGGAGTGAGCACTAATGGCTCAGTAAGTAAACCCGTTATGCTACCCTTCTCTCTTCGTTGCTTAAATCCTGAATTTTCTTTCCTTACAACTCATTTCCTGAGTATTTTCTATTCTTTCTCTGTTCTTTCTCTATTCTTTCTCTATTTTGCTCTCTGTTTTTCTCTTTGTTTTCTAATTTTTTCACTACCCATGATAATGAGCATGGTATTATGCATATTCATGATGCAAATGCACAAATGCATAAATTATGCATTTTCTTTTCTATTTTTCTTATTCTGTTTTCTTTTTCTTTTTCTTTATTTATTTCTTTCTTTTCTAGTCTTTCTTTCTATTCTTTCTTTTCTATTCTTTCTTTCTATTCTTTCTTTCTTTCTTTCTAGTCTTGCTTCCTTTCTTTCTATTCTTGCCGATCGGACTTGGTTGAGGCATAGATTTGGTGCCTTGGCCGTGTGAGTGAATTCTCTAATTCTGGGTACAGTTCTCATCCACACACACTTCTAACGGATTTTACAATTCTTCTTTCTGAATTCTGAGGCCGCTCACTAAAGGCGGCGTGCATGTGGGACTATGTCACTCACGGCTCCCTATCATAACAACCTTCTCTTCTTTTAATTTTTTTTTTTTTTTTTTTTTTTTTTTTTTACCTTTCTTTAGAAAAATTCAGATTTGAATATCTTTAATATTTTTGAATATCTTTAATATTCTCACTTCTTTCTATTTTCTCTTTAACATATTTAGGGATTTTTAATGCTCTTATGAATATGTGCATGTTAATGGTTTCATGCTTATAATTCTTTTAAATTCACATATTTAAATGCAATTATGCATTATGGAGTGCAAACATGTCTCTCTACCATCTACAAACTCATCCCAATGTAACACAAATCATTTTCATACATTCTCTTCTCTTTGGCATTTCATCAAACATTCATGGCACAAATCAACACTAATTTGGCTACACTTCTATCTCTATTTTAGACCACCAGAAATTTGGAATAAACTCCTCCATAATTAACACCAAATCTGCCCAAAATACACACTTCAAAATTTTCACTTCAATTCTTCCAAATCTCATCAAAAATTCATCAGTAAGAACTACACCAACACAACTTCTCATGGATAGGTTCTAATCATTATTCAACACCAAATCCATCAACAATTTTACATATAACACATATATGTGCATAAAGAAAGTTCTCTACACAACATAACTTAAATCATACTTAGGGTATGATTTACTTACCTTGTGCTTGAGTAATTCCACTAGAATCTCTCTTTCTTTGGTAGACTTGTTCTTTCTCTAAAACCCTAAGCATAAACACTATAAGAATTCAACACTTTAAAAATTAATCTCAGATCTATTGCAAGAATTCTTACCTTTGGGTGCTTAGGATCAAATCTCTACCAAAATCTAACCAAAAGCCCTCTAAAATCCCTTGAAAATTTGATAAAGAGATGAGAGAAATTGAGAGTGAAGTGGCGTGAGAGGGAGTAGAGAATGATATGGTCTTTTTGCTTGAACTCTTAATATCTTATATTAATGTGCATACTTTCCCATTTTACCCTTACACTTTCTTTAAAATTTCATCTATGTCCCTTAATCAATTACCATAATGCCCTCATTTTTAATACATTCTCCATGAAATTCTACCTCTTTTCACTCCCCACTTTTTCAACTAATTTTGAGTAAAAAGACCATTTTACCCTTAATGCAAGTTTAAGGCATTTTCTTCACATTTTCTCAAAATAACTTTAGCAAAAAAATCAACTAAAGGTATAAGAGCATAAATTAAATTATGTACCTCCGTGTGGGCATTACAATATTGTAGAAAAAGACTCATTGATTCAAGTAGTTGGCCTGACCTAGAAAATGATTGAAGATGTTAAGCTTATTAGAGAAAGAATTAAGCAAGCCCAAGATCAATAGAAGAGCTATGCCAACCTAAAAAGAAAAGAAGTGGAATTTCAAGTGGGCGACAAAGTTTTTGTAAAAGTTGAGCCGTATAAACATATTATGAGATTTGGAAAGAAGGGCAAGCTCGCTCCACGTTACATTGGACCCTTTGAAGTAATGGAAAGGATAGGCAAAGTAGCTTATAGTCTTGCACTACCAATGAGTATGGAAAGAGTCCATAATGTTTTCCATGTCTTTTTGTTGTGTAAGTATGTTAGTGATCCTTCACATGTGCTTTAAATGGAAGAAGTGGAATTATAGGATAATTTGTCTTATGAGGAAGTGCTTTAGAGGAATCACAAGATAGAAGAAACTACTTGGGAAATGGAGCAAGATATGAGAAGTCGATACACGAAGCTGTTTCTATAATTTCAATGACGAAATTATTGTAAGGGGGGAGGAAATGTTATACCCAAGATGTCAAAGGTATGTTCCTAACTCAAAATAGTTCTTTAGATGTTAATTTTATATTAAAAAGCATAAAATCTAACTAAAGGCAAAATAGTCAATTCATTTGGAACGGTATGAATCAATTATGCATAGAAAGGCATTAGGGGCAAAATAGTCATTTTGCCTATGGATAAGCATTAAAAAAGTCAAGGATGAGTAGGCTTAATTGCATTTAATGGCATTAATTAAGTAATAATTATGTTTAGTGCAAAATGACCAAAATGCCTTTATATGAAGAATTAAGGACTTATGAGTTATACAATTAAAATAATTGGGCCAATAGTATAATTTTGAAAAATAAATGAAATGTTTTCCTATAAATGAGAGGAAATTCGTTCAAGCCAAGGGAGAGAGCGTTTCTTCAACCTTTCTTCCATTTTCTCTCAAATCTTCCATGAAACAAGCTTTCTCTCTCTAAGTTTTAAAGGAGTTTTGCATAATTTTTCAAGGAGAACAAGATAGGAGCCTTGGATCTTCAAGTTGAAGGGTTTAAGGTAAGGATTAAAAACTTTAGTTTTGATGTGATTTGAAGATTTGAGGTAGATGTTGAGGTATAATGTTATATATGTAGGATTAAGGTGTAAAAGAAGTCAAAGGCAAAGGATTTGTTGGAGGAAGTCTTTAAAAAGGTAAGGAAGAACCTCCCATGACTTTAGGGTTTATGCTAGGGTTTGTAGATTTTTATGAAACCTTAAATTAAGGCTTTAAGGCATAGAATTAGTTGATGGCAAGTGTAGTTGAACTCATTTATTCTACTTATTGCCTTGAATTCATTATACATGAAGTTATTGCTCTTTATGTTTTATGAGTTGTTATGTTTGATTGAAGAAAATGAAGTGTGGATACTGATTGTGGCAAAAATTGTAGTATTGGAGGCCACATGGTGTTGAATGGTTGCTATTAGAAGTGTTGATGTGTTGTTTGCATTAGCTTACAATGTTATAGCAATAATGGATGGTTATGGGAATGAGATTTTACACTTCCTTTAAGATGTTAAAGACTATTAAGGGGAGGTTTATTTGATCCATAAGTTAACCTATTGGTTAATGTCAATAGGAATTGATGTGGCATAGTTAATATGAAAATTCGGATTTAATGGGCTTAGGGGTTTTGTTAACCCTGCTTCTGTATTTCGACCATAACTTGAGTTATAAAAATCAAAATGAGATGATTCTTGAAGCATTAGAAAGCTAAGACACAGACCTATAACTTTTATGTTTATGCCAAGAGCCAATTCGTTTGAGAAAAGGATGGAAAATGGCCTGAAGCATAAACTGGTTATTAAAGTTTAAGATTTAACATAATCAATTCTTATGATTATGAATTGATTATTAATGTATTATTGTAATTATGCCATGTACTAATGTTTACCCATTAGTTAGATGATCTTTGAAAGATATACATGGTCATGATGTCAATGCATGATTAATGTTATGAAATGGCATGAAGATGCAATGTAATACATGTTTTAAGATGATGTATGTGAGCAAGAGGTAATGTAAATGGATTGATAATCCATAGATGAATCAAAAGTATTAAGCTCACCAAAATATGTATTTACATACCATAAGATGTTAGAGATGCATATAGACATGATGGGAAACGCGTAAGCATATCCTCGTATACCGGTTGAGGAAAGATGAATATATGCATTAGATGTTAAATAATGCATAAGCACGCCTCCCAATGATATGAGCTATAGATAAATTTGAGGCTAGATGATATGAAGTGCTTAAGACGCTAAGAAAAGTCCGATCGGCTACACGTTAAATGCTTCATATGAATTTAGTTGCACTACATGAGTTATGATGTTATTTACGTCATGAGATGATTTATACTCATGTTAGATGATATTTAGATGTTATATCATGACATGTAATGTGTGTGTACTATGTTTACATACTTATTTGTATGTGTATGCATTGATGTTTATATAGCCATGGGATAAAATGATGAAAGACATATGAAATAGAAAGGAAAAAAACAGGGGAAGTATCCCTAAATGTAAAAGATAAGTGGTGTGTTAACAAATATGTTTAAATGAGAGTCAAATAACACATTTAGAATGCAATGGATCATTCCTTACTGAGCGATTAACGTTCACCCTTTCATTGTTGATTGCTTTGCAGGTAGACCAGAAGCGAAGGATGCTAGAGACAGTGGGGCTACACGTGAGGGGAGATGATTTATTGTCATCTTGATGTTTTTATCTTGATGTAAATAATGTAAATGATAAATGTTTGTGAAACACCTTTGGAAGCTTCCACCCTATAAATATGTTTTGATTGTGTAATTTCCGGATAAATTCTTAAAGTTTCTGAATTATAAGTTTGGATCTTGCATGACATTTTATATGCATGTTTTGGATATTATTACTATTATCTTTACACAATTTTTTTTCTTTCTAAATACAACTCGTTCTCCAAACATGTATGTCCGGGATTCTCATTGAGGGATATTCAGAGGATACCTGACTAGAGGGGGGTTTTACATTTGGTATCAGAGCAAGTATTTTGTTACTTTAAAAAGGGGTGTTTTAAGATGTTTTCTATTGCGGAGTCAGGCATTTATGAGAGTTGATGATAGTATCCCTCATGTAAAGTTCTGCTGCTCTAGTTGTCCAATCGCTGTAAGTATGTTTACCTGATTTTATGTAAGGATTGATTAGATGATTAACGTTATATGTGTGACTGTGATAGGGAATAAATATGAGGAAAACTAGGAGAATAGATCCAAGTCGCAGTGATGCTTCGAATGCACAAGATGTTCCAACTGCACCTGAAGCTCCTAACCCAGCAACTGCTACTTCAAGCACTCTAGGTTTACATGTTGCAACATTGGAGTGTATGATTCAGGAGGTTGTTAATAGAGCTTTGAGGAGAACCCCGCTGAAAAGTACAAGTACTCTGGTGACAACAATGACGACCAATGTGGTACCAAGTCAAGCAATAGGGACGAGTACCCTAGAACCAATAGTCCCTAGCAATGAAAGCGATATAAAAATAAAATCTAACCTAACTAACTATCCCAAATAAACTATCCCAACTAAACCACTTCCATAGGTTATCATGATTGCATTTAGCATATGCAATAAGCCTTTAAACCCTTAGGTTCCTTTAGTGGACGAGTTATAGTCTCGTAAGGGTTTTCAATGATGTTACCCACAAACACCCTACAAGTCCTGACACACATAATTAAAAAGAAAAACAAAAAAAAGTATTCCTAGGTTTATCAATAAATGTGTCTCATACAAAGCATACACATATAGCAAAAACAGTAAGCAATAATTACCCCCCATCTAGGAACACCCTAAACATCAGTTTGTCTTCATTCTCTACTCTCAACCACACAGTCATACCACAAACATCAATCCTAGCCATATGGAAGGTTTCATATGCAACTTCCAAAGAGAAAACAAATTTTTGATCCCATAAAAATGAAAACTTTGAAAACACAACTCCATAGGCCTACTTTTCAGATCACTCTCCACTAATGTAGAACAAACGCACAACTTTAGATCATTAGGACTTCATTAAGCTTATATTGTTAGGCTAAGGTATTGCGTTATGAAAGAACGTAAGGGATTCAAGTGATTAAACAATAATCTTACAATTCAAAGAACACAATCGCTCAAAACAACTTACTCTCTTAAACCCAAAACCCTTTATTTTTTTTCGTTTTATTGCATCACTCTCCTAACCACAATTAAATCTGTACCCTTTTCATGCTTTCTTATTGTTCTTTCTCTTCTTTTATTTATTTATTTATTTTTTATTTATTGATTTTTTTTTCTTTTGGAATAATAATAACTTAGGAAGTAATGATATCACCAAATTTTCCCTTTTTCCCACACAACAACCCCCAACTAGTTCTTTCGAACACCCTCTCAGAATTTACACAATCTCAAAGCCACACACATTTTCACTTCCAAAAATTCAGATTAATCTTTTTAAAAGAACAACATAGGTAGGAAATGTGTTTAAGGGTTAAAGTGGGTAGGTTATTGCGGGTTAGAGTAAAGAAAATCAAGGCTAAATATATACAATAAGGCTCAATGGGGTGACTAAGGATAATAACATCTAAGGTTGGCTTGAAAGGCACAAATGGTCCAAAGATGGCCTAAGTCATTTTTTTAATCATGCATTGTCTAGGATTTCACCTTAAGTGATCATCAAATAGGTTCTAAAATTTTAGGGACCTCACAAAAATAGTAGGAAGATTACACACAAAACATCTCTAAATGCTAGAACCAACCAACCAAATAGACCACATTCCCAAGAGTTTCAAACTACAACAAAACCAACATCCAGAATAGTTCTTTGACTAGGGTAAAAATTGGCCTCTCCTATTCACTACATGTCATTGCAATCATGTTATCTCATAGACATTTGACATAATATAGGAAACACAAAGATTCCACAAACTAATAAAATTTATAGGCTTACATTTCATATCTTCCCCACCCCCAACCAAAATTCCTACATTGTCTCCAACATAGCCATCAACACAAAGTAGAGGTGAAAAGGGAAAGAAATGAGTTACCTCCCTTGATTAACAGATCGTAAAGCACCGGAAGTAACTCCATTGAATGCGCATCCTATAGTCAACATGAAATCTACCTACACAAAAGAAAGAACACATGGTGTCTTGGATAGAATCCATGTTGTCTGTTAATCCACTTAATGTTTATGGAAATAAAAATAAAACAAAAATGAAAAGAACATCGAAACCATAATAAAGTAACTAAAATTTATATGACTGAAAAGCAAAAGTATAGAAAATAAAATGAAAAGCAGAAAATCCATCCAGTCTTTCACTGTTGGCCACCACCACCACCACCACCACCATCATCATCATCCAAATCATCACCATCCATGTCAACATCACCCCTGTCACCTCCTACAACACCACCAATAGGTGCCCTTGGCTGAAAACCCCATTGGTAGATAGGAAAGACAAACTGTCCCGAATCCACTCCTCACTAAGATAACTAAAACTGCTAGCTCCGCTGTAGCATCTGTAAGCACTCAGCCTGACACGTCATCTGCCACTCTCTCATTTCTACTCTCAAGTTAGCTATCTAACCATGTACAAACTAGAAGTAAGATGTCGATGGTCGCAGGGCTCTCTATTTGGGTGGCTGTGTCTGGGCTACAGCTCCCCTACCCCCACTAGGAATCTTTTGGAGATACTTTAGTGTCAGTGGTGGTTCTTCACTTCATCATCCCCAATAACAACTCCCGCAGATACACATAAGGCAGTGATAAAGATAGGAAGTAAATAAGATTTAGAAGATCTGGACGCATACAAAATGTGAAAATGGGTAATCTGCCCTATGTTGATCCGCACCCACTAAGATATGGCATACATCATGAGAGCTTTCTTAGTGTCTATTATGCTAAGGTGCCTTGAAGGATAGATCTTGGCATATACAAAATACTCCCACACCCTATGAGTGAATGTGAGTGAAGTCGCATTGAAACCCTTTCTTTTATTGTTTCGACCAAGAATCCACTCTCACTAGCCCTCTGTCAAACACTATAATACCTCATCATAGTTTGGTCCCTAAGAAATTTGGAAAAATCATCCTCCTCTTCAAAAATCGTCGGTAACCCATAAATCTCGTTAATCATCTCAACATCTAATCTCACCTCCTTCCTTCTAATCCTATTTCTTCTATTTCTATGCTCGAAGGCATTGGCATAAAACTCTATAATGAGAGGCTCAATAGTTGCTTCCGGTTGGACTGTAAAGCCCTCCCAACTCAAATCACCAATAATGTTAGTAATTCCCTCATAAGGACTCTTAAAATCAAACCCTTGTTCATCCACAAATCTTCTACCATTAATAACATTGTCCTTATACCTACTAGGACTAGCCACATCTCTACCTCTCTTGTGTGATGGCATAACAATAAATCAGGATATTAACACTCCTAAAAATCACACAATAACACAACTCCACCAACAATCTCGCCTAATGCCCAATTACATAGCAATCACACAACACCGAATCACAACACAATAAAAAATCAATCTCAATCCACTCAATCCGCACCCAAATCAATAGCCAAAGTAATCAATCAACTCAACCCAACTTTCCAGAATCAAATATCCAAATAAAATCACAAATGAGTAGTCTAAGATGCTTACCCAATCGGAATCAATGATCAAAACCTTGGATTGAGATCTATGTACCCCAAAATAAAAAATGCCCAAATCGATCCAGCACAAAATCGATCTTTAATCTGCAAAATCAATATCAATCAAGTGTTTAGGATGTGTTTAGGTGATGAATGAAGTGATTTTGGCAAGAAAGATGGAAGATCAGTAAAAAATTATTGAGAGAAAAGTGAAGAACTATGTTGCGGTGCAATTGAGAACTGATTGGTTGTTTTATAATATGCGCACCGTGGCGCAAAGTTTTGCGCTTTGGTGTGATTCAGGTTTTTAGTGCTTAAAATGAAAAACGGCATAAACATGCCGCGACCTGAAATTTTGTACTTTGGCATGATTATGAATTTGAATTTCAAAATCATTGCATTTGCGTTGTGGCTTGAATAAGTTGAGTCGTAGCGTGAAGTAGATTTTCTAGAAAAATTAAAGTAAGAGTTAGATTTCCTGAAAATTCAAACACATAAAATAAAATACACAAAATAACACACTCCTAATGTAATTAAAATGGTAAACCGAAATAAAAATAAATAAATAAACAAAAACAATGAAATAAAAGAAAATTAAACAAAAGGAAAAGAAACATTCGGGTTGCCTCCTGAAAGCACTTATTTATCATCTTAAGCTAGATGGGACGCTTAGTTGTCATTCTGGATCATTGAAGTATTCCACTTCCTTGTTTGGAGCACAATTTTCCCGATAAGCCTTCAGTCGATGCCCATTAACTTTGAACTGGTTTCCTGTCTTCAAGTTTTCTATCTCTACCACTCCATAAGGGAACACTTCTCGAACTATGAATGGCCCAATCTATTTTGACTTCAATTTCCCTGGAAAAAGATGCAACCGTGAGTCATAAAGTAACACTTTCATACCTAATTGGAATTCTTTCTGTCGTATTACTTTGTCGTGTACAGCTTAGTTCTTTCCTTGTAGATCTTAGCATTCTCATACACTTCATTCCTAAGCTCATCCAACTCGTTTAGTCGCAATTTCCTTTCCTGTCCAGCCTTTTCCATGTCAAGGTTCAATATCTTGATCGCCCAATATGCATTGTGCTCTAATTCCAATGGTAGATGGCATGCTTTCCCAAAGACTAACCTATCGGGACTCATCCCGAGCGGAGTCTTGAAAGCTGTTTGATATGCCCATAGAGCATCATTCAGTTTCACCACCCAATTTCCTTAATATGCAAATTGTTCTCACTAAAATGGCCTCGATTTGCTTGTTACCTTCTGCTACTTGCCCTGAAGTATAAGGATGATATGGAGTTGCCACCTTATGTTTAATGTTGTACTTCTTCAACAATGTTGCAAAAGACTTGTTACAAAAGTGACTCCCCCCATTACTAATAATAGCTCTAGGGGTACCATAATGAGTAAAAATAAAGTCTTTAAGAAAACTGAGTACAACCTTACTATCATTAGTCTTTGTGGCAATCGCCTCAATCCATTTTAAAACATAATCAATGGCAACAAGTTTATAAGTATAACCAAAAGAGCTAGGAAATGGACCTATAAAGTAGATGCCCCACACGTCGAAACAACTCAATTGGCATAAATGTTGTGAGTGGCATCTCATCTCTCTTGCCAATATTCCCTATCCATTAGCATCGATCAAATCCTACACAAAAGGTAAAAGCATCTTTAAGTAAGGACGGCCAATAGAATCCAGATTGCAATACCTTAAGTGCCATTTTCTTGCCACCAAAGTGTCCTCCACAAGGTGATTCATGGCTATTTTTTAAAATGTCTTCCTGCTCTAAGTCGAGGACACATCTCTTTATTATTTGATCTAAACAACTTTTAAACAAATAAGGATCGTCCTAGAAGTAATGCTTAATAGTGGATAAGGATTTCTTCTTTTCCTGCAAGGTCAAATCAGGGTCAATTATGCCACATGCAAGATAATTCACAATGTCAGCATACCAAGGTTCTTTTCCAAGGATGGAAAAAATTTGTTCATCAGGGAAGGTCTCAATGAGGGGATACTCCCCATCTTGATTATGCTCTTCATGGCTTGTTATCTCCACAAGTCTAGACAAGTGGTCAGCCACTACAGTTTCACTTCCCTTCTTATCTTTGATAATCAAATCAAACTCTTGCACTAATAAAATCCATCTGATCAACTTGGACTTAGCATCTTTTGTACTCAACAGATATATGAATGCAACATGATCTAAAAACACAATCACTTTAGAACCAATCAAATAAGAGCGAAATTTTTCTAAAGCAACCACAATAGCCAAGAATTCCTTTTTAGTGGTCGTCTTATGTCTTTGCCCCTCTTCCCACTTTGGTTCATCCTCCCTAGGACTGGTTGGTTTCTCTTCAGTAATGATTTCTTCGTCAACTTCCTCATTAGAATCTTCCTTGTCTTTTGGTGGGCTTTCTTCTTTCCCTGATTGTTCCACCTCTTCCAAGACTGTTCCACTCCATAGCGTTGTTGCATTTGCTTGTTCACATGGATTTCTCACTGTGTTACTTGGTAGGGAACCTTGTGGTTGCTCATTCAATTTTTCTACTATTTTCCCCACCTGTACCTCCAAGTTCCGAATGGATGCCCCTTGGTTTCTGAAAGTTGCCCTCGTCTCACTCATGAAACCTATGATCTCTTGCATGAATTTTCTGAACATATCCTCCAATTTTGACAATCTCTGCTCCCCTGGTTGATTATTCACCCCTACTTGATTATTTGGCATCGTTCTTTGGTTCCATTGGTTATTCTGCTGATTCTGTTGATTCTGATTTCCCCAAGACAAGTTTGGATGATTCCTCAAACCAGGATTATATGTGTTGGAATAAGGATTGTTCTGTTGTCTTTGATTTCCTGCCAAGTAGTTGACTTGTTCTGATGATGATGAAGCTGAAGCAAAAGTGTTCCCTACTTGACATTCATTGCTCATGTGGTTACCTGCACAAAAATCACAAGTTAATTGAGGTGCTTGAATAGAATTCACCTGGATACCTCCCAATTGCTTCTGAAGTGCTGTAAGTTGGGCTAAAATGGCCGTGTATGCATCAACTTCATGAAGACCTATAGATTTCTTCGATTGCATCCTCTCATTCGGTCTTTAATAGTTGTTACTTGCCAGAACTTCAAGCAACTCATAAGCTTCTTTAGGTGTCTTGTTTTACAATGCTTCTCCCAATGCTGCATCCACCATCGTTTGCACAGTAACCATCAACCCATTATAGAACGTTTGGACTTGCATCCAAACTGGCAAACCATGGTATGGACACCTCCTTAATAGTTCCTTTGTATCTTTCCCAAGCCTCATAAAGTGATTCAGACTCTTCCTGTAGAAACGATGTGATATCATTTCTCATCTTTGCAGATTTTCCTAGAGGAAAGAATTTGGTCAGGAACTTGATGCGTTAACCCATGCAATAGAATGTAAAAGCAACAATAATCTATTGATTAACCATAGAAATCCTAATTACATCAAAACCCTAATCCAAAGTGAGTTAGTTCATAATGAACTTAAAACAAATAGAATTAAAAACAGTAAACATAGCATTCAACATGTTGGAATAAAGAAAGAGAACAAAAATCTTCCCTAGTTGATAAATCCCAAAGAGTTCAATCTAAAATCCACCTCAAATCTTCTCTCTTTTCTCCCAAAATGTCGAACCCCCTAATAAAAAGATTAAGTTTTCTTTATATAGTTGGTCCAAAAACCTAAAACTTCCGCCTAAAACAAAACTGTGCGTTTTAATAAAAACTGGACTTTGCAAACTTCAGCGCGGCAACAAATTCCCGAGAGCTTATCGCCACGGCGAAATGTTCTGAACCATTCTTGAAATTATGAAATTGTCCTCCGCTTGCTTCCTTGCGTGAATCTTTGATCTTTGGTGCTCTCCAAAAGGACCAAGCTTCATAGTGCTTTAAATCCGCGTCAGAATTTCCCTGAATCCTGAGATTTGCTTGCTTCCGGGTCTAGAAACTCAATTCCGCTCTTTATTTGCTCAGTGTGCATGTTTTGGCCTAAAACATAAAACATATGAAATTAAGTTGCAATTCAGGCAAAAACGACATAAGAAGCATCCAAAATCCAGCCAAAAAGCCTCAACCAAACAATATAATCCTCGGATTATCAAGTTGAGATATGCAAGATGGAGTTCAGCATAAATTCCACATTTTTCACATAATTTCTCACCAAACATCATGATTGAAGCCTAGATTTAACATGCAACCAAGGATTGAGTTTTGAAAAGTTTTTGGTGAAACCATTCACAAAATACATTTCTGCTTAACTGAAGCTCTCTTACACTCTCAACCACTCCTCTATTTTAAACCTAACACCAAGAACCCAAATCAATCACTTAAACTTTAAAAAAAAGAAAAAAAAAATGTTACTTCCATGCATGTGTTACTCGAGCTTGGATTTTGAAAGATTTGGCTAAAATTTCTCCTCCTCCTCTGTCACTTTGCCTCTCGGCCAAGCTGTTAGAGTCATGAAAATGACTCTACTTAGGTGATAAAAGTACTCCATTTGTAATTAATTTGAAATTATATTGAGACAATAAAAGAATTTATGAATTTATTCATGAAAAATCATATTCTAAATTTTTCTTTAAAATGTTGCATGCTTGGAATGAATTTTCTGATCGTGTAAGTTGATATTAGGGTGTGATTTATTAATTAGGGTTGATTTTGTCTCTTTTGTGCTATTTATGGGTCAAATTATCATTTACATTTGGGGTTGATTTTGTCATTTATTATTCTTCCTGGGACTAAAGTTTTCTATCCAGGTCGATTCCATCAAGAAGCATCGGCGATGCTTCACATTCCACTACCTGGGACCATTCACATTCTAATCGGTTTTCACTCACTTTTCAGCATCGTTTTGCCTCTCCAACTGTTGGTTTGCCTTTCCCCAACTCAGATCTACATTTTGAAAAGTGTTGGTTGCCATTTCACTGCCACTACCGTGACCATTCATCTT
Organism: Pistacia vera; assembly: GCF_008641045.1. NCBI lineage: Eukaryota > Viridiplantae > Streptophyta > Magnoliopsida > Sapindales > Anacardiaceae > Pistacia > Pistacia vera. Next base: position 279,625 of record NW_022195054.1, on the reverse strand, counting down.
CCAGGTTTCCTTTGGTCTTCCTCAACCATGAATCTCATCCTTTAGTTGCCAGTTGTCCAATTTCCACCATGACTAGCACCATTTCAGTTTTTCTAGCCATCATCATCACCACCATGAGCGACTGAGGTCCCAGTTGCTTGTTAAAGTGAAGGCCAAACTAAGACCAATGACCACGACTTTTTTTCACCACGTTTCTTGATTGGTTGGATTAAGACCAAACAACGAAAAATTTGGTTAAGTGTTTTGTATTCAGATTTTATGTGCTTTCATTTCAGTTTGTTTGCGATGCTTTAACATGATTATGGTGCATGACGTGCTTGAATTGATAATGTCCATTGAGAACGTTTATTGAAAAATGAACTGATTGCACATTGAATTCTGGTTCGTGTTGAATATTGATTATTGCTGTCAATTGCTTTGGATTCTGATTGCAATCAAGTTATATTCACATTTAATATTATTTTTGCTTTGAATGCATTTGTTGTGTAATTGGTTGGTTGAATGATACAAGGTTGATGGATTGTATTTGTTAGCATTGTACTGACTAGTGGTATTTATGTTGTTAGCTTTTTTCGGCCAATTAATGATAGTCTTTAACTAATCAAACACTTATAGAATCAGTAGGGAGACAAGATAGATTATACCTAGATTTTCAGAAAACCATTGTATGTGATTTCCCTAGCCTTGTAGGTTTAGGAAATCTAAGAGCGGGGAGAGGAATTGAGGGTGTTAATCTTGGGTCAAACAAATCTGAAGGGGCAACATCTTTAATATTTGCATTTTCGTTAGTAATTTACTTTGAAAGTTTTAAGCCCTTATCATGTTGATTAAAACTTATGCGTGTAAAACCCCTCCCTAGCCGGGTATTTCCTAAGTATCCCTTGGCCATTAAGAACCTAGAAAACGCATGCCTAGGAAAGAAGTTTATTTTAAAATCCTATTTAAAGAATAAACCTGTAGTTTAAAAACATTTTTTTTTTTTTTTAATTTCTAAACTATAATAAGTTCATTGTATAAGTCAAATAATATAGTTTCCTTTCTTGGATTAAATAATGAAATCCATAATAATACTTACTAGAACATACACACTTTTACAAATTTTACTACCAATTTGATTTCCTTTATTAACACAAGCATATATACTCCATTATAGAATATGGACATATTTACTGCATTATGAGATATGAACATAATTACTACACTAAATACTAGCAAAACCATTTAATAGTCATCATTAAAACATCCCTTCATGCTCATAACGTCCCTCGAAATTCTCTCCCAGCTTCATGCCTTAATCCTTACCTGCAAAACATTTTAAAACATTTCATGGGGTGAGCGCGATTAGTAAGGGAATATAGCCATTTATAAACTATTAAGGTTCATTATACAAGTATATTACTCAGGACCTTACCTACCTACAAGACATGACCTTCATTCATTGACATTAACAAGTTTATAAAACATGTCATACACTATGGACTTTTCTCATAAACATAAGTCATAGCATAACCATGCATAATATAACATAGAACATATATGACTTATGCAATATTTATAAACATGGCATGCCTATTTCTTTTGTCTTTGTACTTGATGTTTTCATTAGTCTTTATTATCCTATTGGATTCATTTGAACTATTACCTTGTTCTTGGTCATCACCTCAAAGGACTCATGGTTTCCACAAAGATTCAATTCCTCTGATCTTGGTTTATACCTCAAAAGACTCATGGAATTCATTCTTTAACATTTCATAAATTTTTTCATAAGTCAAATAAATAAGCTATATGCATTACCATTATGAATGCAAACATATGGGATAACATCTCCCATGCTCAATCATACTATTCATTCATTTAACATGTGACCTTGGTCAATTGCACAACTCATCAATCAATTTAGCAAAATTCCATGACATAAATATTCTCCTATTAAATTCATTGACTTAATTCATTCAATTTCTCATACAACACAAGGAATTTCAATAGTAAGATTATTCAGTGGATTATTACAATTTATAAAAAAAAAAAATGGGAATTTCTATTAAGGAGGTAGATGCCATACAGTTTGTCACTTTTCAAGCAATGTTTTTCTCATCTTACAATTCGAACTGATTTTTTGCTAAAACATACAAGTTTTAGGTCTATTTCTCAACTTTTTAATACTTCAAGAATCAGCTCAATCGGACTTTTATAACTTCAGTTATGACCAATTCAGTGAAGCACGTACAATATTAGTCTTAAAAAGCCAAATCCGAATTCTATTCATTTTTAACCATGTCACCTTCATTTGCACATTCATAGTATTTTACATATCATTCTAAGTATAAAAGGCCATAAAAATCTCCTTTTTTATAGAACCAAAAAGTGCCAAAACATCGTCGAACTATAAATCTCTTAATTGGCATAATCATCCTCCATATGCACACATACACCAATGAACACACCCATTTACACAATCCATAACCAAAACATAGCATCATACTCAAATTAACATAAATAGATGTAAGTTTCATCAACCCTAGGTGTTATCAATTGTAGTCCTAAGGGAGATTTTTTCCTTACCTTAGTACTCAAAGCACAAAGACACTCATCCTTAGCTCCAAAGATTCACCCTTTCTACCTCACACACATAACCACTTATGAATTTCTCTTTTAACTAAAAACACAACAAACTAGGGTTTTAAAACTCACCTTAAACCCTGAAATTGAAGTTCTTAAAGTGTGGATGGTGATCTCCTTTGAAATTCAACTTGAAATCCTATGAAAATTTGAGAAGAAAATGCTTGGATTAGTGGCTTTTATGGTGGATTTGAGAGAGGAAGAAGAAGATGATGCATTTGGGGTGTACAAGGCCAACTAGTCTTTCTTAAAACCTTGTAGATATTTATTTCATTACTACTCTATTATGATTGGTCATTAAAAGTTAGATATAAGGGTCATTTGCATAAATTTTTCATATAAGGGCGTTTTGGTCATTTCTACCACAACATAATGATTAACACTCATTTAATGCCATTTGACTTCTTTTAAACACTTGGTAATTAAGCAATCCCGTTAGGTAAATGACTAATTTACCCTTGGTGCACTTTTATGGATACTTAATTCATATGAATTTGTTTGAAAGGACTATTATACCCTTGGTTACTGTTTACGCCAGTTAACCCTATCAATCAACTTCATGACCATTCTACCCTCATTTCTCTTCAATGACATCACCCCTTACACTTTATAATGGCCACATCTCGAAATGCATGCAAATTGACTATTTTACCCTTCCATTAAAAAAAAAAAAATTATCTGAAAAAGTAAAATTTCATGCCTTAGGGCATCGGAATAATAACGCAGGGTTTACAATGCAGAATTAAGATTACTTGTTCATGTTGTGCTTAATGAGTTGCTAAACTAATGATTAAACATATAAACCATCCACGACATAAAATAAAGTATAACTCAATTTTACATGGTTCGCCAACATGTCTACATCCATGGGACCAAGTCCAAAAGAAGCTAATCCACTATGAAATAATTATGTGTTCAATGACAAAGACAAGAATAACAGTTGTAAAACTCCTTGCTTAAACAACAGTTCAATCTCCGCTCTTTGGTTGAACCTCAAACCTTCATAATCTAGCTTCTCCTCCACAGGACCACTAGGTCGCACTTGAGCTCTTCTCAAGTTTCAACAATGACGAATTACTTATGCAGCAGCAACTCGAACACATCCAGATCTCAACACGGAACAATGTTCCAGAGTCAACTCATGCAATCAATAGATAAAACACAGTAATTCAAAGCCTACCAAAGCATATCGGAAACCTATGAAAACTAAACAACCTCAAAGAAAATATCCTAAGAATAATGGAGTAAATAATATGGCTTCCTTTAGAAAGTCACAAATAATAAAAGGATTATTTATACTTGAGTGACGTTAAAAGGAAAAACAATAAACCAAACCTATTTTGGAAAGGATTCTTGAGATCCTAGACTCCTTTATTGGAAATGATTCTTTAATCTATAATCTCTTTATAACAAAAGAATTCTTGAAATCATAATCTTCTTTTAGGAAAAGGATTCTTGAAATCGTAATTAAATAAAATCTTTTTCAACTCACATAATATATAATATTCACGAAAAATCTTTCCATAACTAGAAATATAATCACATTTAATTAAGGCAGGTGCGATGTGTATGAATATTAAAATAAAATCTACCATACATGTTGTGATCATTGCGATTCTATTGTGAATACCTTTAAATTGAAACTAAATAGATTGTGCACTAATCCGAATGAATAAGTTGACAAAACCAAAATACTTACAATCTCCCCATTTGTCAAACTTATCAACAAAGCACAATCTTAAGCAAAATACAATCAATATCATCAATCAAAAACAATTTTGCATTAAATAAAGAACAACTAAACTGAATAACTCCCCCTCAATTAGTATACTCCCCCTAAGTAACTAAACCAAATCACTACCAAGTGATTAATAATCAAAAGCACAAGAGGGTTAGCTTAGTTCTCAATCAATCAATATAAAGTCAGATCACAAACCAACTAATGACTGATTGATTCACTGCACATGAAGAAAACAACATCAGCAAGTTCAATAAGGATCAACAAACACAATAATTAACTTGTATCAGTAACCATAGTTCATAAAATAAAGTTTATTATGAACAACTTTTTATCAACATAAAAACATGGAAAACTCCCCCTGAGTGAAACCAACCAAGGAAACAAAACAAACACAAATAAGACAACCTTCTCCCCTTCTTTGTTCATAATGTTTGGCAATCCTAGAAAATTTAGGAACGTGAAGACTCTAAAAATCAATGTCAGGACATGTAAGATCGATGTGAGCACACCAGGAATCGTTTGAGCAAACTGAACCAATTTAGACAGTGTGTGGTGACCGTCAACACTCACGTGAACATATTGAATCAAGGTGACAACTTCACTCTCAAGGTGGTGACATAGGTACAAAGGCAGCAGATCTTAAACGCTTATTCTACTTTGAGGAAAAAAAAAAAAATTTATCATGAGATCAATAAAAAATTCATCAAATTTTAAGGAGGCAAATGATACACATTTGTACATATGACATTTTAAACAATTCTTAATCTTTAATAAAGATGCATAAGGAGAGTCTCTTCCATGTTGTTCAACAATCAAAGTTTCATAACTCAATACATACATGATAGCAATCAACAAGAAAACTTGATCATTTGTGTGTGCTATGCCCTCAAGGGGGTGAATCATGACACATTGGTCAAATTGAAATAATATGTATTATATATCTCCCCCTTCCCTCATGCCCTTTTTAATTTTCTTTTTAACGTAGTCTTAAAATTTTTGAATTCTTTTTCATAATAACTGAGATTAAATGGGCAAATTCTCTCAAGAAGTAACCAATTGTAGCTTTCATACTTGCAAGAAGGTAGCCCTCTAAACGGTAGATTTTCCAAAGACATAGGGGTCTCTACATCCTAGAAAATTACTCAAGTATGACTTTCACACTCCAAGCAAGGTAACTCTTTCACAAGGTGATAAGAATCAAGCATTATGCACTCAAGGATGTAAGAAAGTCATTATGCTTCAAAAGATGAGAAAAACCAGGTGGATGCCACACTCATTGCATACATTTCACAAGAGAGAAATATTTTCAATGACACTACATAGATCAAATACACTCGTAACTCTAAAACAAGACAAGTTTCTCATGATCTAATATAAAAGAAAACATAGTTCTACTCAAGTTGAATCAGTCTGATGGACTTCCTCAAATTCACAAATGTTTGAAAATCTAAAGCCTTTGTAAACAAGTCAGCTAGTAGAGAGTTTGTGTTTACATGTGCAAGAGTGATGACCCTTTCTTCAACTATGTCTCTAATAAAATGGTGCCTAATGTCAATGTGCTTAGTCCTAGAGTGTTGTACTGGATTCATAGAAATATTGATTGCACTAGTATTGTCACAGAATACAGTTGTACACTCTTGATCAAAACCATAATCACACAATATTTGTTTAAGCCACAAAACCTATGTACAGCAGCTTCTTGCAGCAATGTATTCAGCCACGGCCATTGAGAGTAAAATGGAATTCTGCTTCTTGCTGTACCATGTGAGCAGATTATTTCCTAGATAAAAACATCCTCATAATGTACTCTTCCTATCATCCAAACTTCTGGCCCAATCTGCATCACTATAACCAACCAAGGTAGATTTAGTATCATATGCAAACCACAATCTGAAATCACATGTACCTGAGACATATTTCATAATTCTTTTCACTGCGGTCAGGTGAAGTTCAGTTGGATTAGCCTGAAATATAGCACAAATACCTACACTAAAGACAAGTCAGGTCTGTTAGCGGTTAAGTACAAAAGACTTCCAATCATGCTTATAAACAGTTTATTATCTACCTTCTTCCCTTTTTCATCCTTGGACAGTTTAAGTGTAGAACTCATAGGGGTTTTAGCATATTTGTCATTTTCAAGACTAAACCTTTTAAGCATGTTCTTGGCATATTTAGTTTGAGACACAAACATACCATTATCAAATTATTTTATTTGAAGTCCTAGAAACATACTTAACTCACCTACCATGCTCATTTCAAATTCATTTTTCATTAAGACTACAAATTCATCCAAATGAGTTTGAGATGTGGATCCAAAAATAATGTCATCAACATATATTTGTGCACACAAAAACTCACCATTACAATGCTTAATGAAAAGTGTCTTATCAACATTACCTCTCTTGTAGTTGTGCTCAAGGAGAAATGAGGTAAGCCTCTCTTATACCTTGCTCTTGGGGCCTATTTCAGCCCATAGAATGCTTTCTTCAATTTGAATACATGATGTGGCTTGTGAGGATCTTGAAATCCAGCAGGTTGCTCCACATACACTTCTTCCATCAACATGCCATTCAAGAAGGCACTCTTCACATCCGTTTGGTAGAGCTTCAACCTTAGACACAAGCAACAACAAGTAACAATCTGATTGATTCCAGTCTAGCCATTGGAGCGAAGGTCTCATCAAAATCTATTCCTTCAACTTGGGTGTATCCTTGTGCAACGAGTTTGGCCTTGTTCATGACAATGTTTCCAAACTCATCAAACTTGTTTTTGAAGATCCACTTGGTTCCTATAACATTTATACCTTCAAGTTGAGGAACCAATCTCCACACATCGTTTCTCTCAAACTGTTCAAGCTCCTCTTGCATGGCAGCTATCCAACAATCATCCTCTAGAGCTTGTTTTGTATTCTTTGGTTTTGTAAGAGAAACATAGCATAAGTTATTTATTTCATTCAACTTTTTTTTTTCTAGTTACCATTACCTTTTCGAGATTTCGAATCACACTTGATGGTGGATGAGCTTTCTTGATCCAAAAGGGTGGTTCTTTGGTTTTTAGAGTCTTTCTCTAAGTGATCTCATCGAACAAATCAACAATCAAATTTGGTCCTGGGCTTTCAAAAACTGATCCTTATTGGGTAGCCGAGGTGGTCACATCAAGTTCTGGGGTCATCACCTTAGCTTGATCTTGTGTTCCAGTCGGATTCAAATTGAACACACTGTCTCGATCAGTGGTCACCTTAGTAGGGGCAGTCATATCTTTAATTTCATCTTCCTGGGAGAACTGTGAGTAATCTTTTGAACTGGAGAAAACCACATTAAATGACTCAATAATACGTTCAGTTCTCATGTTAAAGATCCTATAGGCTCTACTATTTGAAGAATATCTAAGGAACACACCTCCGTCACTCTGTGCATCAAATTTCCCTAAATGATCTCTATCATTCAAGACATAGCACTTGTAACCAAAGATATGGAAATATGAAATATTTTGATTCTTACCTTTCCACAACTCATATGGAGTTTGTGATGTACATTTCCTTAAGAACACTTGGTTTGAAATGTGGCATGCAGTGTTAATTGCCTCTACCTATAGTTTTGTTGGCAACTTCTTGTCATTTGACATAACTCTTGCCATCTCTTGAAGAACTCTATTCTTCCTCTCCATTACACTATTCTATTGAGGTGTCTTTGGAGTAGAAAATTCATGCCAAATACCTTGCATATCACAGAAGTTAGAAAAATAAGAATTTTCAAACTTTCTCCCATAATCACTCTTTATTCTTACCACTTTCTTCACTTGCCAATTTTGTTCCACCTGTAACCTTTTGACAAGACATTTAAAGACCTCAAATGCATCAGACTTCTCTCTTAAAAATTCAACTCATGTAAATCTAGAACAGTCATCTACACAAACAAAAACATATCTTTTCTCTTCTAAGCTTTAAGTTTGCATAGGACCCATTAGATCCATATGGAGAAGTTCTAAAACACCAGAGGTAGTTAACCGAGATAAAAGTTTGTGAGGACTCTTAGTCTACTTACCTTGTTAGCATGGGCCACACATTTTACCTTGGGAAACTCAAGTTTTAATAGTCCTTCAACAACATCCTTTCACCAGATCCTCGAAGTTCATATGCCCAAGTTTCTTGTGCCAAAGATCCATACAATCTATTTTGGAGCTTAAACAAGAAATTTTGTTAGACAATAAATAGCAATTATCATTAGATCTCTTTTCGTCGAGCAAAGAAGTACCATCACCATTCAAGACTTGACACATATTCATTGAAAATTTCACAATACAACCTTTATCACAAATTTGACTAATGCTTATAAGATTTGCTTTAAGTCCTTCAACATAAAACACATCATTCAGTATTGGGAAGCCAAGAATGACAATAGAACCTTTTCCAAGAATCTTACCTCTTTTGCCATCTCCATAAGTTACATGACCAACTTCCCCAAATTCAAGATTAGTCTATAAAGATTTGTTACATATCATGTGTCATGAACAACCACTATCAAAATACCATTGGTCATTTTGAAAAGCAAGTAATGAAGTATGAGTGACTAGACAATTAGCACCTAACTTAGGTGTCCACACTTTTCTATTTTTAGAAAAATTATTCTGGTGTGGTGACTTGAGGGACTGATGTGGTGACTTTAAAGAAGAAAACTCATAATTTCTAATGCATCTTTTTAAATATGAAATTAGTTTGAAGCAATTTGGTTTGATGTGTTCTTCCTTGTGACAAAAATGACATATTGGTAAGAAATATTTTACCTTCAAAACCTGGTCACACGGTTCAGCAATAGTTTTTGAACCTAATTCAGATGCTTTAATGAAGGTGGTCACATTGGGTTTGGAGGTGCTCGCACCAGGAGAAAATCCCAGACCTGCTTTATCATTGAAAGTCTTCCCTTATATAAGGACTTCATCCAACTTGTATGAACCTGAATTTAAACTCTCAACAACGGCCTTAGCCTCAGTTGGTTTATTTAAAGCTTGATTTAAAAAAATCTCCTTATTAGACAAATAAGATGATAAGAGTTTCAACCTATCATTCAAAATTTTCTTATCTTCTATCAAGATGAATTTTTCAAATTCAAGAGATTTAATCTTCTTGATAGCCTTTAACCATGACTCATATATCTTGTCATAAGCCTCTTGTTGCTCTTTGTAGACAACACATGAGTCATTTGAGGACACACTATCATTGTCCTCTTGGTTCACCGCAAAGGCCAAGTAATTTTCATCTTCATTAGAGTCATCAACTCCACTCTCACTATCATCACTCTCACTTAGAGTGGTAGCCATAGCTTTACCTTTTTTCTTCAGAGTGTTGGCACACTTAGACTAAATATGACCATACCCTTCACACTCAAAACATTTTATACCCTTGCTTTTTTTTTTTTTTCATAATCTCTCAAAATGTTTTTCAAGAAGCCTCCTTGACTAGTTTGATAAGAAAACTTTTTCACAAAGGGTTGTTTTCCCTTTTTACGCTCACTGTTTTCTCATATTCTTCTTTAAGAACTTTGCAAAGATTTTAGCAAGCAAAGCACACTCATCATCATCAATATCACTTGAATCAACATAAGCAAAGGATTTAGAGATTACCTCATGTTTCAACGCAAGTCCTTTAAATGATTCCTCATCCCATCGTTTCAAGTTTAGCTCAAAGGTTTGCAAGGATCCAATCAGTCATCCAGTTGCATCTTATTGAGGTGATGACATTCTTCAATAAAGATGGCCTTGGACATGAATCTCTTGGGTAAGGAGCACAACACTTTCCTAACATGTTCAACATCAATATATATTTTACCCAAAGCAAAACATTCATTTGTAACATCACACAATTTGCCATGAAAATCAGAGATAGTTTCATCATCATGCATAACAAGATTTTCATAGTCAGTTATTAATCTTCTAAGCCTAGTCCTTTTCACAATTTATGTTCCTTTATTTTTTTACTTGGAGTCTATTCCATGCATCCTTAGCTGTTTAACAGTTTACTATAATTTTCATTTGATTAATAGTAACAACATTAAAAATAGCATGAAGTGCTTTTGAGTTAAAATTAGACTTTTCTAACTTAGCATTAGTCCATTGAACTATGGCTTTTCCTTTGTTTTCACTTGCTTCTTCAACTTTAGGTTCTTTCCAACCAACAATACAAGCCCTCCAAGACCTGTCATCAATGGATTTCAAAAAGGCACGCATCCTAGGTCTCCAAAAAGCATAATTGGTTCCCTCTAACAAGGGTGGTCTATTGGTAGACCCTCCTTCACTAATAAAACTCATAGTAAACAAAACAGCAAAGGTCATTCCATAGGATTGATGTGATCACACACAAGCACACAAAACAGAAGTAATCACAATAAGAAAACACAAGACAGATGCAGCGACACAGAGCACAGAAGGTCTACAACGAGAAAATTGCAAAAAAAAAAAAAAAAAGGCAAAATAAAAGAAAAAACGCAACAAACACCAAATTAAGATTTAAGCACAAAAAACAAATAAGGATCTATTAAAATAACTGTTCAGAACACACTTCTGGAAGTTTTAAACCCTTATCATGTTGATTAAAACTTATACCGAATTAAGATTATTTTTCCACGTTGTGCTTAATGAGTTGCTAAACTAGTGTTTAAACATATAAACCATCCACGACATAAAATAAAGCACACAGCTTAATTTTACATGGTTTGGCAACATGCCTACATCCATGGGACCAAGTCCAGAAGAAGCTAATCCACTATGAAATAATTATGTGTTCAATTACAAAGACGAGAAAAGTAACAGTTGTAAAACTCCTTGTTTAGACAACACTTCAATTTTCGCTTTTTGGTTGAACCTCAAACCCTCTGAATCTAGCTTCTCCTCCATGGGACCACCAGGTTACACTTGAGCTCCCCTCAAGTTTCAACAATGAGGAATTACTTTGGTAGTAGCAGCTCAAACACGTCCAGATCTCAACAAGGAACAATGTTCCAGAATCAACTCATGCAAGCAAGAGATAAAACATGGTAATTCAAAGCTTACCAAAGCATATCGGAAACCTATGAAAACTAAACAACCTCAAAGAAAATATCCAAAGAATAATGGAGGTAAATAATATGGCTTCCTTTAGAAAGTCACAAATAATAAAAGGATTATTTATTCTTGAGTGACGTTAAAAGGAAAAACAATAAACCAAACCTATTTTGGAAAGGATTCTTGAGATCCTAGACTCCTTTATTGGAAATGATTCTTTAATCTATAATCTCCTTATAACAAAAGAATTCTTGAAATCATAGTCTTCTTTTAGGAAAAGCATTCTTAAAATCATAATTAAATGAAATCTTTTCTAGCTCACATAATATATAATGTCCACAAAAAATCTTTCCACAACTGGACATATAATCATATTTAATTAAGGTAGGTGCGATATGTATGAATATTAAAATAAAATCTACCAGACGTGTTGTGATCACTGCGATTCTGTTTTGAACACCTTTAAACTGAAACTAAATAGATTGTGCACTAATCCGAATGAATAAGTTGACAAAACCAAAATACTTACATATTTTATGCTTTTAATTTCTTGCAATTAATTAGATTCTGTAGTTTTTAATTAATCAAATCACTCAAATTCATTTTCGTCAACTCAAATATACATTAGGTTGATAGTAGTTTCTCCTTGTGGATTCGATCCTTCTTATCGTTAACTATGGTATTTAAGATTAATTTTGTAGCCACGATGACCAACTCGACACAAGCTGCTCTCTTCCTTTCTCTTCTTCTTTTTTATTTCCTTTTCCTTCCTTTCTCTTCTCTTTTCTCTCTTCTTTTGTTGTCTCCTTCTTCTTCCTTTCTCTTCTTCCTCTTAATTTTTTTTTTCTTCTTCATTTTTGAGCAAACAACCTTTCTTTTATAAAATAACACTTTCCAATTTTATAAAAATCTCACCCGAAAATCTTTTATTTCCTACTATACCTTTCTACATTAACTTTTTCTCACAAAGTCCCATTTTCTCCTTTCTGTTTCATGCAAACCCAAGTGTGTTTCCCTTTCATTTATTTTCACCCCTAACAAAATGATCTAGCCCTCTAGGTGAATTACCTTAGGAACCAATGAACTCAATGGAATAGGAACAAGGTTTGCTAGGAACATGTTGAAGATGATCGAATTAGAACCCTAAGGAAACTAAGTCCTTAAAACCCTAATCTTAAGATGCCGCAAAGGTTGATCACTCCCTTTGATAAGTCGAGATTCAAGCATTCAATCAAGAACACAAGAAGGCAAGCAAATAGCTTTCTGAAATAAACTTCAATTGATAATAATCTGTCTCCCCCAAAATAACATGGTCGCCCCTTTTTATAAGCAGCAAACCCTAAAAGAAAACCCTAGCTAATTGAAAAATGGGTTGGGCCTAAGTACAAGCGAATTGGGCCTAAATAAACCTTAAATAAATAAAAGACTAAAGAATCTAATGATAATTAAAACATAAAAAAAAGCCCAAGATTAAAAAAATGAAAATTAATTCCTAAATTAATCCTTGCATCCAACTTGATCTTTCGAATCTACCCCTTGCGTAAAAAGATAATAGACCATCCTTGGTGAAGCTTTGAAATCTTCGAATTTAGTCTTAGAGTCTTCTAGTACAACCTCTTTGTATTGGACTTCTGTGATCAAGCCTTGCAAAGCCTCTTTCATTTGCTTGTCTTTGCCCTAGTCATTGGACCGCCAATTCCTTGCAAAGGATCTTGGGAATATTTAGGAACATCAACTTGGTCAGCACCTCGATCTCCATTATTCCCCTCCTCTTCGAAAGGATTCGTCCATGAATCACCTACATCAAACAAAGATAAATCAACAACATTAAAAGTTGCACTAACATTATCATAGTCGCTTGGCAAATCTAGCTTGTAGGCATTATCATTGATCCGCTCTAAGACTGGAAAAGGTCCATCTCCTCTAGGCTACAATTTTGATTTCCTTTGTGTGGGAAACCTCTCCTTACACATGTGCACCCAAACCTGATCTCCAAGTTGGAAGCAACCTTCAAACGCCCTTTATTGGCTTACTTAGCATATTGCTCATTCTTCCTTTCAATGTTGGCCCGAACTTTGGCATGTAAATCCTTCACAAAATCTGCCTTTTTCTTACCATCAAGATTAGCATGCTCATTAGTAGGTAAAGGTAAAATATCCACAGGAGTTAAAGGATTAAAGCCATAAACAATTTCAAAAGGAGAAAATGAAGAAGTTGAATGAACAGTCTTATTATATGCAAACTCAATATGTGGCAAACACTTCTCCCACTGCCTTAAGTTCTTTTGAATGATAGCACACAACAAAGTAGTGAGTGTCCTATTAACTACTTCAGTTTGACCATCGGTTTGAGGATGTACAATGATAATCCGAGATTTATACTATTTTTATTAGGCTTTTTGGTCGGATTATAGATACTGTAGTTCATTTTTGCCTAAATTGCTACTTAATTCTTTACATTTTGTGTTTCAGGCCGAAATGGACATTTTGAGCAAATAATGAGCGAATTGGAGTTTATGGACCTAGAAGTAAGCAGATCTCAGAAGTTGGGAGAGTTATAAAGCAGAGTGAAGCACTATGAAGCTTGTTCCCATGTGAGGGCATCAAAGATCGAAGATTTAAGCAAAGAAGCAAGCGGAGGGCAATTCTGTAATTTTAGAATTCTTTATGAAGGTTTGCCGCGGCAAAAACTATTAAGCATGAGATTCGTTTTTACCTCGTTATCGCAGCGAAACTCTTTTTTCACTGTGGCAAAGTCTGCAAATTTTAGTTTTTCCAAAACGCACAGTTTTATTTTAGGAAAGTTTTAGTTCTTTGGGCGAGGTATAAAAGAAAAACTTTACCATTTTCATGGAGGTCATCAAGTTTTCGTCTGTTCTCATTGAGTTTTGGATAGATTTGATTTTTAGAGAGAAGATTTGAGCTTGAATCATGTGGATTTTTCAACTAAGGGAGATCTCTACTCTTTTCTCTGCATTTTAATATGTTGAACATCGTGTTTACTATTTTTCTTGCTGTGTATTTTGATTTAGTTATGAACTAACCCATTTTGGGTTAGGTTTTTGATTAAGTTCGGATTCCTATGGGCTAATGAATTGATTATTGCTATTTCCATATTCTATTGCATAGATTGTGTGGTTATTCTGTTTTTAATGGAATTTATTTGATGAATATGATGAGATTGAGAAATGAATCATATTGAGCTTCTTGGGTAATCACCATTGTATTATTGAATGCTAGAGATAGATTTGAGAATCAATGAAATCAATCTAGGATTCCCTTAGCTTAATGAACTTGGATCTATTATTCTTCAATTTGTTGGGTACGGAAGTTTAATAGGGAAAAGTAGGAATTCATAGCCTGAGAAGGTATGTTTAACAATTTAGAGAATTCAATTTACAATTTGTGAATGTAAGTGTGGAATTAACATAGCCCGTAGAATTCATCCATAGAGTCCGAATGAAGTCAAAACCCTAACCGTTTGTTAAATTGATATTATTCTTGCGTTTAAATTCTTGCTTCCATTAATTAGTTTTTAATACTTAGTTTTGTTTCAGTTTTAGTTTTTATCTCTCTCATTAATCCAAACAAAGTCGGTTCCTCCAACTTGAAAAACACTTTATTACTTTGATGCGACTAGTGCACTTGCTATTTATGCGTGTTGTAGTTACAACGCATCATGCAACAGTAGAAAATAACAGTTTGTTCCTAATTTATTCCATAAAGTGTGCCAAAAATGACTTAAGAACTTAACATCTCTATCACTAACAATTGTCTTAGGCAACCCATGCAAACGAACCACTTCTTTAAAGAACAAATCAGCAATATGTGTCGCATCGTTGGTTTTAGAACATGCAATAAAATGAGCCATTTTACTAAACCTATCAACAACAACAAATATGCTATCCTTACCACCTTGAGTCCTTGGTAATCCTAAAACAAAATCCATAGATATATCAATCCAAGGTTGATTAGGTACCGATAAAGGGGTATACAAGCCATGCGGTCTAACTTTAGATTTTGCTTGCCTACATGTAATGCACTTATCACAAACAGATTACACATCATGCTTCATATTAGGCCAATAAAAATGCTCACGTAATATATCTAAAGTCTTTAGAACACCAAAGTGACCCATCAAACCTCCCCCATAACTTTCCCTAACAAGCAACTCATGAACAGAACAAATAGGCACACATAATTTATCTTTCTTGAATATAAATCCTTCATGCCTATAAAAATCACCAAATGCACACTTATCACATGCATTCCATACTTGGCTGAACTTAGAATCATTCGCATACAAATCCATAAGCAATTCAAAACCAAGTAATTTAGTTTGCAATGAAGTAAGTAATACGTACCTCCTAGACAATGCATCAGCCACAACGTTTTCCTTCTCATGCTTGTATTTGATTACATTAGGAAATGTTTCTATGAACTCCAACCACTTAGCATGTCATTTATTAAGCTTACCTTGGGTCTTCAAGAACTTCAAGCTCTCATGATCGGAATGAATGATGAATTCCCTCAGCCACAAGTAATGCTGCCATGTTTAAAGATCTCACTAACGCATAAAGCTCCTTGTCGTAAGTAGGATAATTCAACGCTGCCCCACTTAGCTTTTCACTAAAATAAGCAATTGGTTTGGAATCCTGTATCAAAACAGCTCTTATTCCAATCCCTGATGCATCACATTCTATCTCAAAACCTTTATCAAAGTTAGGCAAACACAACAAAGGTGCATTAGTTAGCTTATCTTTCAAAGTTTTAAAAGCTCGGTCATGCACATCATCCCACTTAAAAACAACATTCTTTTAAACAAGTTCATTCAAAGGTGCATCAATAGAACTAAAATCTTTAACAAACCTTCGATAAAAACTTGCTAAACCATGGAAACTTCTCACCTCGTTCGCATTCTTACGTGTAGGCTAGTCCCTTATTGCCCTTACCTTTTCTTCATCAACACTAATACCCTGTGAACTAACAATAAATCCAAGAAACATAACAGATTCCATGCAAAATGTGAACTTCTTAAGATTAGCATACAATTGGTGCTCCCTTAACACATTAAACACATCATGCAAGTGTTTCACATGTTCATCCAAATTTTTGCTATAAACTAAAATATCATCAAAGTAAACTACCACAAATTTTCCCATGAAAGCACGCAAGACATGGTTCATTAACCTCATGAATGTTCTAGGTGCATTAGTTAAACCGAAAGGCATTACTACCACTCATACAATCCATATTTAGTTTTAAATGCAGTTTTCCATTCATCTCCATCTTTCATGCGAATCTAATAATAGCCATTCTTTAAATCAATTTTAGAAAACAAGTGAGAGCCATGCAATTCATCAAGCATATCATCTAATCTAGGGATAGGATGTCTATACTTTACCGTTATCTTGTTAATAGCTCGACAATCCATACACATGCGCCATGTTCCATCTTTCTTTGGGACTAAGAGGACCGGAACCGAACATGGGCTGAGACTCTCCCTTACAAATCTCTTTTGCAATAGCTCATCCACTTGCCTTTGTATCTCTTTCGTTTCCTTGGGATTAGCTCTATAAGCAGGTCAATTTGGTATGGCGGAACTAGGTATAAAGTCTATTTGATGCTCAATTCCTCTTAGAGGAGGTAATCCATGGGGAATCTCCTCAGGAAATAGGTCCTCAAATTCCTGCAATAATGACACGACAACACTAGGCAAAGATGAGTTAAGGTCGTTAGTAGAAAAATAAACATCATTGTACATAAGTACAAGTACTTGTTGCCTCGCCATCATTACACTCTTAACCTCATGTTTTTCAGCAAGTATAGTCATTATTTTATTTTTCTCTCCATGTTGCTCACTTTTCTCTACATTTTTCCTCTCGGCCTCACTTGCTCTCTTTCTATTTTCCTCTTGCTCACACTATTGTTTCTCTCTCATTTTGCACTCTCTTACTATCCTAATCTGGTACTTATAAGCTTGCAAGGTTTGGGAGGGGCTAGTACAACTTTTCGGTTGTTCATTACAAAAGAGTAACGATTTTTGTACCCATCATGTGAGACCCTCCTATCAAACTGCCATGGTCGGCGAAGCAATATATGACCAGCATATATCGATGCCACATCACAAAGAACCTCATCCTTATACTTGCCAATTGAAAAAGGAACCTGAACTTGCTTGTTTACCTTCACTTCTCCACAATCATTCAGCCATTGTAGCTTGTACGGTTTAGGATGCTTCTCCCACTTCAAATTCAACTTTTCTACCAACAAAGTACTAGTAACATTAGTACAACTTCCAATATCAATAATCAATGTACATACCTTATCCTTCACATGGCATCTTGTGTGAAAAATATGCTCACGTTGCTCCTCATCTCCTTCATCCTTAGGTTGTATACTCAAGGCTCTCCTTGTAACAAGTAAATCACCATGCACAGGTTCTTCCACTTCAACATCTAAACAATCCTCCAATGGTGGCATCTCATTGTCACTTGAGCTAACACTTTCGACTTCTCCGTTTGACCATACAACCATAACCTTTTTGTTTGGGCATTCGGAAGCAATATGTTTGAACCCTTGGCACTTAAAACACTTAATATCACGTGACTTAGTAAGGGTTTTAGTTTCGGGTTTACCTTTAGGAATAGCAACCAAATTCTTCGACTTTGCTTCTTCTTTTGTTCTAAAGGCAGCTTTGTTGTCTTTCCAATTTGATCTCCACGAAGAGTTAGAGGACGAACCATATTTGAACCTCTTGGACTTGATTTGCTTCTCTATTTTAACGGTTTTGTGCAGTAGCTCCTCCATCTCTACGTAATGTTGTAACTCAACCACGTCAACAATGTCCTTGTTCAATCCGGCAATGAATCTAGCCATTGTTGCTTCTCTGTCTTCTTCTATGTTTGCTCTACTCATGGCGATTTCCATCTCTTTATAATAATCCTCTACACTCATGGAACGTTGAACCAGCCCTTGCAACTTCCTATACAAATCTCTTATGCATCACCAACTTCATCTCTTCCCATTACCGAATTGGCCTCTCACCATTCCTGTGTCTATTGATCACCAATTGATCCGACCATATACCTGCATAATATGTAAACTCCACAGCTTCTAGCTTTACTTTCTTCTCCTCAAAGTAATTATGATAGTCAAACACGTGCTCAACCTTTCTTCCCCACCCCAAGTATAGCTTAGGATCATTCTTTCCTTGAAAAGTTGGAATTGCCATCTTTATACTGCCTATATTGTTAACTCCTTTGGAGTCAACCTTCTTGACCCGTTTATAACTTGTTCTCTCCACTTCGGAATCAGCTTCGTCTTCTTCGTCGAACTCATGTCTTCTATGTGATTTGAAACCGGAAGAGGACTCCAAATCATCCAATCCCACATTCAACAATTTAAATTGGTCATTAACAGCCTTGATGGAGAATTTCATGTCAACCTCTTATGGTTCTCCTCCTTCCTTACTCATGGTTTCAATCGGCAAAATTAAATAAAATAAAAGGTGTTGTTCCTCACACACTTTCTCATGTGTTTGCACTCAAATCGGGTTGTTATCACTCATGTTTCACAGTATTTTGGCTTTTTCTTGATGATGATCTCTCTTGCCTTTTGTAATGACTCCATTCTACTCATATTCTTTTAACAAAATGCATAGTGAAAATTACATGTAAAATAGCATAAAAGTTGGGCCCAAATTTTTCTTTTATTAAACATATATACTCTTTGTACAAAAAGTAGTATCATGTACAAAAACATCAAACAGGGTGGACAGTGTAGCCAGTTCTCTTCACTTGATGACGTCCATCCGACTATGTCCTCACCTAGATCCTGCAAAAACATAGGGAACAACGGGGTGAGCACAAAACAATGCTCAGTAAGTAAATCCTCTACTCATAAATCCCCGTAACTCTTTCTAATTCTTTCCCTACAAATCTCATTTACTCTCTCTATTTTCTCTTTCTCGTAACTCTTTTCTACTAACTCTTTTTAGTAAGTCACGACCCCATCTGACCGGAGGCACGGCTGGGACTCACTCCCACTCTACGTGACTTGTACTCATTCTAGCCGATCGGACTCGGTTATGCATGGATTCAGAACCTTTGGTCATGTGAGTGTATAAACTCTCTCTCGGGTACTCTCGGGTATAGCCCTCATCCGCATGGACTCTCACGGGCTACACCACTTCTCTCTCTTATACTCATGCCGCTCTCTCAATGCGGCGTACATGCGGGAATACTCTACCCTTACTCACAGATTCCCCATCGCACAACTTACTCTATTCTCTTGATTAGCACTACTTTCTCTTTGTTCTCTAGTGCTCAATTTCTCTTTCTCTTTACTAATAGAGAAGATTATTCTCAACATTCTCTACTCTTTCTCAAACTAACACTCATAGTGTAACTTATACTCAAAAATCTCTACTCTCTCTCAAGCTATTACTCAATGCATAACTAATGCACATGGGTGGTTTATGCTCATTGATGCACTTAAGAAATGCCAATATGCAATGTTACAAGAATTAAGGTTCACAATTCATGCTCACATTTCTCTTAGGCATTTCATCAAACAATTCATGTGCATACAAAATCTCTACTATAATTACTACTCTACTACAATCTCTAGCCATCCAAATTGGGAGAAAACTCCCTCAAACAACCCTAAACCATGTCAAGGAAAACACTTCCAAATAGGTTTACACAACATCTCCCAAACTTCAACTCAATTTTCACTTCTCAATACACATTCAAACACTCCTCATACATGAAGTATATCCAACCACCACAAAATAGAATCTCATCTCAACTCAATTTTTCAACAAGCATAATACATACTCATACATGCATATATCTCTACTCAATTTCTACTCAAAAACTTATTCAAATCTCAACTTGGTTGAATTTACTTACCTTGTGGGGAAATAGCTTCTTTAACACTTCTCATTTCCTTTGGGAGCTTGATTTCTCTCTACAACTTCAAATAACAACCACAACATAAGACTTTAATCAAAACATAATAAAACTCTCATCTAAAGCAAGAATCCTTACCTTAGGATGCTTTAGATTAAAACTCTACTAAAAACTACCCAAAAAAGTCATTTGAAATCCTTGGAAGATTGAAAGAAATTTGAGAGAAAATAGAGAATGGAAGAGGCGGTGGAAATGGATGAAATGAAGGGTTCTCCACACTTAACCCCTTTTTAGCTCAACTTATACACAAGGATTCCCATAGTGCCCTTACTTTTTCTTGAAAATTCCATCCATATCTTTTGATTCCTTACAATCACACCCCCATACTAACATATTCTCCATGAAATTTCCTTATAATTTACTCCCCACTTTTCCTGCTAATTAGGGGTAGGATGGTCAAATATCCCCTAGGGAAGAAAATATCTAAAACTTAACAAACATTTTGGTCGGCACGTCGCCACGGCGAAGAAGCTTCTGTCGCTGCGGCGAAACTGTCCAGCAGCTTCCCTATGAGCTTCAACACCTCTTCACTGCGGCGAAGATTCTTCTTCAACACCTCTTCACTGCGGCGAAGATTCTTCTTCGCCCCGGCGAAGCCTGGAACACTAAACTTCTTCTATTTTCAACCAATTCAAGGCAAGTATTCAACATACTACTCAATCAAAGGCCAACCAAACAATAATACGAATAAACCGACTCAAATAAGAGGAAAAGAAGAAACATTAGCTACGTACCTCAAGGGGCCGTTACACCTTTTACCACTCAAAGCCAAGCCGGCCCCCTTTATGTTCTTAACAAAATCAAAGAATTCAACAAATCTCAAGAAGCAACCGGTTAGATGGTGACAATCTAAAAAATCAGAACTTTAAAACTTAATTGAGGCAAACGGTGAACCGAAAGAAAGACGCAAAATGACTCTAAAGAACGAAGAAAAAAATAAGAAAACTCTAAAAGGAAGCAAAAGACATGTGAAATAAATCACTAGAATTGACACTAATTGATTAAAAAGGCAAAAGACACAAAACAACTTTGTATATACTTGAAACAATCACTAGAACAAAAAAAATAAAGGGAAACTAGAACAAAATAAAAAGGAAACTAGAACAGAATGAAGGAAACTAATTCAACAAGAATAAAAAATTCAAGCAAGAAAACAAGAATTGGAAACTTACTTCAACAAAAATAGGAAACTTAGCAAAGAGAACAAGAATGGGAAATTTAACAACTCGAAATTGCCACTTTGTTCTTCTTTTTTTTTTTTTTTTTTTTTTTTTCTTTTTTTTTTTTTTTTTTTTTTTTTTTCAGAACAAAGATGAATTGAACACAGAAAATAAAGCACAAGAAAATTTTTAAAAAAAGGAAGAATTCAAAGAGAACTACGAAACGAAATTCAAAGAAAATGCAAAAGAACTATGAAAGGACGAATTCAATATTTTTTTTTTTTTTTTTTTGAATTAAGAAAGTAAACAAAGAGTGTTGGAGATAAATGACCTGTTTCCAACAACCAAACCTCTAATACCAAATGATCTAAACCCTCTAGGCGAATTACCTTAGGAACCCACACACTCAATGGAATAGGCACAAGTTGGTTTGCTAGGAACGTATTGAAGATGATCGAATTAGAACCCTAAGGAAACTAAGTCCTTAAAACCCTAATCTTGAGATGCCACAAAGGTTGATCACTCCCTTTGATAAGTCGAGATTCAAGCATTCAATCAAGAATACAAGAAGGCAAGCAAATAGCTTTCTGAAATAAACTTCAATTGATAATAATTTGTCTCCCCCAAAATAACATGGCCGCCCCTTTTTATAAGCAGCAAACCCTAAAAGAAAGCCCTAGCTAATTGAAAAATGGGTTGGGCCTAAGTACAAGCGAATTTGGCCTAAATAAACCTTAAATAAATAAAAGACTAAAGAATCTAATGATAATTAAAACATAAAAAAAAAAAAAGCCGAAGATTAAAAAAACGAAAATTAATTCTTAAATTAATCCTTGCATCCAACTTGATCTTTCGAATCTACCCCTTGCGCAAAAAGATAATAAACCATCCTTGGTGAAGCTTTGAAATCTTCGAATTTAGTCTTAGAGTCTTCTAGTACAACCTCTTTGTATTGCACTTTCATGATCAAGCCTTGCAAAGCCTCTTTCATCCTATTTGTCTTTGCCCTAGTCATTGGACCGTCAATTCCTTGCAAAGGATCTTGGGAATATTTAAGAACATCAACTTGGTCAACACCTCGATCTCCATTACAAAAATTTAAAAATCTTACAGAAATGCCCTTTCTTACAACCAACTCCACAAAATACACATATAATTTATAAGAATAAAAATGAGGGGTTTTACATATTGTATATATAAGTATGTGTTGAATAGATTTTTTTTCGGTTAAACAAAATCTCAAATTGAAATTTCATTTTGTTGCATACATATATATATGGTAAAAAAAAGATATAAGATATATCCCAAAACCATAGAACTATTATTCACGACATCACCACAACTATACAAAATACTATAGAGAAATTAAAGTTCCAAGATTTGGCTAATCTTGAAGAGCAGAAAAATAAATTTTCTCAATCATGCCAATGTTAAATCCTCCAACGTAAAATTTCTATAGGATTTCTTAAATATAAATAAAAAGAAATTACTTAAAATTAAAACTGTACTAAATAAAGGTGTGCGGGTTTGGTACCAACTCAAATTCAAAGGAACCGGAACCGGCCGGTTCTGATTCTGAGACGTCAGGAACTGGAACTTGAAACATAGGTTTTGGTTTCGGTCCCTATAAGTTAGGAACTGGAGCCTAAAACATAGGTTTCGAATTTGGTTCCCGTTCCTATTCTGGGTACTCGGGATAAATTTAATTAGCCCCTACTTTTAAATGACAAATAAACCCTATAAAAAATGACAAAGACACCTCAATAGTTTACAGAAATTACAGTTCAATCTTTGTTCCTACTAGGATACCCTATTCTTAGCTCCAGTTTTGATTCGTACAATGGTGGAATTGAAACTGGAACCGCAAAATACCGATTCTGGTTTTTGAGAACCAAAAATAACCTTGTGAAGGCTAGTTCCGAGTAGGAATCGAAACCAGAACCCCGGTTACCCATTGGTTCTGGTTTCACCCTAAATTCTTGCACACCCCTAGTACTAAGTAATAAAGATAGGAATGACAAAGAAAGAGCAGAGAATTCATCATCCCAAATGCTTAAAATAGTTATTGAAAATAAAAGTTCAAAGTTAGACTGATACACAAGCTAAAACACACTAAAGCACAATAACATTTAAACATCTATTGGGGTAAAAAATCTCATAGCAGCTTCAAAATCCTCTAATTTGATCGTAAGCAATTCATCACTCTCTGCACAATCATCACTAATCCTAAGATCCAAATTCCTCTTTGCATTATTTAACATTATCTCCACTAAACTTCCATTCATTTTCATACGCTGCTTTTCAGTTGTTGCTCTCCTTATTAGCTCTGCAATGGCATTTACACTACAAGAAGAATGTAATTTAAACCCATGTATCAAACTATCTTCCGCTTGATTATTCATCTTGAAATGGAGAATATTAGCTAATTCTAAGCAACTCAGATCTTCAAACTCAAAAATTTTTGCAACCCTTCTGCTGAAACGTTCATTAGAAGATATTAAACATTGCATTGCTTCATTGTAGCCAGAGAATATGACTAAAACTTTTCCATTGTCCATACAAGACATGATCTCTTCCAAGGCTTCTAACTCGGAGGCTCCAAACCAAAAGACTTCTAAGGCTTCTAACTCAAAGTCAGGACCACTTGTCTCCTCCGGTATTAGTCGATATGCTTCATCCACAAAAAGAATACCTCCCTCGGCTTCTTTGATCTGTGCATAAAAATTATTATTATTTTTTTGTTAAAATAAACTATACATTATTCTAATATATGTTGCTAAGATATTCTGCATTTTTAAATATAAAAGGTAAAGAGAGGATACAAGTCCATCAAATTATATACATTTTTTCAATTAATAAATTTCTTACAATGTCGGGCATATGATATGAAAAGCAAAGTGCTCTACCTTCTTCCTAGTCTTATATCCAGTTTGACTAGCTAAATCTGTCCCTCGAACTTCTTTTACATTGTCAGTTTGTAAAATTCCCACACTATGGAGTAGTCTTCCAACGATTCGAGCCACCATAGTCTTACCTATCCAATATGAAAAAAATCAAATATTCCAGCAGCAATTTTAACTGATAAAGTAAAGATAAAGTAAGCAGCAATTTAACCTGTTCCAGGATTTCCTAGAAATGCCATGTGAGGAAGTCTTCCAGCAGTGCCGATTTCCAGTCCAATGGCCTTGCGCCTCTCATTCATAAGAATGCCCTTTGCCCATTTCCGAAGTTTCATCTTGAGTCCATCCAGCCCCACAATATTTGATAGCTCTTTTTCGAGGGCATCCATCCTTTCGTTTTGCTTGCTACATGCTTCAAGTAACTTAGTCTTTCGTTGCTCTTGTTGACGAGAGAGTAATAAATCACGCAACTTCCCACTTTCTTGGATCTTTGAAAGATGATCTATAGGAGTCATGCCCTCCTGCATTCCAAGTTACTTAAATTACTGCTATTTAGCATGAAATAAATTTATTATTTTAGAATATAAAATACATACATCGTCTGTAGCATCACAATCAGCATTATTCTCGAGCAATGTCTCGACAATTGAACAGTCTTCAGCTCGAATTGAGTGACGAACAGAAAGATTTAATGGTGTCACACCATACTGCATGTAAAAATAAGAAAAAAAATTAAACAGTCAAATCACATTTTTTGGAAAATTGGTACAGTAAGAAAGCACCTTCGTTTTGGCTTCAACAAGAGCACCATGAGCAAGAAGTAATCGTGCAGCTTCATTGCACCCATTCTTGGCTGCTACATGCAATGGAGTTTCTCCACGCTGCAAAACTCAACAGATCAGAAATTTAAAATTTATAACAGATTTTTTTTCCCCTTTTTCTAATTAAGCAATCATATTTTTACTAGCATATTTTTTGCTTTATATCACATTTTTGTAAATTTCTATCCGGAAAACTAATAAAGAACATATACCACATTTTTCGCTTCCAAGTCAACTTTATCATCTCCTTTCCATTCAAGCAGAAATTTCACTATTTGTGTCTTGTTGTTACTTGCAGAAACATGAAGGGGTGTCTCCAACCTCTGCACTTAAGCCAAAATGAATACATAAATTGGAAGATAAACACACTCACCTTAATTGTACTTAAATTAATTAATTTGGAAAGAAACTTATTTTTTGTTTCTTCTTAATTTGTCCAAAATCCTTTCTTATTTTCTTATAAAGTTTTTGTTTTTTGTCAAAAACCTAAAAAACAATCTAAAGAGTCAACTGACAAAATCTAATTCTTTCTTATATATTCATTAATTAAAAAATAATACTAAAAATAAAATTAATCTTACAAATGGATTTCTTTCATTGAGAAGATATGGATTATTCTGAAGTAGCTTCTGAAACCCATCAATATCCCCCAACTGAGCACTGTCATGAATGGTTTTAAGTTTCTCAGATCCTGGTGGTTGTTTATCCTGACCATTCTCCATGTCTATTTGTCTTCTCTCTTGATGATTAAGGAGATTAAAGAGAACGAAATAAAACAAAGCAAAATATTGCGTTTCCAACTGAGAGATTTATAAGCTTCTATATATGCTCATCTATTTTGCTTAATTTTATTGCGTAAGATGTCAGCATGGAATATTATAAAATCTTCAATGAAGTTTCCTTAGCTTTCAGGAACATTTTCCTCTCACTCTCACCAATAACATTTGTATCTCTAATGTCTATTTTTCTTGATTGACTTGACTTATGTGTTTGTCATCTGTTGAAGAAAGATGATTCGACCCAATGCTTCACCAATAACATTTTTTCTTCTTTGGCTTGCAGAGCAATTTCTCTGAAGATTCCATGAAGTTTCACAACTTCCAATTATTTAACCTTTCACGCTCTTCAACGACTTTATTTCCACTTTCATCTTCTTTTTTCCGGAAGTGGCCTTGGCTTTTTCTATTTCATTGTGTTCATCTCTTTTTCCCGGAAGATGCCTAAAATTATGAAAAAACTCTTATTATTAAGAGTTAGGTGGGGTTAAGTTTTCATTAGAGTAAACGACTTTTTCCCAACCCAAGGTTTGCCTTAATGACACTTTCCCACCCAAAAAGTTTCAAAAAACTAGTTTACTACCCAAAGTACAATTCCATTAGTAAATTTCATCGTGAATAAGGGTAGAATAGTCAAAACTCCATTATAAGTAAGGGTAGAATGGTCAATTATATTATAACTAACATTAATTAACCCATTTCCTCCCATACGACCACCGATTTTGGCAAAATCCGGCGCCACCAAACCTCCTTGATACTTCCTTCATAATCCTCTCATCGCCTTCTCCAAAACCCACTACCACACTCACCCATTGCATCTTCCATTTGGTGGTCGATGACCACTACTTCTTTGCGCGATCTCAAAGCTTCGATCTTGCTATTCTAAGCAAATTCTGACAGTAAAATTTTTCTCCGTCAACACCATTTGAACCTCCAATATCTTTTCTACAAAACCCTTCTCACTTTGTCACCTAATTTCTCGTCGATTGCCGGCCACCATAAAGCTAGAGTTTCTTATTCTTATTTAATTTTTGGCTGATTCTGGCAGCAAATATTCAACCGATCATCACCATTCTATCCACTACCCCCCACTCTACAAAATCCCTATTACCTTGGCACTTGGTAACTCGTCGAACATTGGCTGAGACTTGCCGCCAGCTGTTGTGATTGAGTTTCTTTTATCAATTCATTTGGCTTCGATTGGGTTGCTTTTTGGGTTAATTGGTTGTAATTGTCTATTCGGTGATTGTTTATAGTTGTATTTTTGGGTTGTTGCCATTGGTTTTGCCCTTTCCTAAGCACACAAACTGCTCAATAGATTGCCCCAAAGAGTATTGTCCCTAGTTCCAACGATTGAGGAGTTATTGTGGGTGGGGTTAAGAGGTGTTTTACTGAGAGAATGCCAGTGAGTTGAATGGTGGTAATGGGAATGATTTTTTATGTCGAAATCAACTAGAGTTTGGGTTGAGGTGTGCACAACTTTGATTTGCGAGGGCTGGTGATTGGGACTTGATCTTTAGTTGGGGCATTTTCGTATTCAAATAAATATCACTGTATTTAACGAAAATTAGTAATGATATATAACATTTGGGTAGTAAAAATGGTATTTTGAAACTTTTTGGGTGAGAAATGTAATTAAGGAAAACCTTGGGTGAGAAAAAGTCATTTACTCTATTTATTATATATATATATATATTTTTTTTTTTTTTTTTTTTTTTTTTGGGGGGGGGAGGCCCATGAGAATACACCTGACCCGAGAGAAAATGAATAACAAGATTTCTCATAGCCCTCAATCTCTCACTTGAATCGATTAAGATCCGCCGTCACATCGGAGGCGTCGCAAGTTCAAGGATCTTTTCACTCTAAGCCGCCTTACCTTTTTCTATTTCTCTTTTTCCTGGAAGATGACTAAAATTATTAAAAAAGAAAAACTCTGAATAGTAAGAGTTTGGTGTGCTTAAGTTTTCATTTGCTTCTTTCCTTTTTTTTTTTTTTTTTTTTTGAATCCTGTAGTTGTTCGTATACTGTTTCTCTTTAGAGTTAATGACTTTTTTTCACTCAAATAATGATTTAATAATATTTTTTACCCACAAACTTTAAAAATATCATTATATTATTCACATTTATATTTTATTTACTACCCATGTGAATTTACCGGCGAATGGATAACAAATTTGGTCAAGATATTGAGGTTTTTAAGAAGAGAAGGTGAATAAATCTTTTAGTGGTGGCATATTGGATTTTTATAGTATCGATAGTGGTTAAATATAATAAAGAAAAAAAAAAAAGTGAAGAGCATGATTGAGGATTTCACAACCACCAACGACCTTACGGATAACGAGGACTTGACATAGAATCATAAGATAGACAATTGGCGGTGGAGATGGTAAAGACGTGTATTTTTATTTTTTTTTTAGCTTATTAAAGTGAGAATAGTAATTTTATTTTAAACAAAACAAATTAAACTTATTAAAACTTTTGCCTTTTGATCACACATGGCTATATATGATTGGGTAGTATCACCACATAAACATAATGAGGTGGCACTACAAGAAACTTTTCTTGTAACGATCAAGCCTATTAACATAGGAAAAAATCTATCCTTACAAAGACCCATACAAAGAGGGTTACAAAGTGACATCATTCAGAAGAAAAAAGACAAAGAAAAAACGAAAAAAGAGAAAGAGAGAGAGAGAGAGAAATCATGAAAATCAAAGGTGAAGATTGTCTTTGTATGCCCCCTTTGTATGTGTTTTTGTAAAACTAGCATTGCACATTGACACAGATAGTTTGTCGCAATATAATGCCTATTGTGACTCCAATGGCATCGCATGAAAAATACTACAGATACCGACGCTTTACACCGAATTTTTACACTGAACAACGTGTTTACTGAATCAAAAGAACCACGTATTACGTTAACAAATATTCCACGAATGCATTGTTATTAGACGACAGTTCATTTGAAATGGACTTCTGTCTATATTATATGGACGACCGTCCACCTAGAATAGACGTCCGTTCATATTTTAAATTAAAAAAATTTGGTCTAAATTTTTTATGGACACTCGTCCTCTTATGAGGATGACTGTCCATACTTATGGATGCTCGTCCTCTTTATGAGAACTCACGTCCATCTTTTAATATTAACAAAATTTAAAATTTAAATTTATTTAATGCATTAATTGTCAAAAGTTGACAAAAATTATTTAATGCATTAATTTATTTAATTGGGCGTCCATCCAATTACTTTGAATATGGACAAAACTTGAATGAAGCTTGTACAATTAATTTAAACATTGACAAAAGTTGAATGACAAAATTGAATGAATATAAACAATGGACAGGACGCCTGTCCACTGAAAGAATTTCTTTTTAAAATTGTTTGGACGGGCGTGTCCATAATAAATGTAAAATTTTTTAAAATTGTTTGAACTGGCGTCCATTATTTTGCTTTTAAAATTTTTTGGACGAGCGTCCATAAATATTGAACAATCATTCATTCACAAAAGACTCCAATTGTGGTTGCGTCTGACTGGTTGCCATGTCCTTCGATATAAAAATTTGGTATAAAATTTTGGTCTCCTTAGCATTACTCAGCATCGCAATAGATTTGACGACTTTGCGATAGGTTTAGTCAATAAATTTATGCCTGTAAGGGCATTTTCCTGTAATTTTCATAAAAATCCTACAGTGACCCGGTGGCATCACAATAGGCTTAGTAAAAAAATGTTATAACCTTTGGCAGACATTTTTCTGCAAATTTCTTACACTTTTTTGTATGAAACAATATATATATAAAGTTTTAAAGGATTACCAAATAATTAAAACTTATGCGGAATTGATTGCTTGCTCAATTTTTAGAGCAAATGAGTTGTGAAAGAGATAAGCAAAACATACATTAAAGCAAGTAAAGAACACACTCTTTTTTACATATTTCAGCATCAAGCCTACATCCATAGGACCAAGTCTAGAGGAAGCAAATTCACTATGAAATACTTACGAATTCAAATACAAAGCAAGATAATCAAGTTGTAAAACACTCCATGTTTTCTACACGACAACTCTATCTTCTTTGGTTGAACTTCAAGTCCTCACAGCAACATCATGTTGAAGTAGAGCTCTTCTAAAGTTTCAACAATGAAGACAAATCTTAAGGACAGCGGCTTACACACAAGCTTTCGGCACCAAGGAAATAACATCCAAAGATATCACACAAGGACAAGTGAAGAGGGTAATTTTAAGCCTACCAAATCATAGTAAGAAACCTTAACCAAAATGAAGACCCCAGAGAGTATTCAGAGAGGAAAACAATTGTGATAAGATTTCTTGAAGGAAACGCCAGAAAAGTATGAATATATAGAGTTCAATGCGTCAAGGGTTGGGGGACAAAACAGTTAAATATTAACTTTTGTGTTTTTCTTTTTGTACAAGAAACTTGGGACCACAAACAAAAGCATGATTCTTTTTCTCACACAATGAATAGAAAGTGGACAAGTGGAAAAGCACATAACAAAATATCAATAAGGAATAATATTGTCCAAAAAGCAAAATGGGCACATGATTTGAGTTTGAGAAAAAATATATGCCAGATGTATTGTGAGCACGTAGACTCTAAAGTGCTCACACTGGTAAAGGTATTTACCTGTAGAGAGAGTGGCCACATTGACGAAAGGTAAAAGATTGTGCAAGACTCAAAACAGGATCATAAGATGACAAAAATACTAACAATCTCCCACTTTGTCACTTATGATTAAAGCACAATGTTTAAGAACAAAAGAAAAACATTTATCAAGGTAAGAGATCAAAAAGAAAAGTTAACACAAAACACAACTATTCTCCCTCAGTTATAAACCTCCCCCTCAGCAGAGACATAAGTCAAGAAGAAGTTGCCAAAAGATTTCCATATGAGATAGATCAACATGTCATATAAAAGAATCTGCATAGCCAAGGAGAGATTAACAAAACATAGGAAATTTGCTCAAACATAAAACCAACCAAACATCAAAATAAAAAGAAACATCCATAAAAGGTTTTATAAATAAAAGTTTTGCAGAAAAAAAAAAAAAAAAAAAAAAAAAAACTTAAAGTGTGATCACATAGAGACAACAGTGATCACAATAAAAAAAAAGTAAACAGTAAAAAAAAAAAGTCTTGCCAGCAACAGCAACAGCAAATAATCTCCCCCTCTTTGATCACTTCACATTAGTACAACATAAGAGGGCTAACCTTACAACATATATTTGACTTTATCTTCCACTATCTCTCAGTGTTCTCAATAGTTTTTCTGCATTTCTTCTTCTTCTTTTTTTATTTTTATTTTCCTCATGGAAGATGCATTATTGCCTTTGTCACTTTTTGACTTGACTTAGAAATTAATGCATCTATAATGAGCAATTAGTGGGCTTTTCGTCTGCATTTCTACTTTCATCTTTTTTTCCCGGAAGATGCCATTTTCTTTTCATTGCCTCTCTCACTACTAAATTACCTAATCATATAACGTGTACATCAAAACCTGTGTTGAAATTTTTTTATTTTTCAAATACACTAATGGTACAAATTGTATTAAATCTAATAATCCGAAGATTTTTAATCTAATGTTAAAAAATTGTGACATATTTTGTGTAAAAAAATGCTGCTCTTAAACATAGCCGATATAGTAATTTAAATATATGACTTAAATTTTTAAAACTAATTATTAGTCACAGATTCATGGTAATTTGATGAACTCGATTGGGAAGTTAAAATAAATTATTTCTTGTATCATCTAATCAATTTCTAAATCATTGTATTGCATTGATAACTAAAATTAGTGTCATAAATTTAAGCAAATATTTAAATTACCATAATATAATCCATCAAAAAACCTTATTTGGTCCATTGAAGAATATTTTCGTCATCAAATTATAAAGTGATCAATAGTGAAGCAAATTTATCTAAATGGTAAATTTCATTCACCACTGTTTTTTTGTCAATAAAGTCAATTTTTTTCTTGAAATTATCTTGCTTTATGTAACCTTCAAGTGAATTGCTTTTCTCTTGCGAGGAAAGTGATGGAAAAGTATGTGCCAACTAGCTTACTCAATCACTCATGAGAGAATAGTCGGATAGGTCTGACCTTGTGGTTTGTTCCCACAAGATATGAAATTCGACTCCCCTTAAAAGCACCTATATGGTTAAAGGGCATTGTTTTCCATTATCAAATAGTGGCACCTTATTAGTATAATGGGGTATATTTGTAATCTTTTGGAATATCATATGGGGTGTATTTTGTAAATATCAAAACCAGGAAGTTAAAACTCTGTGTTTTGATGCTCATTAACGAAGTATAAACAGCTTCCTTCTTGTAACGATTCTCAGTTAAGGAAATACATATATTTTTCAGCTCATCTTTGTTCTTCTTACTTCTTCTTCAAAGTCATTCATGGTATCCTTAATCTCTCAAATTTTGCTTCTTTAACAATGGAAATGGAGAACAACTTCACCATTTCAAACAATTTCAATCTACCTCCCACTCTGCCACCGATCTCAATCAAGTTGCAGTAGAAGAATTATACCTTCAAGAGATGGTTAATTCTTCCAGCTTTGACCTCCCATGGTCTTGATGGCTTTATAACTGGCGAAAAAGCATGTCCTCCACTGTTCTCAGTTGACAAGGAAGAAGGTTCTGATAAATCAGTTAAGTGATCAAACCCTAGCTACTTTACTTGGAAAAAAAGTCGATCAATTCCTAGTTAGTTGGCTTTTATCATCTATTTCTGAAAATATGTTTCGTCATGTTGCTATATGTGGTACGTCCTATGAGATTTGGAATATGTTAGAGTTGCATTTTCAGTCGGTATCTAAGGCTAGAACTTTACATTTGCGTAATATGCTTCAAAGTACTAAGAAAGATTCTACTACTATATGTGAATATGTACTTAAGATGAAGGAGCTAAGTGATGAATTGACTTCGATTGGTGTTCATATAAGTGATGAAGAACTGTTATTGTACATTCTGGATGGGTTGGGGCCTAAATATGATGCAGTTGTAGCTAATCTTGTTCATACCAGTAGTCAAACTACTTTGCAAGAAGCCCAGTTTCTACTACACAAGCATGAAATCAGATTGGGAAAACAGAACAACTGTCTTACAAACTTTCATGATCAGCTAGCCTCAGCTTTAATAGCTGCTAAACAGGTCTTCAATGAGCCAGTTTTAACCTCTCCAAATGTCCATATGAACACTGACTCCACAAAGGTTTTTAATCCTCAACAGTTGGCTAGTTTTCCATTACAAAATCAGATTCTTCTTGCCTCACAACACCAGACCTTTAACCCTCCACAAAATCAGACTTTTCCTGCTCCATAACACCAGACCTTTAACCCTCCACAAAATCAGACTTTTCCTGCTCCATAACACCAGACCTTTAACCCTCCACAACATCAAACTTTTCCTGCTCCACAACACCAGACCTTTAACCCTCCACAACATCAGACTTTTCCTGCTCCACAACACCAGACCTTTAACCCTTAACAAAACTTTGGTATTCCTAAACACTTTAGTAACAATGCCAATGAAAGCAGTTTTAGACCTGATTTCAATCAATCCTATCAGCAGCCCCATACAGATGTCTTGCAGTTTTTGTCCTCTACAAACTTTATGTTTAATCCTCAAGGAGTGCGAGGTCGTGGCAGGGGAAGAGGCTATTATCGACCAAGACTTTCTGTTAGGTTTGCGGCAAAGGAGGGCATACTACCCTTCAATGCTATCACAGGTTTGATCATGGATTTCAGGGGTTTGCTAATACTGGATTCTCTAATCAACTAACCTCACAGGGATTTCCTCAAAATTCAGTTACTGATTCAGTTCAAGTAGTTTGATGCGTATTTCCTACAACATGCAATATGTAGCAAGTATACTAATCGCACAAGTAATAAAATGATGAGTAAAGTATCGTTCCCACGAGGATTGTTAGCTAAGCACTAAGTCTACTAATGTTATCAAGTTGAAGCAAACGACTTCTTTGGATTGATGGGAGCTAATTGCAATTAAACTTAACAATAAATTTTAAACTAAAATTTAACTAAGAGGGCAATATTAAAACACGGATAATCAATTCAAGTAAAATAGGTAGGGTTTTAACTTCATTTGGATTTTATGGGTTAAACCTAAAATTACACTACAATCACATTCATACACAATGGTTGTAAATCGAACTCACTAAGATGTTAAACATACCCTCTCAGGCTATGTTCTCCTATTCATCCTTATTAACCTTCCGCACCCAACAATTTGAAGATTAACAATTCCGAACTCATTAAGCAAAAGAATCCTAAAATGATTTCATTAATTCTTGAATCTATCTCTAGCATCCAATATTATAATGGTGATTACCCAAGAAGCATAACATGACTCATTTCTCAATCTCATCATGTTCATCACAATATCCATTAAAACTCANCTTCCTAATTTTCTTCGTTCTTTCATCTACCTTCCATCTCGAAGAGCCACACTTTGGACAACTTTGCAAGTTTTTTATTTCTTTCCTAAACAAGCAACAATCATTCGCACAAGCATGAATTTTGTCATACCCCAAATCAAACTCCTTAATAATTTTTCTCACAGAGTAGACTGATTTGAGAATCACATTATGCTCTGGTAAAATGTCTCCAAGCATCTCTAAAAGGCCATCAAAACTATTGTCAGACCAACCATTCATAACTTTATGTTTATATAAAGCTATAATGGCAGGCATTTTTGTATACTTGGCACAATCAGGATATAAAGGAGTTTTAGCATCTTCCAATGATTGCATGAAATCATTGTCTCTTCTCTCTTCTGATGTTGATGCATAATGATTGGCTCCCATATCTACACTAGTAATTAAGTTAAAAGAATCTGAACTGTTTAGTTGAGCAACAGTTTCTGTAATATCTTCTATTTCACCATGATGGAACCAAATTGTATATGTAGGATCCATTCCTCGTATAATCAGATGCTCATAAACAACGTCTATACCATGATGAGTCAAATTGCGATAATCTTTACAAGGGCATAAAATCTTTGCTTCATAGCCTGCATTTTTTTCAGCCATCTTGACAAAGTCTCGTGCACCTTGAATGTATGCATCCGTAGCTCCATCAAAAGAGGAAAAAAAAAAAAAAAAAGGAAAAAACCTAAAACATCTAAAACCTTGTTAAGGAAAATCATCATTACTTCATACACATATGGAATTGTGTCTTTTAATCTTTTTCTTACCTATTTAGATGCACCCAATCCTTATACATCATTATCATTACTTAATCTACACAATTATTAAAAGCCAAACAATACATGAATAATTATAGGTAAAAATGGTAGAATATTATGAAAACAACAAAACATGAGTTGAATGTAACCAACATAATATGCAAATTCCATCGAACAACAAAATAATGCTTACTCTCCGAATACTTAATGGTTGTAGCTTATTAACTCCAATCCTTCTTCTTACAATAATCTTTAATTCCCTCTTGATATGGGACAAATCTTGATCTGCACAAATGGAAATACTATTACAATTTGACAAATACAATAAATTCATATTCAAATATGCACATGCAAACTGCATTTTGAGAATGTTATAGAAAACTAAACTGTAATAGGTTAAGAATGTTACAGAAAATTTATTTATTGCATTTTGAGAATGTTATAGAAAACTAAACTGTAACAGGTTAAGAATGTTACATAAAACTTATTTATAGCATTTATGCAGTGTTACCAAAAATCATTCGTAACTACGAATAAGTGCTACAATATGCTTAACAACAGCATTTTATGACAGTTACTGAAATGATTAGTAACATGCAAAAAGTGTTACGAATGTCTATTTTTTAGTAACATGGGCTGTCATAGCATACTTATAAATGCTACGAATTACCTACGGTAACACTTTTTGCATGTTACCGTAGGCCATTTTTCNCATTAATTTTTCTAGCTTTGACCTCCCATCGTCTTGATGGCTTTATAACAGGAGAAAAAGCATGTCCCTGTTCTTAGTTGACAAGGAAGAAGATTCTGATAAATCAGTCAAGCGATCAAACCCTAGCTACTTTACTTGGAAAAAGATCGATCAATTCCTAGTTAGTTGGCTCTTATCATTTATTTCTGAAAATTTGTTTCGTCATGTTGCTAAATGTGGTACGCCCTATGAGATTTGGAATCTGTTAGAGTTGCATTTTCAATCGGTATCTAAGGCTAGAATTTTACATTTGCGCAATATGCTTCAAAGTACTAAGAAAGATTTTACTAG
This sequence comes from Pistacia vera, assembly GCF_008641045.1. Classification (NCBI taxonomy): domain Eukaryota; kingdom Viridiplantae; phylum Streptophyta; class Magnoliopsida; order Sapindales; family Anacardiaceae; genus Pistacia; species Pistacia vera. The sequence goes on along the minus strand of NW_022195054.1, from coordinate 243,325 downwards.
TATAAGTGAATATGTACTTAAGATGAGAGAATTAGGTGATGAATTGACTTCGAGTAGTGTTCATATAAGTGATGAAGAATTGTTATTGTACATTCTGGATGGGTTGGGGCATGAATATGATGCAGTTGTAGCTAATCTTGTTCATACCCGTAGCCAAACCACTTTGCAAAAAGCTCAGTTTCTACTGCACAAACATGAAATCAGATTGGAAAAACAAAACAATTGTCTTACAAACTTTCACGATCAGCTAGCCTCAGCTTTAATAACTGCTAAACAGGTCCCCAATGAGCCCGTTTTAACCTCTCCAAATGTCCATATGAACACTGACACAAAGGTTTTTAATCCTCAACAATTGGCTATTTTTCCATTACAAAATCAGACTCTTCTCGCCTCACAACATCAAACCTTTAACCCTCCACAACACCAGACTTTAACGCTCCACAACATCAGACTTTCCCTATTCCACAACACCAAACCTTTAACCCTCAACAAAAATTTGGTATTCCTCAACACTTTAGTAACAATGTCAATCAAAGCAGTTTTGGACTTGATTCTAATCAATCCTATCAGCAGCCCCATACAGATGCTTCACAGTTTTTGTCCTCTGCAAATGTTATGTTTAATCCTCAAGGAGTGTGAGGTCGTGGTAGGGAAAGAGGCTATTATTGACCAAGACTCTTCTGGAAGGTTTGCAGCAAAGGAGGGCATACTGCTCTTTAATGCTATCACAGGTTTGATCATGGATTTCAGGGGTTTGCTAATACTCAATTCTCTAATCAACTAACCTCATATAGATTTCCTCAAAATTCAATTACTGATTCAGCTCAAGCTTTGCTGACTAGCATTATGACAGAACAATCTGGACTGAATTCAGTTTCAACTTTTGTTACTTCCAATCCTGTTTATCCTGGACAAGTTGGTTCTACTCATCCTTAGCATAACATGGTTCATTCTCCGCACAACATGACTCGTTTTGGTGGTCCTAATAATTTTCACCTGAGTGTTCATCTCTACCATGGTTTTCCTGGAAGTTCTACCTTAAACTCTCACCCAAGTTCTGTTCCAGAGGGTGGATACTCTTCTACAGCATCTCCAAGAGCACATTCTTCCTTAACTATACCAATTGCAACCCCTCAAGTGGTCAATGATCAGACTTGGTATGTTGACTAAGGAGCCACAAATCACATGACTGTTGATGCAACCAATTTAGTTGGTAAGGACAACTATCAAAGAGGATCCATTGTTCAGGTTGGGAATGGACAGAATGTGCCTGTTACTCACATTGCTTAGTCTTTATTGCCTTCCACCACCTGTCCTACGTTAATACATCTTAAGAAAATGTTGTGTGTTCCCCATATTGCAAAAAAATTACTAAGCATTTATCATATTACTAGAGATAATGATGTGATAGTGGAATTTCATTATGACCATGTCTTAGAAAGGATAAAGTCTCTAAGGTGGTGCTCCTCCAAGGGTTCTTAAAGGATGGATTATATCAATTACAAGTTTCTCTCCTAACATTTGGCACAACTTTCATATCATTTGCAACCCCACAACCAGTCTTTGTACCTGCTGGATCTACTGTCTCCCTGGACATTCCAACATCAGTCCCTCATTCGGCTACTGTCTCTTCTAGTGCAAGTAGTGCTACAATAAATAATAATGTCTGCTCTGAAGCTAACAATAGTGATAGTTCTGAAGTCAGTAATGTTTCAGCTTCCTGTATTCTTGCAAATAAGTTTGATGTAAAGAGCCAACTTACTAGTTTATGGCATGCTAGGTTGGGTCACCCAAATGAAAAGAATTTGAGGCTTGTAATGGATAGAGTCAATGTAGCTAGATCTTTTAGAAATAAAATGTCTTTTTTGTGAAGCTTGCCAATTTGGTAAAATGCAACAAGCCACTTTTCCTCTGTCCACATCCAACACTAATGGCCCTCTTGAATTGGTTTATTTAGACTTGTGGGGTCCTACACCATAATGTTCCTCTGAAGGTTTTAAATATTACATGCTTTTCGTGGATAATTTTACTACATACATGTGGATCTATCCCTTGAAATTAAAATCTAAAGCTTTTATTGTGTTCAAGTTGTTTCACAGTTTGGTTGAAAGACAATTTGAGGTTAAATTGAAGTGTTTGCAAACTAACTGGGGTAGGGAATTATGATATTTTACCAAGTATTCACAAGAGCAAGGAATTGTGTTTAGACACCATTGTCCTTATCTCCATCAACAAAATGGAAGGGTAGAAAGAAAGCATCGAATTGTCACTGAGTTTGGCCTAACTCTCCTGGCTCATGCTACCATGCCCCTTTGTTTTTGGTGGCAAGCTTTTAGTGCAGTTGTGTTTATAATCAGCAAGTTACCCTCATCAATTCTTCAGAATATTTCTCCTTTCCAAAAGCTATGCCATAAAGAACCTACCTACAATGATTTTAGAGTTTTTGGGTGCTATTGTTATCCATTCATTAGACCTTACCAACGACACAAGTTTTCCTATCACATTGAAGTTTGTGTCTTTCTAGCATATAACACTTCTCACAAAGGATTCAAGTGCTTGTGCTCTTCAGGGAAACTATAAATCATTAAACAGGCCAAGTTTAATGAATTTTCCTTTCCTTTCAAACATAGTTTTAAATGTCATCTGATCAAAAAGGTTGAACTTGCAGGGCAGATTTCCACACCTCAATCAGGCTACTTTCCTTGGACATTGCCAAGGTGTGTGGATGGTGATGCCACAACTCAGATACCAGCTACTAAGATACCAGTTAGGTGTGTGGATGGTGATTTCTTTGTTGGTGCAAACTTACCAACAGAAGCTGTTGCAACTACTGCTCACTTAACTACTAATAATGATCCCTTAACTATTGGTTTATCACCTATTAATAACGAGTGCAGTTCAGCAAATCCAACCACAATATCTAATAATGATCCCCCAGCTACTAGTTTATCACCTACTAATAATGAGTGTAGTTCAGCAAATCCATCCACAATATCCACACATGAGTATGTGACAGCCCCAAAAACAGAATCTGGTCCAGTTTATGCTCCACTTGGTAACTCTTCTCAAGGTATACAGTTAGAAGTTGTCTTGCCTGTCAGCAAACCACAGTCTGGTCCAGTTCTTATGCCCACGAATAATGTTCCTTCCATTCCTGGAGTGTCTTCTGCTAATCATAGTTTCAGCTTGACTGATTCAACTATAAAGGTTGCACATGAGTCTGTCACATTTCCAAGATCAGAATTTGGTTCAGTGTCAATCCCACACGGTAGCTCCTCCCAAGGTATACAACTGGAGGTTGTTTAACCTTTCACCAGACCCTAACATTCATCTATAAGTGGAAACTGTCATCCTATGATCACCCGATCTAAGCACACAGCAGGACAAGCACTACTCTCAACATGCCACAATCTAGCTGAACCAAAGACTTCCTCTGAAGCACTGAAAATTCCAGAATGGAAAGCTACCATGGCTGATGAGTTCCAAGCTCTCTTGAGAAAAAAAACTTGGGACTTAGTTCCTTATTCTCCAAACATGCACATAGTAGGCTGCAAGTGGGTATTCAAAACTAAACTAAAGTCAGATAGAACTTTACAAAAGTACAAAGCAAGGCTGGTAGCCAAGGGTTTTCAACAAACCCTTGGCTTAGATTACCTTGACACTTTCTCTCTTGTTATTAAGCCTGCAACCATCAGAATTATGTTGTCTTTGGCTGTGTAACATCAATGGGAAATACAACAAATTGACATTAACAATGCATTTCTAAATGGTGATCTCACAGAAACTGTTTTTATGCAGCAACTTGAGGGGTTTTCTGATTTTACTTGTCCTTACCATGTGTGTAAGCTCAACAAAGCCTTGTATGGTTTAAAACAAGCCCCTAGAGCTTGGTTTGATAAGCTAAAAACAGCTCTTATTGGTTGGGGTTTCAACAACTCAGCCTCGAACACTAGTCTCTTTTTCTTCAAACGAGGGAGTTAAGTTATATATCTCTTAGTATATGTGAATGACATCCTAATCACAGGGACTAACTCGACACTAATAGCAAAAATAATTGAAGATTTAAATCGGCAGTTTGCTTTGAAACATCTTGGGCTTCTACAATATTTCCTTGGTTTTGAAGTTCAAAGGAATGATTCCACGTTACTTCTCATTCAATGCAAGTATGCTTAAGATTTGCTAACTAAAGCTGGCATGAGTGAGTGTAAACCTTATAGTACTCCTATGACTATGGGAGTAAAACTTGGTAGAGAAGATAGTGCCTTTTTCGAAGAACCTTCTCTCTACAGAAGCATTGTAAGAGGTCTACAGTATCTTACCCATTCCAGGCCTAATTTAGCCTTCTCTGTCAACTAGCTAAGTCAATTTCTTCAGGCTCTTACCATTGCCCATGAGAGTACTTGTAAAAGATTACTGCGATACATTAAAGGGACCTTGCAGTATGAACTTCTATTTACAAAGAGGACATATTTTATTCTAGAAGGCTATGCGGATGCTGATTAGGCAATTGATGTGAGTGACAGAAGATCCAAAATGGTTATAGTATTTTCCTTGGAGGTAACTTAGTGCAATGGAGCTCAAGGAAACAAAGAATGGTCTCCTTATCTTTGACATAAGCTGAATATAGAGCCCTCTGTTAAGTAGCCACTGAACTTGTCTAGATTTAGCATTTATTTCAAGAACTTGGCATAAACATCAACACAACCCCTGTTTTTTGGTATGACAATATGAGTGCTGGAGCACTCTCATCTAACCTGGTGTTTCATACTAGAACAAAACACATTGAAATAGATGTACATTATGTGCAAGAATTGTTTGCTAACAAGCATTTAGTAGTTCAATTTGTTGGTACAGAGTACCTAATTCCGGATGTTTTAACTAAGGCCTTGCCAGGAAACATATTTCAATCTCTAAGGAAGAAGCTGAATGTAACTTCTAGTATTGAGTATGAAGAAGACAGCAGTACTAACAGTGGTACTAATTCTGAGTAAGTGTTGGAGTTGCAGTTTGTAGTTTGTGTGTTATTTCTGGTGTTGTGCTTCTAAAAGTGTTGGAGTTGCAGTTTGTGTGTTGTTTCTAGTGTTGTGTTTGTTTACTGATTTTTTTGAAAGTTAGTGTTGGTGTGCTAGTGTTGTGTTCAGTGTTGTCTCTGGATTTACCTGTGTTTGTTTATTGATTATGAAAGTCGGTGCTAGTGTGCTGGTGCTGTGCTGTGTTGTTACCATTAGAGAAAATTTCAAAAGATTGGTGTTTGCAGTTGGAAAGTTGGTGTTGGTGTGCTAGTGCTGTGTTGTGTGTTGTCTCTGGATTTACCTATGTTTGTTTACTGATTCTGAAAGTTGGTCCTATTGTGCTAGTGTTGTGTTGTGTTGTTACCATTACAGAAAATTTTAGAAGATTGGTGTTTGCAGTTGGAAAGTTGGTGTTGGTGTGCTAGTGATGTGTTGTGTGTTGTCTCTGGATTTACCTATGTTTGTTTTTGCAGTTGGAAAGTTGGTGTTGGTGTGCTAGTGATGTGTTGTGTGTTGTCTTTCGATTTACCTGTGTTTGTTTACTAATTCTGAAAGTTGGTGCTGGTGTGTTGGTGCTGTGTTGTGTTGTTACCATTACAAAAAATTTCAGAAGATTGGTGTTCAGAAGTTGGAATGTTGGTGCTGATGCTTTATTGTTTACTGGTTCTAGAAAGTTTCAGATCGAAAGATTGGTGATGTTGATGCTAGTGAAAAATTCTAGATCAGAAGATTGGTGATGTTGGGGTTGGTGTTGTGTTGATTAATTTTCAAAAGATGGTGCTGATGCTGATAGAGTGTTCCATAGTTGTTCCATAGTTCAGATTAAGGGAGCATATTAGTATAATGGGGAATATAGTTCAGTCTCCGGAAGTTTATAGCAGCCTGTTATATAGTTACATAGTTTAGTTTAAGGGAGCCTATTAGTATAATGGGGTATATTTGTAATTTTTTAGAATATCATATGGGGTGTATTTTGTAAAGATCAAAACCATGAAGTTAAAACTCTGCGTTTTGATACTCATTAACCAAGTATAAACTGTTTCCTTCTTGTAACAATTTTCAGTTAAGGAAATACAGAGTTTTTTCAGCTCTTCTTTGTTCTTCTTGATTCTTGCTTCTTCTTCAGTGTCATTCATAGCTTATTAACTCTAATCCTTCTTGTTACAATAATCTTTAATTCCCTCTTGATATGGGACAAATTTCTATCTACACAAACGGAAACACTATTACAATTTGACAAATACAATAAATTCATATTCAAATATGCACATGCAAACTATTTAAGACGTCGCTTTTTGCAAACTACAGTCTGCATTTTTGCAAACTGCAGTCTGCATTTTTGCAAACTGTAGTCTACATTTTTGCTCTGGATTTGTGTTTGATTTGGTTACTAGTCTAAACCTAGAAGCATGAGAAGCAGAGTGCATTAACATAATATTAAGATTTTGAAGCAAAAAATGAATTCACGATATCCAGAAAAATAAAAGGCTTTACCCACCTTAGCCAACCTCTTCTCTTCAGCTGAAAAATCATATCAACCAGATTTAACAAAGGTACACTTACTTTAGATGGAGTCTACTGCATGAAAATCAATAATAAATATTACTAACATCTCCAAATATGCAATCAGAAAGAATAAGTCTCTCGAATAAGAAAATAACATAACATTTAAAAAGGCTAAAAGGAGTATACAAGAGGAGAACAACTGAAGAAAAAACTAAAAATAGAAAATACTCCTCAACTCTAAAGCAAAGCAAACATCATACATGCTTAATTAANCAGTAAAATTCCATTGAATAAAGATTCTTGAATAACTAAAGTGAGAAGGTTAAAGAGACTCACTGAAAAGTAACACTTTGAAGAGGGCACCCAAAGATTAGAACTTCCCGTGTCAAATATCACAGTGAATGTTTGGGAAGGAGTACCAATGCCAATATCACCAAAATATTGTGCATCCATATAGTTCTTAAGTGCAACAATATCGGTGTCCGAGTCTTTAAGATTACCATGGAGATTATACTTTCTGACAGGTACCCTTACTGTTTCCCTTTCCTTAGAGTCCGTCTGTCCAACAAACCTGTTGACTTGATCCACTTTCTTCTTTTTCAGCCCAGTTCGAATTAAACCATCATGGGGCGAAGAAAACACAGTAGAGGACAAGAACAGCAAAAGGAGAAAAGCAACCCAAATGGGTCTAAATTTGGTTCCCATGTTGACAACTGTGAAATCCAAACATATGTCATTGTTAGCTTATAAATCATCAACAGAAGCCAACTTGAGAAAAATCATGATAAATTATTATACAAACTTCATTTATTTGGAAAAAGGAGATTGGGACAAACAAAGCACAAAACAATAAACAGCAAATGCACAAAAAAAAAAAAAAAAAAAAAGTAACAAATGTGAGGAAGGAGTGCAAGAGTGAAAAGAAGAATGTGAAGCAACTAGAAATGACCTTTTTTACAGGCGACCCTCCACCCAAAGTTTGTGTACCCTAATGAACAACATACTCACTATCAAATAACCAAAAAACATAAGCAAACAATTGACAAGATTAAAAAAATGAAGAAAATGATTCACCTGAATCGTAGCTTCATTGATGTGCCTCTTAAAGGATAGGGGCTTCGATTTAGGGTTCAATAGGTTATGGGTATTGGAATTTTAAGCTAAAAATTCAATGAAACCAATAATTTTCACTAGATTTTTCTGAATGAAGATGATTAAGTGTAGGGTATTTTGTTTGAGTGAGTAGGTTGGAAGAGTTGAAAATGCTCTAAGTGTAGGGTGGCTTCACTGAAATAACGAAAAATTGTTATAGAGGGAAGTTTGCAGCTGAAATTTTAGTGAAGAAGTAAAATTGCAAAAGTGGCGTGAAGAAGATGAGTGAATGAGGTATTGGGTATTTTTTTTGGGGGGGTAAATTTTGCTTGGCGGGTATATAGGTTTTTTCCCGGTTAAAGTTTAAGAAAATTGTAATACTTTTAAGTGTTATTATATTTTGATTTAGTAACACTTTTAAGTGTTACCATATTTTAATTTAGTAGAATCAATATTATTTCAATACACGCAAATTGCCTGCAGGTCGGGACGTGCTGTCCCCTGCACCCTTACCCATTGACCGGGCAACAAGACTCCCAAATGCATATGCGTGACCCCTTATTGTTGAAATGGTGGACAACTTCAACACTTGGGAGATGAAACGACACCAAAAAGTGATGAAATCACATTGAGAATTAAGGTTAAGAGTCAAGACGGTGAAATGGCTTTTTCAGGCGAGATTTCGAGTTAACCAAGCTTGGGGAAGGTGGATCTGACCTTAGGGAGTATGGACCAGCCCCTAGGATGTCTAGAAGTTGCCGAAAAACTAAGAAATTAAAGTCATCGAGAAGATGAATGGTCACAGATGGAGGAAACTTAATAGTCGTTGGAATCTAGGAAGGTCTTACGTGATGACGGCCAGTCGTTGGAGAAGGAAAATGGTCGTCGAAGGTGGAAGTTGGACGGTCTCCGGAAAATGGATGAAGATGAGTGGACGTTTTTGGCTTTGCATAACCTTCCATCTTCCTTTTATACTATTTGTAAAAACATTTTAGTTTGGTCCCTACATGAATGAGATGCAACAAAGTAAAACCCAAATAGTAAATTTGACCCCTAACCAATAAAAATGACACAAAATCAACCTCATTTCATATTTGCGGGAATAATATTTTGTTTTCCGGTAAATAATTGGGTTTATGGTAACACTTATAAAATGTTACTGTATTTTGATTATATGGTAACATTATAAAAAAATTACTATATTATTAGGTCTATTGTAACACTTTAAAAATGCTACTATAGATATATTTTCCATAACATTTAAGAAAAAGAGTTATCATTGATATAAAATATGTTGCAAAAAGTTAAAATGTTACATATAAAAATTGTTATCGTAACATTTTAACATCAAGTGTTATCATAAATAGTCTACGGTAACACTTTAAGGAAAAGTGCTACTGTCTAGTGTTACCGTAGGCCATTTTTGTTGTAGTGAAACTATTCATAAAACACAAATGCTTTTGCCAAAGACTTCTTCCACATTCGTTGATCCCTTGGAACACTTAAGCTCATAACATTCGAGTAATCAAATTCCTTATTGAGTACACATATGACTCCATACATGATTAACTCATGAGCAACAAGCACTACACACTAGATATGAATATTCTAGTTATAATGTACTGAAGAACCACGAGCACCTATGCACAAGACATGATTGTATCTCAGGTATAAGGATAAGGTGACATTAATGCACATAATGATGATCATTGACTGAAGATGTTACACCCATATGATCAATCGACCGATAGTCATGTTCGATGCTTCATTCTCTAATGAATTACCACATCACTTGTCATAAGTCTCATCACTCAACCATCAACATCTCATGCTAATCAATGGCAACACATAGTAATGCTGATTTTGTGATAACATTGTGCCCAATTATTATCACATCTGATAAGGAACATAATTAAGAGCGAGTCATACTAAAAGAATTCTGATACTCATATTGTCAAACTCTACGAAAATAAAATTCTTTCTGAAACAAGCTCAAAGACATATACAACTTAACTAAATATAGATAACACAAAGTAGTGTAGAATAATCATCATTTTGTTAATGATAAAATCATTATAAAGTTTATATATACAGATGTTGCCCTAAACCTTATTACATCTATCATTGGTTTTAAGGCAAATACACTAGCAAACAAAACTCAATAAACCTTCAATTTTTAAACTTTATATTAATAACTAAGCTTATTAAAAGAATAATTGTATAAATGTATGATACTTTAGTGTGAAATTAATTTCTCCTGTAAACATTCACTTTCAGTATTTCCTCTTTAATTGTATCTCATCTTTTAAGCTAAAGGGAAGTATATAAGATTTTCCCAAAAATACTGCAAGATCAAGAGCTATCATAAGGTATAATATACAGAAAAATTTATTTACTTAGAAAATACAATATAATCTTCAATGGATTTTGGGTAGTGGCTTTGAGAGTTTGGTTAGTGAAATATAATTATACATGTGCAATGTATTATCACTAAATATAAAATACATATATACAAAACTGAATGTTTGAAGAAGATGGAAGTTTTGATAAATAATAATATATTGATAAATTTTAATATTTTAATAAATTTAAGGGAAGTTTTTACCCCCTATTAAATTGATCGATATCCCCCACTTTTACTTATATATTTTTTTGTTTTGACAAGTTTAACCTTAATAAAAATGAATAGAAAAAACATAATAATTTCTAAATATACTTATACTATATTTTATATTTTTGTTTTAATTTTTAATCTTTAGCTTTTAGAAAACCCTAACTCTAATTTTTTTGAATCACTAAAACAATTTTTTATTTGATGGAACTATATTATTAAAATTACGGAAAAAGTAATCACACAATGAGATAAATTTGAATCTGAAGAAGAAAAAATAAGTTTTAAATTTGAAACTGAACAAAAATGGTATAAACAAAAAACCTAACTAAATTTGAAATTGAAAAAAAAAATATTGTATACAAAAACCTTAATTGACTAAAAATATCTCAATTCTTAAAATACCCGATTTCAAAGTTATATATATATACTTTTTTTTTTTTAATGGCAGCCCACAAATTTCATAAATACCCAACATATCGTTCTCTTTCCTTATGAGATATATCCCCCACCATCGTATTCCTAAAACAAAATTTTGGAAAATCAAATTAAAAGTTCATAAAAAATTGAAGCTAAAAAAATTCTTACAATTAATTCCAATAACATAATAAAGTCAAACAACACAAAAAAAATATAGATTTGAATAGCTACCAATACTTAAAAAAGAAAAAAAAATAACTATAAATTTATATGCGACTAGAAATAAACTCATTTATCAAACCATGTCTTTATTGTCCACTCTCATAAAAAAATTAGAGTTTCTGAGATAATAATGGGGTGTCAAAAAGACTTATAAAGAATGAAAAATTAAAGTTAATTTTTACAATTTAATATAGGGATAAATTTATTATTATAAAATTTAATAAAAAATAAAACATCTTTAAGGGGCATTTGGTTCTGAAATGTTTTATTACCAAAAAGATAGGATTACTAGTGTGATATAATACCTTGAAGATTAAATTATCAAACTCATTATATTTACTCTTCCATTCATTTTTTGTCATATCACTTTATATGAAGATCTTTATAAGATTTTTGTAAGTGTAACACTTACTCATATATATATATATATATATATATATTATATATATATTATATATATATATATTAATATGAGACACTTTTATCCAATAATTATTAATGAGGTAAGAAGTCATTCAACAAGTTGTTAATTGTTATTTGACATCAAAAGGAGGGCATTTATGTTCAAAATTTTTTTAAATAGGGGTAAAATTGGACAAAAAATAGGATTACCACGATAATCTTACAATTCTATTCTCTATCGGTAATCACATAACCCTATATATCACCTCTCATATTACCTGCGTAATAAAAGATTGTCTGGTGAACCAAAGAAGGTAATGATCGGATTAAAGATAAATTACCAAATAATCTTCTTAAGGCCCTAACTATATCAACCTTAGTTCATTAATAGGATGTTAATAGATCCTAACATTTAGTTATTATAAAACTTGGGTCTCTTAAATTTTCTAGCCTTAAAAAATTTAAGAGCCCATCCAATAGGGGCTCGTCATAGCCTCATACCTAGGGGTGTTCAAAACTGGTTAATCGATTTTGTAATCAAACTGTTTTTCGGTTCAGAATTTTCCTGAACTGAAACCGACCGGTTAAGGGAAACCGGTTAACCGTTTTGAACAAGTTTTAATTTAATATTTAATGTTTATATTTATCTTTTTTTTTAATTTGACATTTTTATTAACCCGATTTTTTTAATTTTATATATTATAATAAAACTGGTTTATAAATTCGTTTCGGTTAATTGGTTAGCATTTCCTCATAAACCGTACCAACCAAAAATTGGTTTTTTATTTCTTTAAACAAAATCGAATTGGTTTTTGCATTTTTTTTGGATACCCCTACTCATACCCATCCAAGCCGACATAGAAAAGGAAAAAAATTAGTAATCTATCCAATAAAATTGTTAAAAATCTATTTAATGGTTTTTTTCTTTCCACCATTTAAAACTAAATTCCATTTTAAGATACCCTATTTAAAGTATTTTTTTTTTTTTTTTTTTCCATATGATATTTCATAAGTACCATAAATACTTGTATTCCCATTTTTTCTTAAAAGAAAAAAAAATTAATTGTTTTAACTCATTAACCTCATATTACGTGCCTCAAACACAATTTAAATATCAATTTTTTTTTTTTTCAAAATAAACACCAATCCAAACCTATTAACGTAATAGAATTGAATGATATCATATGTTTACTTATATTTACGAAAACAATAAATTTATATATAATTAAGAGACAATAAAAATATAACATAAATATTAGAAAAAGAATGAGAAGTAATTGAAAATTCATAATTTTACATGGATATATATAAAAAACTTTTCTCCCCATTAAACTATCATTTTCTTTAAAATTATCCTACTTTTATCACAAAATATTTTGAATAATATTTAAATTAGTATATAAAATAGATTTTGTGTCATAAAAGTAGTGCATCAAGAATATTTATAAGAGCAAGAAAATTAAACTAATTTTATAATTTTATAATTTATAAACAAATAATTGTGATTATAAATTATTAAAATTAATTCTAGAACCACTTATTAGGTATCACTTTTCGTTTATCTAAAATTTAAATTTTATTCCAAAAAAGTTTTTTTTTTTTTTTTTTTTTTTTTTTTTTTTTTTTTTTTTTTTTTTAACATTGTATATCCTAATATCGCAGGGAGAACATATATATGATTCACAAACATATATTGCAGAAGCTATGCATTTCGTTCCACAAGATGAGCTATTTACACAAACTGTTACCAAAATCCTGGTTTTCTCTCACAAAAATCCATTTTTACAACAAAGATAAAAAAATTTCAGCGACTGAAATTTATAATACATAAACATCATTCAAAGTTCAAACCCAAGTGCCTTGAAAAAGTGCACTAGTTGATGCTGTCTCTCCAAAATCTTCACCAAATCCGAACAAATTCATTTGCTTCCCCTTCTTCTGTCTCCAGTTCCAATCCCAATTCCTCTCTATATCGTCAGTGCTGCTATCAGCAAGAATTCACACCCTTCATAGTTCAAAAAATCCGTGGGTCAGCCGGGAAATATCGCTTTTGCCCGAACCGGCCTTGCAGATGGGCAGGAAAGACGGCCCTGCGCTTGTTTTGCAGCCCTCTAAACTGTGAACTGCCATGCTGATCCGTTTTCTTTATTTGTATGAGAAATAGCCTTCACGTTCATGTTAAGGGACTCCTGAGGCTCATTTTTTTGCTCTGGTGGAAATTCAAGCTTGTAGATTAAATGAGTGTGCATTTTTTTTCCTAGACTGTGCCTTAAAATGCGGTAAACGCCTTCTCCCACGGCCCTGCTGGTTGATTTTTTCGATGACCTTAGTGTAAGATCATACTCCTCTATGCCAATACATTATTAGAAAGGGTAATAACAATACCCCCCTCAGATATAATTAAATAACAAAACTCTCTCTGTTATACAAAATTCCCCCGTTACTGTCCAAATAACAGCTATAGATAAATACTAAAGTTGTGAGATTTGTTATTTTTTAAATCTGTTATTTGATTGGTAAATTGAATTCAAAGTTCAGTCGAGTTCAAAACCCAAAAAAAATAAATTTATCAAGGAATTAATATTGAGAAACTAACAAATTAAGTGATATTCAGTACCCCTGCTAGAGCATTTTTCACATCCTCAATTTTTGTGGTAAACTCTCAACAAAACCCAGTAAGGCCTGGATTTCTGGCTTGGATCCGGAGACTTTTCCGTCCCATCACAATGAACCGCAACAGTGGTTCCTTTTCGATGTTCACTTCCTGCAATTGATAACAGTTAAGCAATTGTGCAACATACGCTATTGAAATAAAATAAATAATTGGTATTTTGTTACCTGGTTACCGTGTCCGCCTTGATTTCCTACAGAGCCAGTTTCTCCTTTCTTCAAGCCTTCCTTCCCGGACCCTGCTCTTGTTTTCTTCAACACTTTTCTCACCGGACTCCGGCCGCAATACGAGTACAATCGTTGCACATCATTTACGCAGTGAGCTTCTTGTTTGTCAACTTTAGGCCTGTCGAAGAAAAATATTTCCCCTTTTCCTCTGCAATTAATTTTACATAACCAAACTACATTTTAATAAAATTTCTTTACTTATATACTAATTTCTTTGTGTTGTACTTGAGAGAAAGTGACATGAAGAGAGACCTGAATCTCAACTTGAGATTCAGCTCGTGTCTTGTGCTCTTGGCCTTGTCCCATCTGAGATTGACTGATAACATCTCTGGGTCTTTTCCAAGTAAATGCGAAATTAAAAATAGATAGTTTAATAGTAATTTCTAGGAATATAGATATTTAAATTGAAGAAGACACGTAACACTTCCACAGACACTTGTAAAGCCACGTTTTCCCATGAAGGGGCCACGTTCTTATATTAAAAGATGCCACACGGCACATGTTAATAGTTAAGGGAGGAGTTAACAACTTTTTCTTACATTTACTTGGAAAAGACCAATTACTATCCAAACTTTACGATATTTAATTGTAAAGACAAAAATACTTTCTCTCTTCCGTCTCCCTCAGCCTCTCCATTGCTACAAAAAGGGGATTGCACCACCACCACCACGGCACCCAAAGCCACTCTGTTATAGTTTTTCTTCTCATTCTCATCGTCGCTCCCCTTCTCACCACAACAACACAACCTAAATATCTAATATATGAATTGTAAATATCTAAGTTGCAAGGATTTTCTATGATCTCCAAGTAAATACAATTTAATAGATTATCTCTTCTTCACAATAAATTTGGCCTTCCAAGGCTTAAAGCCATCTTTGCAATAATCATCACCACCCTAAGGAATGAATCCGTACCAAATTACATTGAAAATTCTATCCGCCTAGCTCATTTATATAATATGGTTGTCGAGAAATTCATTTACGAGATCGATGAAGAATCATTATGATTAAGAGGAAAAAGAGAAACGCAATGCAATCAATCTTTCTACAAAAAAATTAACTTCTATTAAGTTTACTAAAATTTAGTAAAGTTTAGATAATTAAAAAAACAACATATTGACCCCCATTACAAAATTGTGTTTAGTGCTTCATTGTAGAGAAGCAGCTAGCATAATCATTTAATCCATCACTCTTCCTTACGCTTCTCTCCACCGCCGTTTTGGGTGGCTGATGACGACAACGATGTGGCATGCCTCGTCTTAGATTTAGAAGGAGTTAACACATGTTGTGTTAGGGATTGGATATGGGAAGTGAGGGGTAAAGAGAGAGAAAAAATGGGAAGAGAGAAAAAGAAGGAAGAAAAGAAAAGTGAAGGAGAAGAGAGAAAAAAGAGAGAAAGTGGCCTAGTGCAATTGAGAGAGGAAAGAGGAGGACAGAAGAAAAAGAGAGGAAGATTTCAGATGCAAAATGCTAGTTGACCATTCTAACCTCATTTATAGCAAACTTTTGTCCATCTTATCCTTTCCCACATCGGAAATTATTTAGGTACTAAATTGGTTTTTTAAAAGGGTGTAAATAGAAGAGCATCATTGAGTCATTAGTTGGATAAGAAAAAGCCGCTAACTCTTAAAAGAGACTGCACCAACCACTAACTCTACCTAATCTTGTTGCTTTTTTTTAATTAAGGCTGATAATTTGTTAGAGTAGGTGCCCTAAAGTCAATCAATTTATTACAATCGACTCTAATGTATCATGTTTATAAATATTAATAAAGGCTATATTTATATTATGTAATTCGTATCTCGTATATGTTATAATATATGTTCTTAGGATGATAGAACTATAACGAGAGAATCAAATATTTTAAGTCTTGATTATGAGATCCCTATGAGAACATATGGTAACCATTCTAGAAATGTCTATAGCTTCATTATTATTGTGACCTAGGGCACATATAATACGGTAATGTTATCATAGTATTGAACGACCATACTGAAACGTAATAATAGATCTCACATGTTAAAGTTATTAGGTGACAACTTGGTGCGACGGGTAGGTGCTTGTTGGATGCAAGTTCACTTAACAGACCCATCGAAGGATTTCATGTAAATGGTAAACCTAATCTCTATGGAGCAAATCCTCCTACGGACGGTGGTGCATATAATCCTAAGACTTGAGATCATGGGAGTGTCATGTGTACATAGTGGTGTGGTTAGACACTAGCCAAACGTAATCATTTTTAGGGTTATCAATACGGTGGTAATTGGCTACATCATGAAATATATCATGGCTATGGTGGATTGATAAAGGATTCGTCACTCCTAGTTATGGGAGAATTTATCTCACTACGCAGTTTGATTATAGGGCAACTACTATAAATATGTGATCACAATGGAATTAAATTGTTGTTCAAATCCTATTTTATTCCAATCGTTAATTCGATTACCAGACACCAAATACATCAAGGTTATGATCCAATGATGACAGTATTTTTGTACCTTAGTCTTGAGAAGATAAGGTATGATGAAATGATTAGATTGTACGGTAACCATACCATTGATAGATATCAATTCTTCATTGATATCTAATTGTTGGGTGGTCATAATGCCTTGTTAGAGGCCAATCATGGTCTGCGAATAATGAGACGATTAATTGGTGGTTAACCACGATATTGCTCACTGCCAACATGATAGGGAGCCTACAATGAGGATTGATTGCGGAGTGTATATTTAATCAAAGAAGTGTTAAAGGGTATTTTGGTCTTTTTACAAAGACAAGGGTAA
The DNA here is from genome assembly GCF_008641045.1 of Pistacia vera. NCBI lineage: Eukaryota > Viridiplantae > Streptophyta > Magnoliopsida > Sapindales > Anacardiaceae > Pistacia > Pistacia vera. The sequence continues at coordinate 226,380 of NW_022195054.1, read as the reverse complement.
TTCGGTAATTCTACATGGGTAGGCACCTACGTGTATTTATTGTGTAATAAATAAATTAACAAATTAATATTTAATATATTTATTAATTAAATATATTAGTATTAATTGCATTAATTAAATTACCCTAATTAATATTAAATGTTTATATTGAATATTGAATATTTATTAGAAAATAAAATTCCTAATTAGTTTAGTAATATATTTAATTGATGCTATTAGGAAATCTAATTAATACTATTCTTATTTTGGTTTAGGATTAAAACCAAATAAGGAAAAAGAATATTATCCTATTCCAAATTGTAATAGGAGTTTAAGTTGCCTATATAAGACAACTTAAAATTAGGTTTAAATCTGATTATTCATTAATTCAAAATTAAGAAAAATTTTGAGAGAGAGAAAAACCCTAGCCGCCACTTTCATACCCTCTCTAGCCATTGGGTTTTCTTTGATTCCTTTGTATTCTCTCTATGTGGATGCTGAAGCACGATTCTACCCTTGAATAGACTTGTGAAGATTAAAAAGCAAGAGCCTCTAAATGATAGTAAGTAATTTGCAGACCTTGTATGGGAATTAACATGAAAATAATTAAATTAATTCCCGGATCATGAGATTAAGGTTTAATAAAAATTTAAAAAAGTATTCCGCTGCGTTTTAATCATATTAAACCTTACTAAGTACTTAATAGATGTTAAGCCACTAGTTGTATTTTGGGGCGATGAAAAGAAGAGCAGGGAGGAAAATTCTAACATTGTGTTCGGTGAGATCTTGTCAGTGGAAGAGGCAAATTTCTGATATAATCTATTATTAAATTATGTGAACGAAACTAAAATATCCTTGAATATAATCAAAATTAATTTCTTAATCTTTTCAAAACAAGAATCAAAGTGAAACTGAAAACTATAATCAAAATAATTTGGTTATAAGACAAATAAATAAATGAATATTTTAAACAAATCATCTAATAAAGTATTTATACATCAATTGTCAACTTTACTCGTAATTAGATGGTTTTTGTGTAACTCTATTAGATTTGTGGAGCTCCAATAACTATCTCGTAAGTTTTGAATCACTGGTATCACATTTAATAATCTAAAGACTGACTTAATAGCTTGAACTCGTTTTTATTATTTTGGTAGTTTTTCTGATTGGATCTTTATTACTAATGAAGATTTAGGAGAATTTCAAAGAGTTATCAGAGAAAATTGAATTATCCACCATTTGTTACAATAAACTCTTTATATGATATCTCTTATCTTGAATGAGATAAAATCTTTTATCAGGCTATTATGGCTCATTTTCCTGATTTGGTTTTCTGTGAAATTGTATTCTAGACAAAATATTTTAAGAGTAATACAATTATAAATATAAATATAATTATGATAGTCATTTTTAAGAATAGAATAAGATTCATATTAGAAATAGAATAATTTTTGTATTATTTATAATTTATGGGGATGAAAATCAATTCAAAATAATGAAAAAAAAAAAAAAGGTGAGAGTACAAGATATTTGTTAAAGGTTATTAAACACACTAGATAAAGCATCATTAAAAACTAGGGTAATGGATTGAGTAGGTAAGAAACAAGGTATTGACTTAACCATTGTTACAAACTATGATTGTTTCCGCTTTATTCATTAAAGAGAAATTTTAGACTTACAGATTCTTACAAATAATTTTTATACAAAAAGATGTGTAACTGATGTGATAATGCCACACCATCTGCCACATCCCCTACCCTCTCATTTTCTCTTTCTTTTCCTTCTCTTCTTCCTCTCAGTCGTCTCTCTGTTTTGCAGATCTAAGAAGATAAAAACCTATTTTTTTTTCTTTTTCCTTTATGATTGCTTTTCTAACCTTTTCTCTCTCCACTGTTTATCTCCTCCTATTGATATGAATGAGAATATTGCGCATTCAATGGAGATATGATAGGATTTTATATGGAGAATGGATATTAGATATTATGCTACTTCCTTATTATTGAGATCATGGCATTATTCTCTATTATTGTATTTCCTTACATAAATTATTCTTTCTTGTTTAAATAGATGTATTATGTACATGTGAGGTATATCAATCAAATAAAATTCTTTACAAAGCTCTTTGTTCTCCTTTTCCTTTATGTCTCTCAACATACTTATGCAGCGTAGTTGCCTCTCATGCAAAATCTTGCTGATATCAAACAGCAAAATCAATCGGTGACGGCGTATTTCAATTGATTATCAGCGATCTGGAATGATTTGGACACCATTAAAGAGCCGCTAAAATGGTAGACGAATTGCATCAGTTCAAAAAAATCAAAGAAGAGGGACAGCTAATTCACTTATTGTTCGGATTAAACGAAAACTTTCTTCCGTTTTGAACCCAGATGCTTGGCAAGACATCATCGCCGACACTCTGATGGCTCTATTACCTAGCTGTCTAAGATGAAAGCCAGCGTCTAGCTATTTTGGAATCATTGTGTCTTGGTGATTCCATGACATTTGCTGTTGCTCAGACCGACCGTGGGAACGTTGAAGGTTAATCAAAGAAAACAAAAATTGAAGGGATGCAAATTGATAGGCGGCTAGGGTTTTATGGGGGTGATAAAGGTGCCCTTTTTGTATGATGTAGTGAACGACCCAGATCATTTCATTCAGTTCAACGACCAACAAGAAGTCTCTCAACTAAACTCATCCAATGGCTCACCACATGGAAATTTTCAAGGTGGATCCAATGTCCCCGGATTGTCTAGATTAGGAAAAGGATCATATTGTTTAAATAGTTCAGTTTCAAAAGATATCTAGATAATTGACTCGGGGTTAGTGACCGCATTATTTACAACCAAATTTATTTTTTAAAACACACATAGTCTAGTTCACCCATCTCAGTCCGAATGCCAAATGGAAATATCACTCTAGCCACCCATGTCGGTATAGTCCGATTGATGGAAAAATTAGTTCCCAAAAATGTCTTCCTTCCGTGTCTAAATTTTGCATGATAATAATTGCACATTGCAATTCCTTCCTATTATATAAACCTTTCAAGACCCTTCAACTGGCAAATTGATGGGCTTGGGTAAAGCTCATCATGGCTTGTACTACTGGAAACCCTTTTCTGCCGATTCTTTTGGCTGAAAGAAAGAGCTCATTCCTTGTATTACACAAAATAAACAAACTTATTTTAATACCAATATTAATACAAACTCTTTTATTATCATTAAATATTGGGTCACAGTGCTTCTATTCCTCAACTTAACAGTCATATATGTCCTCTTGCAAAGCAATCTAGGGTCTCTTTTTCTACAAGCACCTCCTCCACTAAAACCCTATTTGCTTTGGTTCATCTTGACATCTGGGGACTGTATCATGTCCTTGGTGATGATGGATCAAGATATTTCCTCACCATAGTTGATGGCTTCTCTAGGGGGACATGGGTATTCTTGAAATACAAAAACCCATATACTTGTATCCTTTTAGTGTGAATGTGTGGTCACTGCTACATATTTAGTCAATCGCATCCCAACACGGGTCCTTGGTGGAAAGTGTTAGGATGCAAAGTCAAAAGGGTATTGTTTGTCACTTATCAAACCTATGAAGAGTCTTTTATATTTGTGATTAAACTGTGTAGTTTTGTTTACAACCGTTTCAGTTAACTGCATAAATGTATCACACTTTACTCTTTACTCTTAATATATAAAAGAGTAAAGTGAACTAGCTAAGATTGAATGAATTAGTAGCTATTCTCTCACAAATATCTTTGTTTTTTGTTCTAGAAATCCCTTAATCTTTTACTCCCTCCCAGGGTATCAGAGCCGTGACTAGCATCAATGGCTAAAACTCCTTGTTCGACCTCAATTCCTCTGCCTAACAGTGATCCATTTCCAACAAATTTCAACAACACAACATACTTCAAAAATCAAGTAGAAATTCGGCCAAATTAAAAACATGAACTAAATCACACTCACTTGCAAATCCGGACCAAGACAAGTAGAAACACTTCAAGCCTAAAGGATTACTCCACCAACTTGAATTGATTAACCACCAAATCCCCTTGCCAAAACTTGGATAAAGAATGCACACTCAAGAACACAAAAGTTCTCTCAAATGGATAAACCAATTTCATATATTTCATAAGCTAATTGTTACAATGAAATAGTTGCCCTTATACAGGAAAATACAAGTAATTGACAAATTCAATAAAATGAAAATAAACTTAACTAATATTACAAGCCATTCATTCAAAAAGCAAGGTCATGCCTATTTAATGCAAAGAGACATAATTCCCTAATTCTAGGATCTATGTCTTTAACCACCACAGTAGTTGAAATAAACTTACTTCATTAGATCAAACTTAATCAATGATCCTAATTAAGTTTACTAATAAGGTTGTAAGAGTTTGGGCCTTGAGAATCATGCAAATGGATCCAATAAGGGTTCATGTGGATCTTCCCATTTGGAATGAGACTTGGGCTGGATTGGACCACTTCAACACTTGAACTTCTTTCTTGGTGGGCTTGAGCTTCCCTTGTTGAGCTTGGGCTTGGAATGGTTTGGGCCAAAATGTTTGGACTTTCTCCCTCATTGGAACTTGCTTGGGCCGAATTTCTTCCATTGTTTTTCACATTCCACAATCCAAGTGTTCTAGGACTTGAAGTGAAATTCTTCAACTCAACCGAATTAGCAAGTGTTTTAGGACTTGTAATTCCTTGTCCACTCATGTTTACAAGTGTTTTAGGACTTGTAAACTTATCAAACAACCTTGAGAAAATGCTGAAGGAAGCTTTAAATCGATCCACATCTGCAATTGCTTCAAGTTTACCAGTGATTAGTCCAAAACTCATTCAGGATAATTACATGTTTTGGAGTTCCCAAGTGTTAGGAAACGACCCGTAAACGCAGCGGAAAACAAAACAATAATTTCTAGGATTGTTCCCATTGAGCTAAGATCAAAGGTATAAATTTTACAGTTTATAAAAATACAAGAATCTGCAAAAAATAAATCTGGATTTAGAAACCATACCCACGTTAGAGGCTCCTCCAATTTTGTCTCTGATCGTGTTTTGCTATCGATCCAAGTGTAGGATGGAACCCACGTAGTCCACACGAAGACAATCACAAGGAACTAAGGAGGGATTTGCCAGATCCTCCTTAGCCTTAAGAAACAAGAAGAAAATCAAATGAATTGATTTTGGGCAAAAATGTATTTCTGCTGTGGGAGAGAGTTTGGGGCTGTGTTTTTTGTTTTTCAAGAGAAAATGAACTAATGAAAAAACTCTTTATTTTACAAAGAAACATTTTCTTTTAAAGTAAAACTTTAATGCCCTATTCCCATATGGAATAGGCTTGGGCTCCAACCCAAACACCCCATGTTACCAAACACTCCCAATTTGATATTTTTTATTTTCCATCATTATCTCAATTAAAATCAATTAATATATATATTAACATTTAACAATAATGATAATATATTTAAATATATGCGAACACATATTTAAACGTAATTTCACTTATTTAATTTTTCTAACAAATTAAATAAAGGCTACCACCTCAGCAAATTTAATTGCACTATGAAATTACCAAAATACCCTTTTGTCCAAAAAGACGAAAACGCCATTCTTTCTTCCTGAGTCTTAAATTATCTTCTATGTGTGTGACCTATAGGCTCCTCATCATACCGGCAGTGTATAGTATTGCAATTAACACCAATTAATTGTCTCACTAATACACATACCAAGATTGGCCCCTAGCAAGGCATCATGGCCACCCGATAGATTCGGATTCAGCAAAGTACCTACCTGTCAACGATATGGTTACCGTGCAATTCGATCCTTTCATCATACATTATGTCGACGAGACGAAGGCATAGAAATAGTGTCAACCTTTGGTTACTCTCGATATTAAGTATTCAGTTTCTGGACTAATGACTCGTATCATAAACTGGATAGAGCAACAACTCAATCCCATTGTGGCCATAGTTTTAATGTCATTGCCATATACTGAATTACGCCTTGAGATAACTTCTCCCGTACCCGGGAGTGATGAATCCTCTATCAATCCACCATAGTCTTGATATACTATTTGATGCAGCCAATCACCACCGTATTGACAACTCTGAAAAGAAATGTGTTAGGCTAGTGTCAAACTACACAAATCGGTGCACAAGGCACTCCGGTGATCTCAAGTCTAAGGATCACATAAACCACCATTCGTTAGAGGATTTGTTCCATAGACACTGGTTACCATCCATATGGAATCCTCTGGTGGGTCAGTCTAGTGAACTTGCTGCGATGTATTCGCCTATAGCAAGCACCCATGTGTTGCACCAGGTTGTCACCAAACAACCTTGACAAGTGAGATCAGTCACTACCTTTCAACACCAAACAACCTTGACAAGTGAGATCAGTCACTGCCTTTCGACAGGGTCGTTCAACACTATGACAACCTTACCGTATTATCTGTGCCCTTACTTCAGAATAATACTGGGGCTATGGACGTTTCTAGAATGACCACCATATGTGCTCATAGGGTTTTCACTATCAAGATTTGAAGCACTTGATACCTTCGTCATGGTTCTACCATTCTAAGGACATATATCAATACATATTGCAATAATAATGATTTACGCGATATAGAATAAAATGCCTTTTATTGATTAATGAATATTATTACAAAGAGTCAATTCCACAATAATTGATTGGCTCTAGGGCACCTACTCCAACACCAAGTCCTCTTTATAGTAGGTTTGCACGAACTCGAAGACCACTTGCTCGATAAAATTACTTCCTTTCCTCCTTTAGTGTTGTCTGATTTAAACATTGATAATGAATTGAGTCAACTGAATGGAGAGCTTAGGGTTAAGAATGATTCTATCAAAGACAAAATTAATCTAAATTACATCATGTGGAAAAGAATTGATAACTTCCTTGTTAGTTGGCTGCTAGCTTCAATATCAGAAAGTATGTTTGGTATTGTATCAAAATATAGGTATTCAACTGAGTTTTGGAGAGTTTTAGAGCATGAATTTGTTACAAACTCAAAGGCTAGGGCATTGCATCTTAAGAATCTGTTATAGACAACTCAAAAAGGCAATCTGAGCATTTTTAAATATATCAAAAAGATGAAAGAAATTAGTGAAAGTTTATCAGCTAATGGTATGATTATATCTGATAAAGATCTGTTATAGTATGTCCTGGATGGTTTAGGTCTCGAATATGATCATGTGGTGGTAAATGGCTTGAATAAAAAATATACTCGATTACACTCCAAGAAGCACAATTTTTGCTTCAAAAATATGAGATTAGATTAGAAAAGTTTAATTCAATTGACTTGTATAATAGTTCAGCTCATATTGCAACCACAAATAACATTGGAAATGGAAATTCCGGAGATTTACCCAACATTAGTTCTTTACAAGGATTGAACAATGACAAAACTTATGGAGTTATTACTAGGAACTATAACTCTGTCCCATCTCTAAATTCTCTAGGAAATCCTATGTTCAACAGTCATACCACTACCTTCGAACAACTTTCTTACTGGTTCAAACACTCAGCATTTTCCCTATAACAATACTCCCATGTTTACTCCTAGAGGTGCTGGTTTTGTTCCATATGGAAGAGGCAGAGGTCGTGGTAATAATTGAAATAGACTGATCTGCCAAGTTTGTAACAAAGCAGGTCACTCAACTGCTCAATGTTACCATAGATTTAATTTTGCCTATAATGGCAACTTGCACCAGTTTTCCGAACCTTCACAGTTGCCTAATTCCCTTCCTCATCAACCTTACAACAGAAGTAATAGCCCAAACATTGCTTAGTACTCATCTGCTTCTGCTCCTCCTCTGAAGCAAATGTCTCTAATTGGTTAACCACAATTTAGTCCTCATCTTAGACAATCTGGTTTTGCTTTTGGTTACAATAGTTTCTTGCAAGAACCAATTAAAGTGTCACACAATGTGCCTTTTCCAATCTCTACTTTTGGACCACTTAGCCAACAATCTACTAGTCTTGGTCACAATCAAGCATTCATGGCTGCTGTTACTGGTGCAAATCACAATTCCTAGCCTGTATATGCCACTCAGTTTACCCCTACTGATCCTACATGATAGACGGACTCTCATGCCACTAATCATGTAGCTTCGGACCTGAGTCAGCTGCAAATTAGCAAGGAATATGGTGGTGGGAGCCAACTTCAAATGGGATGGTGAGCACCTGGATATCTCTCACACTGGTAACACATTCTTACCTAGTATGTTTCATTCTAAATGTTTACATCTTAAAAAACATCTTGTGTGTTCACAAAATAACAAAAAATCTACTTAGTATTTCTAGGTTCACTAACGACAATAATGTAATTGTTGAGTTCAATGCTGAGTGTTGTGTTGTCAAGGACCAATTAACTAAAGCAACATTACTGCAAGGGGATCATAAAGGTGGCCTGTATCAACTGCATATCCCTCACTCCATTTCTTAGTCAAAATCTATTTCCATCCCATCACCTATTTTTCAACATCCTGGTTCAAATAATTACAGCTTTAATTATACAAACACTGTTAATAATGACTTACCGTCAGGTTGTCAAGGTAGTTCTAGTGTTCTAAAAGCTGTCAATTCTGGTTCAAATGTTACTACAACACTTGTAATTTTGTTTCAAAAGTCGTCCCCTTGAAATATGATGTAATTGATAACATGTTTTCTACACAATGTGCTACTTTACCTATAAATAAAAGTGACAGCTCTGATTCTACTCGACAATGTTCTGTTTTACCTATAACTCAAGCTGAAACTTCTAACATGATTGTTGATCTGCCTACGACTAAGTTAATGAAAGTTGTTGAAAATACTATGAATGCTTTGCCATGTAAGAACTTATCCAGTTCACATGCTTCATACTTTACTATAAACACAAATGCTCAGCATCATTTAACATGGCATAGAAGGTTAGGACACCCTTACTCAAGTGTTATGCATAGAATTCTATCTTCACTGTCCAAACAGCACAAGTATGCAAAAACCAATCCTGATCATGATAACAACTCTACTTTATTCTATGATGCATGTCAACTAGGGAAAATGCATAATGTTAGTTGTTCTCCCTTAAATACACAAGCCACAACTCCTTTAGAACTTGTCCATAGTGATGTTTGGGGTCTTGCACCCTAACATCATCAGAAGGCTTTAGGTATTATATACAATTCTTAGATGTTTATAGTAGATACACTTTGTTATTTCCACTTAGAACTAAAGTTGAGGTTAAGTCCATCTCATTAAGTTCCACCATTTGGCTAAAAAAACAGTTTAATACCAGGTTAAAATGCCTATGTAAAACACCCCTCCAGTCAGGTATCCTCTGAATATCCCTCAATGAGAATCCCGAGGATACATGTCTAGAGAACGAGTTGTATTTAGAAAAAATATGTGTAAGGATAATAATAATAATATTCAAAACATGCATATAAAATGTCACGCAGGATCCAAACTTATACTTTACAAACTTTAAGAAATTACACAATCAAAACATATTTATAGGGTGGAAGCTTCCAAAGGTATTTCACAAATATTTATCATTTACATTATTTACATCAAGATAAAAACATCGAGATGACAATAAATCATCTCCCCTCACGTGTAGTCCCGCGGTCTCTAGCATCCCTCGCTTCTAGTCTACCTGCAAAGCAATCAACAATGAAAGGGTGAGCGCTAATCGCTCAGTAAGGAATGATCTGTTTCATTCTAAATGTACTATTTGATCTTTATTTAAACATATCTGTTAACACATCACTTATCTTTTACATCTAGGGATACTTCCCCTTTTATTACTAATTCATATGCTTTTCATCATTTTATCCCATGGCTATATAAACATCAATGTGTACACACACATCACATATCATGACATAACATCTAAAATCATCTAACATGAGTATAAATCATCTCATGATGTAAATAACATCATAACTCATGTAATGCAACTAAATGCATATGAAACATTTAACGTCTAGCCGATCGGACCTTTCTTAGCATCTTAAGCACTTCATATCATCTAGCCTCAAATTTCATCTAGAGCTCATATCATCGGGAGGCGTGCTTACGCGTTATTTAGCATCTAAAGCATATATTCATCTTTCCTCAACCGGTATACGAGGATATGCTTACGCGTTTTCCATCGTGTCTATATGCATCTCTATCATGTCTATTTGCATCTCTAACATCTTATGGCATGTAAATACATATTTTGGTGAGCTTAATACTTTTAATTCATCTATGGATTATCAATCCATTTACATTACCTCTTGCTCACATACATCATCTTAAAACATGTATTATATTGCATCTTCATGCCATTTCATAACATTAATCATGTATTGACATCATGACCATGTATATCTTTCAAAGATCATCTAACTAATGGGTAAACATTAGTACATGGCATAATTACAATAATACATTAATAATCAATTCATAATCATAAGAATTGATTATGTTAAATCTTAAACTTTAATAACCAGTTTATGCTTCAGGCCATTTTCCATCCTTTTCTCAAACGAATTGGCTCTTGGCATAAACATAAAAGTTATAGGTCTGTGTCTTAGCTTTCTAATGCTTCAAGAATCATCTCATTTCGATTTTTATAACTCAAGTTATGGTCGAAATACAGAAGCAGGGTTAACAAAACCCCTAAGCCCATTAAATCCGAATTTTCATATTAACTATGCCACATCAATTCCTATTGACATTAACCAATAGGTTAACTTGTGGATCAAATAAACCTCCCCTTAATAGTCTTTAACATCTTAAAGGAAGTGTAAAATCTCATTTCCATAATCATCCATTATTGCTATAACATTGTAAGCTAATGCAAACAACACATCAACACTTCTAATAGCAACCATTCAACACCATGTGGCCTCCAATACTACAATTTTTGCCACAATCAGTATCCACACTTCATTTTCTTCAATCAAACATAACAACTCATAAAACATAAAGAGCAATAACTTCATGTATAATGAATTCAAGGCAATAAGTAGAATAAATGAGTTCAACTACACTTGCCATCAACTAATTCTATGCCTTAAAGCCTTAATTTAAGGTTTCATAAAAATCTACAAACCCTAGCATAAACCCTAAAGTCATGGGAGGTTCTTCCTTACCTTTTTAAAGACTTCCTCCAACAAATCCTTTGCCTTTGACTTCTTTTACACCTTAATCCTACATATATAACATTATACCTCAACATCTACTTCAAATCTTCAAATCACATCAAAACTAAAGTTTTTAATCCTTACCTTAAACCCTTCTAATTGAAGATCCAAGGCTCCTATCTTGTTCTCCTTGAAAAATTATGCAAAACTCCTTGAAAACCTAGAGAAAGAAAGCTTGTTTCATGGAAGATTTGAGAGAAAATGGAAGAAATGTTGAAGAAAGGCTCTCTCCTTTGGCTTGAACGAATTTCATCTCATTTATAGGAAAATATTTCATTTATTTTCCAAAATTATGCAATTGGCCCAATTATTTTAATTGTATAACTCATAAGTCCTTAATTCTTCATATAAGGGCATTTTGGTCATTTCACACCAGACATAATTATTACTTAATTAATGCCATTAAATGCAATGAAGCCTACTCATCCTTGACTTTTTCAATGCTTATCCATGGCAAAATAACCATTTTGCCCCTAAGCCTTTCTATGGATAATTGATTCATACCGTTCCAAATGAATAGACTATTTTGCCTTTATTTAGATTTTATGCCTTTTAACATAAAATTAACATTTAAAGGACTATTTTGAGTTAGGAACATACCTTTGACATCTTGGGTATTACAGCCTAAATTCTGATCAAGGTGGAAAGTTTATTGCTCTTCACTCTTATCTTATAACTTAGGAATTCAATTTAGGCATTCATGCTCTCGCATTCACTAGCAAAATGGGCATGTGAAAGAAAACATCGACATATAGTAAAAACATGACTTACATTGCTTGCACATGCATTTATGCCTCTTCAATTTTGGTGGTTGTCTTTTGAAACTGCTATGTTCTTGATCAATAGGTTGCCTATTCCTGTTTTGGAAAGCATATCTCCATATGAGAAACTTTTTAATAAACCTCCGGTATATGAAAATCTAAAAAATTTTTGGGTGCTTTTTTTTCCCTTTCTTAGAGTCTTTAATCAACACAAGTTTAGCTTTCACTCTACTAAGTGTGTCTTTGAAGGTTATAGCCTTGTCCATAAAGGTTACAAGTGTCTAAGGCCTGATGGGAAAATTGTTGTCAATCCTAGTGTAAAATTCAATGAACAGGAATTTCCATTTAGTTCCAACTTTACCTCAACCTCTCAGCAAAAATCTGATGTTCCTACAACTTTATTTGAAACATGTTTCACTTCTATTTCATTTCTATATACTGCTATCCATAATAGTTTAGATATATAGTGCACCCCGAAAGATCTTTCTGCAGTAACCAGCTCTCCAAATCAGTCCTGTAACGCCCACTTTAAGGTACATGGCTTCCTCATGTTTATTTGCCTTTAAATGTTGTTGGTTAGCCCTTAGTTAAATTGGAATGTTGGTTTTGTGGATTGGTTGCCCTGAATTTGGTGAAGACTTGGCGGAGTTGTGAATTACAAACTTTACCGGGGCGAAGAATAAGCTTCACCGCGGCGACGTACATTCTGTATTTTTTCACTGAGGCAAAGAAAAATCTTCGCCGGGGCGACAAGTCAGCTGATTTTCTTGTGAAGTTTCTAGATAAATTTTCCATAGGGGTGAAGTGACCATTCTACCCCTAATTAGCAGGAAAAGTGGGGAGTGAAATGTAAGAAAATTTTATGGAGAATGCATTGGAGATGGGGGTGTATTTGTAAAGAATTAAAGGGCAAACATGGAATTTCTAAGAAAGTGTAAAGGCAAAATGGGAAAGAATGTTTATTTATATGAGCTACTAAGGGTTTAGTCATAAACCCTCCCATTCTCTACACCCCATACATCACTTCCACTCTTCATTTCTCTCATCTCTTCATCCAATTTGCTAAGGAAATTGAGGGCTTTTGGTTGGATTTTGATAAGGATTTGATCTTAAGCATCAAGAGGTAAGGATTCTTACTTTAGATATGAGAATAATTTGTATAAGCGTTGAATTCTTATTAAGTTTATGCTTAGGGTTTGAGAGAAAGGGTAAGTCCAACAAAGATAGAAAGCTTTTGTGGAACTGCTCAAGCATAAGGTAAGTAAATCCAACCCAAGCTAAGATTTAAGTATTCAAATGACTGATATGCATGTATATGCTTATGATTTTGAGATTGATTATTGAGAATGATATTATTGATGAAAAGATGGCTTTTGATGAGTAGATTTGAGCCATGAGAAGTAGAATTGGTGTTGTGGTGACCAAGTGAAGTTTGGTTGCATTTAGAAAGAATTTGAGTAGAATATTTGTCGTGTTTTTCCTGGTCAGGCTTTGTGTTGATTCAAAGGAGTTTTACTCCAAGAATGGATGGTTTAAGAAAGAAGTAAAGATTTGCTAAAGATAGAAATTATGTATGCATGCTTATTGTTTGATGAAATGCCTAAGAGAAGCATGTGCATAAGTAAAGAAACTTAATTTTGTGCAACATTGCATATTTGCATTACATAATTGCACTTAAGAAAGAATTATAAGCATGAGCCATCCATATGCATATATTTGCATATGCATAAGAACTTAAAGAAAGAATAAATAATTTTAAGAATAAAGAGAAAAAAGAAAAGCACTAAAGAATTAAAGAAAGAAAAGTGCTAAAGAAGAGAAAAAATAGGTTGTTGCGACGGGGAACCCGTGGGTGACAAGAAAAAGAAATTCCCACATACACGCCACCTTAAGTGAGCAGCCTAAGAAGAACAAGAATTTGTACGGCCTGTAAGAGTGTATGTGGATCAGGGCTATACGAAGAAGAATTTCCTACATGCATGAGATAATCCGAGGATTATAATAGTTTATTTAAGCTTTCAAGGCAGATTTTAGATACTTCTTAGTTTATTTATGCCTGAATTGCTACTTAATTCCTTACATTTCGTTTTCAGGTTAAAATGGACATTTTGAGCGAATAAAGACAGATTTGGAGTTTCTAGACTCAGAAGCAAGCAGAGGGAAATTCTGTAATTTCAGAATTCTTCGGCGAAATGAGCCAGTCACGCACCAGATTCAGCTCCTTTGTCACCGCAGCGAGATTCCTTCTTCGCCGCGGCGAAGTCTGCATTTTCCAGTTTTTGTAAAATGCACAGTTTTACTTTTTAGTGTTTTCTTAGGATTTTGGGTGAGGTATAAAAGAGAAACTTAGTCTTTTTGCCAGAGTTGGTCTTCAAGTAGGGTTTGGAGCTATTTACATTTTCTTAGATTGATTTTTGGGCGAACTTAGATCTAAAAAGGGTGAAGATTCGAGATTAAACCAGTGGATTCGTCATTTGGAGAGATTTCTTTTCTTTTCTCTTGTTTACATTATGTTGAACTTTGGTATTTTCATTTATTGTGTTCGTATTGTTGAGTTAGCCATGAACTAACCTATTTTGGGTTAGGGTTTTGATTGTAATTCAGAATTTCATGGGTTAAGTAATAGATTGTTCTTCTTTTCATATGATTTTGCTTTGATTGTGTGATTACTCTGAATTTACTGTTTATATGTGATGAACATGATGAGATTGAGAAATGAATCATGTTAGGCTCCTTGGGTGATCACCATCGTAGTATTGGATGCTAGAGATAGATTCAAGAACCAATAAAATCAATCTAGGATTCTTGTGCTTAATGAGATTAGATTTATTAACCTTCAATTTGTTGGGTGCGGAAGGTTAATAGGGAAGAGTAGGAAAACATAGCCTGAGAAGGTATGTTTGACACTTTAGAGAGTTCGATTTACAATCAATGCATGTGAATATGAATTTAGTTTAATTCTTTCGAAAGAACCCATAGAGTCCGAATGAAGTCAAAACCCTACCCGTTTGTTTGAATTGATTTTATCCATATTTTAAATCTTGCTTTCATAGTTTACTGTTATTTTAGTAAAATTTTGTTTTAGTTATAGTTTAAATTGCTCCCTTTAATCCAAAAGAATTCG
Source organism: Pistacia vera (assembly GCF_008641045.1). NCBI lineage: Eukaryota > Viridiplantae > Streptophyta > Magnoliopsida > Sapindales > Anacardiaceae > Pistacia > Pistacia vera. The sequence goes on along the minus strand of NW_022195054.1, from coordinate 211,313 downwards.
ATTGCTTCAACTTGAAAACGGTAGAAAACTTAGTGCTTAGCAACAATCCTCGTGGGAACGATACTCACTCATCACTCTATTACTTGTGCGACTAGTATACTTGCTACATTTGCATGTTGTAGGAAACACGCATCAAGTTTTTGGCGCCGTTGCCGGGGATTGAGTTTTAAGTTAACATTGAGTTTTTCTATAGTTAGCTAGATTGAAGTTTTAATTTTTGTTTTCAATTTTCAGTTGGTTTGTGATCTCACTTTCTTTCGTTATTGTACAGTTATGCGAAGAGCAGATGTCAGCCAGTGGTTCCTGTTGATCTTGAGATTGAGAGAACCGCCAAATGACTTAACAGAGAGAGAAAGAAAGAGAGATATGTGGTTGAAACGGAAGAAATAGCTTTGAAATGGCAGACCCAGAAAATATCAACTAAGAGAATTCTCAGTTCCCATGGTTAATGGCAGTGGTTCGAGCATTACGAGACTACAAGTCCAACCACCACATTTGAGATAAAGCCGATAATCCCAGATGATCCAGCAGTCGGTAAGGTTTAATGGTGATTTGAAGGAAGATCTGAATCAGCATATTGCGAACTTCTTGGAAATTTGTGAAACCTTCAAGTCTACGGAGTGTCAGATGATGCCATTAGGTTGAGGTTATTCCCATTCTCATTGGGGATAAAGCTAGGCTGTTTATGGCACTACCATTAGGAACTATCACAACATGGAATGATCTAGCATAGAAGTTCCTAACCAAGTTCTTTCCTCTAGCAAAATCAGCAAAACTGAGAAATGATGTCATATCATTTCTACAAGATGAATCCGAGTCTTGTATGAGGCTTGGGAGAGGTACAAGGAATTGATGAGGAAATTGTTAGTGTATATTAATGTATGCCCTAGAAACCATTCGTGTTGTCGGTTTCAGAGCATTTTGTCTTGTATCTATATATATCATAAATATAGAAGAAAGAGTTCTTCAATTCTATATGTAAATTGCTTCCTTTATTCAGTCATGCATTTAAAATAAAGTATTGTATATATTGTCCAGATGATTCATTTAATAGGTAAATGAATTATCGAAAAGGTTCCCTACGGAAGCAATATAAATTTGCGCAACTATATGTTATAGTAGGCATACCGGATGCTTCCGAAAGATATCATGAGTTGATATAGTGGAGACGATGATATCATGTCACTGGGGCATTGGTATGGATTAACGGTTGGTGAACTGTTTTTCAAATGTGACCGAATAATGACAAATCACTTGGAAAAGCATGTATTCAATGATTTTCGTTTGGTTATACAGTGCACGATGTAGTCCTTTGACCTGAGACATTGTAGTCGGATCCGATATGGATGCGTATGGTTCATACGGTGTATAAGTACGAGACTAATCATGTTTCGTACAATAAAGCCTATTTGGTCATGCGTTGTTCATATGCGGAAACGAACGATGGTCAAGAGGGGATCCATTGACTCGAAAATATAGGTCGGGAGTACCGCTGACTCCATCCGGATTCGAGTTCCTAGACGAACATCAATAAATGTCGAAAAACTGAATCTCTGGCTAGAGTCTATTATGTCATAACAAAGTAAGTTTGTGATGACAAGTTCCGGACATTGATCGACAATTCGGTAGAAGATCGAGTTTAGGATTTGACGTTCCATGAATCCATACTCGATTAGGATATCTCAATGGAGGGACTTTACCTGCAGGTACGTATGATCTGAAATGGGTTGATGAAGTATTTCTTCATCGTGGTTTAGGGACTATGGCACATTGCTAGATGTTTACCATAGTCGTTGGGCCTCTGGATAGGTTTTCGGATTCATCCAGAACCGGCTCACGGCTAATCCACGGTGGACCTACATGGTCACCCCAAAGCCTTGGGAAGTTAGAGAAGGATGAGAGAGAGAAATGATTATTCGAAGAGGGCTACACCTTCCGAGGGTAATAACAGGATTTCTATAGTAATAGTTACATAGAAATCATTTGTGACATTTTAAGGGTTAAAATGGTCAGCAATAATTAATTATATTTAATTATTATATCTTAAGTGTTAAGATTAATGAGATGACAAAAATAACCTTTTAATAGTTAAAGGGTAAAACGGGGTAAATTTTTGGGTTGTTAATGTAAACTAGTTTAGTTTACATGGGCCCTTGAATAATATTGATTATTCAAAGGGTAGCATATTAAATTCGTGGGGTCCCTTTATAAAATAAGATTTTATTGGGCTTGGAAGTGAAAAATAAATAATTGCAATATTGCCCAAGTATATATAAGTGCAAAAGGTTGCATTTTTGTTCATTCTTGACTAGTTCACAAAAACACAAACCAAAACTCTCTCTCAAACCCAAGGCCACTCTCTAATCTCTCAAGGTGGTGTTAAAGTGTGGAGGTTTCATCCTTTTGAAGCTAATCTTCATCAATCCAAAGCAAAGGAGTAGGTATAATCTCTTTTCCAAGCTTTGTTTGAAAACCGGTTTTAGAATTCATGCTTTCATGCTTTCATTCTCCATCTCCACCACTCTTCATGCATGCTGATTCTTTCAGAAATGTCTACACCATGGGTTGCCAGTTTGGCTTCAAGTCTAAACATTCTACAATGGATGATGGGTACCGTGCAAACCATGGTGGATGCAGCATCGGGAGGAGCCTTGCAGAATAAGACACCAGAGGAGGCTTATGAGTTGCTTGAGGTTTTGGCAAGCAACAACTATCAAAGACCAAAAGAGAGAGAAATAACAAGAAAATCTAAAGGTATTCATGAAGTTGATGCCTTCACAGCCATCTCAGCCCAACTCATGGCACTTCAGAAACAGTTGGGAAGTATGCAGGTAAACTCTATTCAAGCACCTCAACTAACTTGTGATTTTTTTGTAGGAAACCATGTGAGCAATGAGTGTCAAGTGGGGAACACAATTGCTTCGTCATCTTCATCATTGGAGCAAGTGAACTACTTGGCAAGAAATCAGAGGCAACCAAACAACCCGTATTCCAACACATACAATTCGGGGTGGAGAAATCATCCAAATCTGGCTTGGGGCAATCAGAACTAGCAAAATAATCAATGGAACCAAAGGACATTGCCAAATAACCAACCAGGGGTGAATAATCAATTGGGAGATCCAAGAGTGACAAAGTTGGAGGACATGTTTGGGAAGTTCATGTAAGAGACCACAGGTTTTATGAATGAGACGACGACGAATTTTAGAAATCAAGGGGCGTCCATTCGGAATCTTGAGGTACAGATGGGGCAATTGCCCGAGAAGTTAAATGAGAGATCGTAGGGATCTCTACCAAGCAACACGGTGACTAACCCACGTGAGCAAGTAAATGCAATTTCGTTGAGAAGTGGGACAATTTTAGAAGAGGTGGAAAAATCAAGGAAAGAGAAAAATCCATCAAAGAAAAATGAAGAATCTGATGAGGAAGTTGATGAAGAAATCATTGCTAAAGAGAAACCACCCAGCCCAAGGAAAGATGAGCAGAAGTAGGAAGAGGGGAAAAAGAAAAGGAAAGAGAAATTGCCATTCCCCGAGATACCACCAGAGTTGGCGCATCACACACCACCTGTACCTTTTCCTCAAAGACTCAGAAAAGAAAATCAGGATAAGCAGTTTATTAAATTTCTTGATGTTTTTAAGAAATTGCATATTAACATTCCTTTTGCAGATGCATTACAGCAGATGCCGGGCTACGCGAAGTTCCTTAAGGAAATCCTATCGAACAAAAGGAAGCTAGAAGATGAGGAAACAGTGATGCTTACGGAGGAGTGCAGCGCCATTCTCTAGAAGAAGTTACTCCTGAAGCTCAAAGATCCAGGGAGTTTTACTATTCCTTGCACTATATGAGATATCACCTTTGATCGAGTTTTATGTGACTTAGGTGCTAGCATTAACCTTATGCCTTTTTCTGTTTTCAGGAAATTAGGAATTGGTGAAGTGAAGCCGACAACCATATGCTTGCAACTTGCAGATCGATCAATAAAGCATCCGAGGGGCATTGTGGAGGATGTATTGATTAAGGTGGACAAGTTTATTTTTCCTGCGGATTTCTTTATATTGGATATGGAAGAAGACAAAGAGATTCCTCTTATCTTGGGACCACCATTTCTGGCGATCGGAAGAGCTTTAATCGACGTTCAAGAAAGGAAGTTGATGATGAGGATGCAAGATGAAGAAATAACATTTAATGTCCTTGAATCAATGAGAGCTCCACCTAAACAAGAGTCATGTTTAAAAATCGATGTGGTGGACCAGGCAAAGATTGAAACCTTTCAATTGAACAATCCTAAGGTGGAAATTAAGAGCTGCATTGTCAAACCGAATCAGTTTGAGAGTGAGGACCATAACAGAAGGAGTTGCACAAAATTCCAAGATAAGCCACAGTCGAGATTGTGTTTTCACAAGGAACGGATTATCAACTTAAAAAGGGTGAGGGAAAGTCAAGAAAATGGAAAGTAGTCGGTGAGAAGAGTTGAACCGCCAAAGTAATGACCAAGGGATGGAAATGGGTGGTGAAACTCTCAACAAGGACTCTGTGTGAAAAAGATCATCAACAAAAGAAGCTCGAGCACAAGGGAAAATTTCGGGATGTGATGTACTTGGATAATCCGGACTGACGTGAAAAAAAATTGAGAGAGTCGAGCTTACCGACTATAAACAAGCGCTTCTTGGGAGGCAACCCAAGCATTTTAATTTTTTTTTTTCCATTTTTCATTTCATTGTGTTTGAATGTGTTTGATTTTCTTATGAGTTTGAATGATTTTTAATGTGTGTGTTTTTGGGTGTTTCAGGTGAAGTTTTCAGCTAATGCAAGGAAAGAAAATGCTCCAGACTTCGCCGGGGTGAAGAAGTATTCTTCGTCGTGACGAAGATTGTTCTTTGCTGGGGCGAAGCAACCTGAAAAATTGTTGTAGCTCCTGTAAGTTTTTTCCCTGGCGAGGAATTTGTCTTGCGAAGACGTTGGACAAAATTTCTCTAAGGCAATTTCACTGCAACGAAGATTTTTTCTCGCCAGGGCGATTAGCCACGGTAAGTTTTCGCCTCGGCGAAGTATTTTTCTTCGCCGCGGTGAAACCTGGGTTTCAATTTAGGGTTTTCGACTGAAGAACTTCGCCGTGGTGAAGACAGTTTTCTATAAATACTCACTTTCGTTTTTCATTCTTCACGTGACTTTTCAAAGAGAAAAATTTTCCAATTTCAATCCTTTGCCTTCCAAGTGTTTTCCCAACCAAAGTTCTCACTCCTTAACCCTCTTAAACACCAAAACAACTCATTTCAACAACATTTTTTGCGAAAATTGCATGAGATTTTTAGGTTCAAGAAATTTGGGCCTTTCCAATTTGGGCTGATTCTAGGTAAATTGGTGGCGAATAATCCTTCGTATTGGTAAAGTCTCAAGTTCCCTAAACTCTTTTTCGCACAATTTTGAGTTTTGATTTGTAGATCTGAAAAAGTTGATTGTTGGTTGAGTTTTGAATTTTTTTTTTTTTTTTTTTTTTTTTTTTTTTTTTTTTTTTTGCTTGTGAGTTCGATTTTGTTGAGGAAGGGTTGATTGTGCATGTTGTGATATTGAGGAGTGTGGGTTTTGAGTTTTGGAGTGTTTTGTTGAATTTGGAGAAATCGTTGTTTGGGGGTCTAAGTGCGAAATTTTGGAAGTGTGTAAATTTTTGCAGGATTGGATTATTTGTCATAGGCCACCTAGGTTTGAATTTGTGGGGTTGCATTGTGAGTTAAAGTATAGTTTTTGAAAACATGCCACTCAAAGTTAAGGTTCCATCCAAGGACAAGGGAAAAGGAAAGAAAGTGGACAACCGCTTCGTGAGTGAAGAGGCCCAGAAACGATATCAAGGGGCTATCCAAAGAAAAGATAAGGGCTTTATTCTTGAGCGCAGATTGACCGCGAGTCAGGCTTTGGAATGGAGTCAAGGGAGACAGTGGGAACTATTTATGAGTGCTCCTGCACAACCGGCTATAGAGCCGCTAGCAAGGGAGTTTTATGCTAACCTCCCGGATTGTGAGGAGGGTACTGCATTTGTGAGAGGGGTTGATGTGCCGTTTACGAAAGATGTGATCAATGAGTTTTATACCCTACCTGGGATTGATCAGGATGAGTACACAAGGTTTAGGGCATCACAATTTCAGGATAGTATCATTCTTCCGGTCATTGCAAAACCGGATGCAACTTGGGCAGTGTCGAAGAAACAAAAGAAGACCATTAAGGGAACTTATTTGACACCGATGGCTCGACTGTGGCAGTATTTTGTTAGTGCGAGGTTGATGCCAGAAACGCACTATAGCACGGTAACTTACGAGAAGGCATTATTGCTTTATTCTATTGCCACAGGAAAGAGTATAAATGTGGGACGAATTATCTTGAACAACATTCATCATGCCGCCAAACCAGGGCGATCAAGTTACTCTTTCCCACATCTCATTACAGCCTTGTGCATTAGAGCTAGAGCCAAGGTATATGATGATGAGCAACGTATTCATGCTACCCCCATCCTCGATTCAGATGATTTTCAAAAGCATCTTGAACGTCCAGAAGCTGAGCAACGAAGAGTAGGAATAAAACGACAGAGAACCACACAAGGCCCTGTCACATCCTCCAGCTCCACTGGTACACAGAAGGAGATGATACAATAGATGATGGGTATGATGAAACGTATGGCAAAACGTCAGGATTGGTTGGCTGATCAGACCCAGATGATGTATGATATGCAGAAGAGTAGCTTCAACAAGCTCAACGTTGACACTAGAGAATTCCAATGGGCTGACTGGGATTCAGAAGAGTGGATGGGCTCCGAGTTGGAAGAGGAAGACAAGGGAGGCGAAGAATGAGCACTGGAGCACCTGTTTTTGTTTCTCTTTATTTTTACTCGTTTTTAGTTGATTTTGTTTTTCATTTCAAACATTAAACTCAGTTTATATTTTTGTTTTGGGTTGTGGTAGTTGTTTTCGTTGTTTCATTTTCTTTTAATTTGCAGTTATTGCAAGGACGAGATTAGGTTGTAATATTTTCAATTTAGTTGGTGAATTTTTTTTGCTAAGATAGTGGACACCACAGTTTCAATTATTTTGACAGATGTTGGGTGATGAAAAAGTCACAGATCGAGTGTGCACTATGGAGTGAAACTTCACGGATTAATCAGGGAACTATCTCGTACCTTTGTTATTTTTGTTTTTCTATTCCTAATTTATGCGTAATGGGACATTGGGGACAATGTCATCTTTTGTTTGGGGGTAGGTAAATTAGAAATTTTTTATTTTGTTTGTTTTACTTTGGTTTGATTGTTTTTGTCGATGATGAATTGTATAAATCAATGATGCGAATTGGATTGTTGCGATTTTATTGTTGAGAAATGTTAAGCATTGCTTGTTTATTGACTAAATTTTGATTGAGGTTTGTTGAGTGGTTCAACCACCATTTTCACTTTTTAGGCATGCTTAGATTCATTTTATGTACTTAGGTAAAGTTTTGATAATGTTGGTGGACTCTAGAACCTAGTAGAGAAGTGCTTGAGGTGAAATTCTAGGATTAGACATAGTTGAGGAGATGATTTAGGCATTCTTGTTGGAACATTTGAGCCTTTCTAGCCGACCCATGAATGAAATTGTCCCTACTTCACCCATTTGAGCCGTATGAATTATTATTGCTTTATTTTTCTTGGCAAACCAAAAATTGTCCGATCCTTACACCCTAAACTATGTTGTACCCTTAGGAGAATTCGATCCTAATGCAAACAAAGAACGAAGAGTTGTACAAATAAACTAAAGAATAGCTTGGGGTTGTGAAAGGGCAATAAAAACAAAGAGGTAGTTCCACCTCAATTCAATTGATTTGTTCTTCTTTTCACCAAAAAAAAAAAAAAAAAAAAAAAAAAAAAAAATATTGAACCCGGGCGCCACTATAGCAGTACCGTGCACCCTCGTCTTTTGCCAAGTTTAAGGGTATCTCGGTTGGAAACTAGTAACCGCCTTAAAAATTGCCTAGCAGTACTTGGCGACCTTTGGTTTAACAACGCCACGTACACCTTAGACGCATTTCCGCCGTCGTATATATGGTATCAAAAATAAGAAACATACAAGTTTGAGGGTTGTAAATTAGTGGACACGTTGATTGGTGGTTGAGAAGAAGTGGAGTTCGATTTGATTTGAGTGTTTGCATGAGGAAAACCAAGTTCTCTTACTTTGTTATTCCTATCCTTTTCTTGGAACCCACTTCCCGAGGCTAGCGTTACAAGCTTATAAAGACCTTTTGATTCTTATCTTTGTTTAGTCCTCATTAGTGGAGAGTAGTTCGATATTTAGGCTTATAGAGTCTGCCACCATTTGATAAACTTTGCATTCCTGCATAAAATAATCCAGGAAGTCGGAAGGTGGATTGAAGTGGGGATTACCTACTCAGGGGACCAATTGAGAAAGAAAGTCGATGCAACTTATAACTTTTTGGAGTGTTAAACATTTTTATATTAATAATTTTGCAACAACTTTTGAGATTGGTATAAATTCTAGGCAGTTGATTTGTGAGTCGAGTCTCTTGTTTCTCTTATTTCAATTTTTGTCATTTGCTGTTTTGTATTTTTGAACGTTTGTGTTTTTCTTTTATCTTGTTTTGTACCTGATGCTCGGGGACGAGCATGTTCCTAGTTTGGGGGTATTTGATAATCCGAGGATTATACTAGTTTATTTAAGCTTTTAGGCCGGATTTTAGATACTTCTTAGTTTATTTATGCCTGAATTGCTACTTAATTCCTTACTTTTCGTGTTTCAGGTTAAAATGGACATTTTGAGCGAATAAAGACAGATTGGAGTTTCTGGACTCAGAAGCAAGCGGAAGGCAATTCTGTAATTTCAGAATTCTTCAGGAAGCTTCGCCGCGGCAAAGGTTGTTCTTCGCTGTGGCGAAATGAGCCAGTCACACACCAGATTCAGCTCCTTTGTCGCTGCGGTGAGATTCCTTCTTTGCCGCGGCGAAGTCTGCATTTTCCAGTTTTTGTAAAACGCACAGTTTTACCTTTTAGTGTTTTCTTAGGATTTTGGGCGAGGTATAAAAGAGAAACTTAGTCTTTTTGCCAAAGTTGGTCTTCAAGTAGGGTTTGGAGCTATTTACATTTTCTTAGATTGATTTTTGGGCGAACTTAGGTCTAAAAAGGGTGAAGATTTGAGATTAAACCAGTGGATTCGTCATTTGGGGAAATTTCTTTTCTTTTCTCTTGTTTACATTATGTTGAACTTTGGTATTTTCGTTTATTGTGTTTGTATTGTTGATTTAGCCATGTACTAACCTATTTTGGGTTAGGGTTTTGATTGTAATTCGGAATTTCATGGGTTAAGTAATAGATTGTTCTTCTTTTCATATGATTTTGCTTTGATTGTGTGATTACTCTGAATTTACTGTTTATATGTGATGAACATGATGAGATTGAGAAATGAATCATGTTAGGCTTCTTGGGTAATCACCATTGTAGTATTGGATGCTAGAGATAGATTCAAGAACCAATGAAATCAATCTAGGATTCTTGTGCTTAATGAGCTTAGATTTATTAACCTTCAATTTGTTGGGTGCGGAAGGTTAATAGGGAAGAGTAGGAACACATAGCCTAAGAAGGTATGTTTGACATTTTAGAGAGTTTGATTTACAATCAATGCATGTGAATATGAATTTAGTTTAATTCTTTTGAAAGAACCCATAGAGTCCGAATGAAGTCAAAACCCTACCCGTTTGTTTGAATTGATTTTATCCATATTTTAAATCCTGCTTTCATAGTTTACTGTTATTTTAGTAAAATTTTGTTTTAGTTATAGTTTAAATTGCTACATTTGCATGTTGTAGGAAACACGCATCAGCACGCCACCTTAATTGAGTGGCCTAAGAAGAAGAAAGAATTTGTACAGTCTGCAAGAGTGCATGTAGATGAAGACTATACTCACTCACACGGCCAAAGTTCCGATTCCATGCCTCAACTGAATCTGATTGGCAAAGAATAAGAAAGAATAAGAAAGAATAAGAAAGACTAAGAAAGAATGAGAAAGAATGAGAAAGCTTGAGCAAGCAAGAAAAGAAAGAAAAGAAAAGAAGAGCTTGAGCAAGCAAGAAAAGAAAGAAAGAAAAGAAAAGAAAGAGAAGAATAGGAAGAAAAGAAAAGAAATAGAATAAGAAAATAGAAAAGAAGAAAGAAAATGCATTTTTATGCATTACCACATATACATTTCATTCATGCATGTACCATGATTTCCTTCATGGTTAGTGAGAATAAGAAAGAAAGAACAGAAAGAAAGAATAGAAAGAAAGAACAGAGAGAATTAGAATAAAGAAAAGAACTGTGAGAACTAGAAACAGAGAAAGAAACTAGAAAGAACAAAGAGAGAATGAAGAAGAAGAAAAGAATAGAGTAAGGAAAGAATCAAAGAGTAAGGCATGGGGATAGAAGAGTAGAGGATTTACTTACTGAGCATTTTGTGCTCACCCCGTTGTTTTTCCATGTTTTTTGAGAAATAGGTGGGAAGCGGTCGGATGGACGTCGGAAAGTGGAGAGAAATGGCATTATTGTCCACCATTGTAAAAGTTTTTGTATATATTATTTTGTATTATGTAAAGAATTATATGTTAAATAAAGAAAAATTTTGGGCCCAACTACTTTTCATTTAATAAGTATGTATACTTTTCATAGTATATTTCTAAGTATACTAGTAGAAAGAAGCTATCACAAGTCCAAAAATGGCTCAACAATTGACATTAGCACTGCAGTTCCAAATTGTTCTATCTCTTCACCCACTATTTTTCCTACCAATATTTCCACATCATCACAAACACAACACTCATCATTTCTACCCCATTCCTAAATAGGCTCTCCAATGTTGATACAAATAACATTCTTGCCTTACCTCATTTTACCAAATCTATTCCCTTACCACATACATCAATTTTGACACTTCCTATTATACCATCATCACTTCCTTTCCCATGTGCTCACTTGAGGTTGATCTCACCTCATCCAAGATTCTTGCTACTTTGCACACTGACAAATATGTTACTACTAACACCCATCCGATGCTATCCAGATCCAAAACATCAGTTCTTACAAACACTGCAACTACTGATCACTATGTAGCTTTTATCAATCCAATAGCTACTAGTCCTTGTTCTGATAACTATGCAACTCTTACAAACACTACAACCATTGATATTAGTTCAGATCACACACCAATAGTCACTAATCTTAGGTTTAATTAGTATGCAACTATTACCAACATAGCAACCACTATTGTTACTTCATATCATCATCAAGCTCTTAGTTTAGAAACTTGTGAAGTGATACTCGAACCACAAACTGTTCTTGAAGCTCTTAATAGTCCTAAGTGGAAAAATGCAATGAAAAGTGAATTTGATGCGCTGATGAAAAATGAAACCTGGACGTTAGTTCCTACCCCTTCAGATAAGAATATTTTAGGGAACGAATGGGTATTTAGGACCAAGTTTAATTCTGATGGTTCTTCACAAAAATACAAAGCTAGGCTTGTTGCAAAGGATTTTCAACAAATCCCTAGCCTTGACTACTTTGAAACATTTAGTCCAGTGGTTAAAGCCTCCACAATTAGAATAATTCTCATCTTGGTTGTCACAAAAGGGTGGGATATTCAACAAATGAATGTGAATAATGCATTTCTAAATGGAACAGTAAATGAAGAAGTCTACATGCAATAGCCCTTCGATTTTGAGGATCCTACTAAGTCAGCCTATGTATGTAAGTTGCATAAAGCTTTATATGGGCTCAAACAAGCTCCAAAGCTTGGTTTGACAAGCTAAAAATAGTTCTCCTCACCAAAGGATTTCAAAACTCAGTTTTTGACAGTAGTGTATTTGTTTTTAAACAGAATTATTATCTTACCTATGTTCTTGTGTACGTAGACGATATTCTTATAACAAGGTCAGAAAACTCCTTCATCACTCAACTTATGCAAGATCTAAATGATGAGTTTTCACTAAAAACTCTTGGATCTCTGTCCTATTTTTTGGGCTTGGAAGCAATAAGAAATGCTATTGGAATTCATCTAAAACATAGAAAATATGCAATTGATCTGCTGTCTAAAACAAAGATGATAAACTGTCACGCTTGTGCCACATCGGTGGCAGTAGGAATCAAATTATATTCAACTAATAGTGAGTTATTTGTTGACCCAATTTATACAAAAGTACAGTGGGTGCAGTGCAATATTTGACACTTACAAGACTTGATCTTTGTAACAACTGCTATAAACTAGTACAATGCATGCATAATAATAATAGAAAATGGGCCCAAAACTTTCTTTTTATTATAAGTACTAAGTCTTTTATACACAAAGAGCATTATTTACAAAAGTGCCATTTAAAAGAGACAAAAACAGGGGAAACAGTATAGCTATTGCTCCTCGCTGCCGACGCCCCTCCGACTGCATTATCACCTAGATCCTGCATCCACAAAGGAAAATGATGGGGTGAGCACAAATAATGCTCGTAAGTAAACCCTACATTATCATCCCCGTAAGTATTCTCTTAATTCTTTCCTCACATTTCTTTCTATTGTTTTCACTAAACGTCATGGCCACTTACCGGAGGTATGGTCGGATGGCGTTCACACAGTGCCATCACACTTTCATGACTGTCAGGTGGAGTTCCACAGCACCAACCCGCTCTTAATGACTACCGAGTGGGGTCACAAGCACCTATCCGGTTTCCATAACTATCGGGTGGAGATACAAAAGCACCTACCCGTTTCTCATGACTTTTGGGTGGTGATCACAAAGCATCAACCCGTTTATAATAAATCGGGTGAGATCACAAAGCATCAACCCGTTTCAAATAGCTATAGGGTGACGATCACAAAGCATCAACCTGTTTCTAACAACTATCGGGTGACGATCACAAGCATCAACCCATTTCTAATACTATCGGGTGACGATCACAAAACATCAACCCGTTTCTCATGCTCTTCTCATAGCACTTCTCATTCTCTCTACCTTAGAGTAGTTGCATTTACAAAGTTCTCTACTCATGGAGCAAGTGCCTACACAAAGTTTTCTACTCTTTCTTAAGTCATTTCTCAATGCAAAATGCATATGGATGGTTCATCTCCACTAATGCACTTATGAGATGCCAACATGCAATGTTGTAGAATTAAGGTTCACTACTCAATCCAGGCCTATTAGCATTTCATCAAACAACTAAGTGCATAATAAAACTCTACTATAACAATGATTCTATGTCTTCTCTAACCATCCAAAATGGGAGAAAACTCCCCCATGCCATAATTCCTGCCAAAGAATAACACTTCCAAAAAGGATTTCTCAATATCCTTCAATTCCATCTCAAACTACCTTTCCAACCCACATCATTTCTCATAATGTAAATGCATGAACAATCACAAAGCAATAATAATCTCCATTTGGACTCAATAACATAGTATATAACATGTATACAACATTCAACAAAGTGTATTAAAACCCTATCAAGAAAATTCTCAAATCTCCACTTGGGTTGAGATTTACTACCTTGTGATTGAGAGATCTCACTAGGACTTCCTTTCTCTTGGTTTGCTGACTTTTCTCTACCCTAAAACAATTCAAACAAAGACCTCAATATTCAATATACACAAATCTCACAAAACTTCACATCCAAAGCAAGAATCCTTACCTTAGGATGCCTTAGATTGATTTTCTACCCAAATCACTCCAAAAGCCCTCTAAAAGTCCCTTAACAAAAGAAAAAGAATTGAGGAATAAGAAAGGAGAGTGGCGATGGAGAAGAAGAATGAAGGGTTTGCATGACTTAATTCCTTTTAACACTCTTTATGCACAAGCCTTCCCATTTTGCCCTTACTCTTCCTTAGGAACTCCATCTATATCCTTTGATTCATTACAAAAACACCCCCACATAAACATATTCCATGAAAAATCCTTTCAATTTACTCCCCACTTTTCCTACTAATTAGGGGTAGAATGGTCAAATTGCCGTTAGGGAAAAAAATATCTAAAACTTAACAAACATTTTGGTTGGCACGTCGCGCGGCGAGGAATCTTCTGTCGCCGCGGGAAACTGTCAGCAACTCCTCGTGGCTACAACACCTCTTCGCCGTGGCGAAGATTATTCTTCGCCCCGGCGAAGCCTGAAACACAAACTTCTTCTATTTTCAACCAATATCAAGGCAAGTGTTAACATATCACTCAAAGGCCAACCAAACAATAATGAATCAACTCAAAAAGAGCAAAAGAAGAAGCATTAACTATGTACCTCAAGTAGGGCGTTACAATTCTTCCCCCTTAAAGGAATTTCGTCCCCGAAATTCATACAAATAACTCTGGGAAGCGATTCTGCATGTCCCGTTCTACCTCCCACGTGGCCTCTTCCACTTTGGGATTCCTCAAAGGATCTTCATACGGAACACTCTTTTTTCCAAAGCTTTAATCCTTCGATCTAGAATCTAAACTGGACGTTCTTCTATACTAGATTCTTATACTTCAACGTCCTCTACATTCAGGATGTGGAGGGGATCACTCACATATTTCCGTAGCATCGAGACATGGAAAACATCATGCACCCTGTCCATGCTAGGTGGTAGTGTCAATCTGTAGGCACCTTTCCCACGTTGCAATACCTCAAATGGACCTATATATCTCGGTGCTACTTCCCTCTGCTTTCGAAGTGTATTACTCGCTCGTAAGGGGAAACTTCAAAAACACTTTGTCGCCCACTTGGAATTCTACCTCTTTCCTCTTCAAGTCGGCAAACTCTTCTGTCAATCTTGGGCTTGTTTCATTCTATTTCTGATTAACTTACATCTTCGACCAGTTTCTGAGTCACCTCTGGCGCAAGAGCGGTACTCAACTTATCCTTTTCGCCTACTTCTCCTAATGTACGGAGACCTACATCGTCTACCATATAAAGCCTCGTAATGCGCCATTCTAATTGTAGACTGATAACTGTTGTTGTAGGAAAATTCCACTAAGGGTAACATCTCATGCCAGGATACTCGATAATCCATGCAACAAGCTCTCAAACATATCTTCGGCACCTGATTGGTTCTCTCGGTTGGCCATCTGTCTGAGGATGATAGGCAGTATTGAATGCTAAACGGGTACCAAATTCTCTGTAAACTCATCCAGAAAGCTGAAACAAATCTGGAATCTCTATCTAACACTATAGTCTTGGGCATACCATGCAATCTGACTATCTCCTTGAGGTAAATCTGAGCCAGCTGATCTATAGTGGTACTCTCCTTTCTGGAAGGAAATGGGCTGATTTGGTTAATCTATCCACAAACACCATATAGCATTACATCCTTTCTGTACCCTAGGAAGACCCGTGATAAAATCCATCGAAATGCTCTCCCCATTCCCTCTAGAATACTCAGTGGTTGAAGCAACCCGGACGGCCGTTAGTGTTGCTTTCACCTGCTGACAAAAGACATTTAGCTACAAACTCTGTAAGTCTTTCTTCATACCGACCACCAATAGCCTTTCCTTACACTGATACATCTTGATTGCTCTGGATGAGCGGTGTACGGTGTGTCATGGCCTTTATAAGAATTTTCTGTTTTAACTCCTCATTTGGAGGAATGCACAACCGATTCCTGAAATAGAGGACACCATCTCTCACAAAGAACTGTGATGTCTTGCCCCAAGCACTTGCTGAACTGTTTCTGACACCACTCATCAGCCACTTGCTTTTCTCTGATTCCTTCAGTAAGTAAACTATACCTCTAAACTGGCAACTCTTCTCGGAACCACTTCAACTGTTCTTTAGACAATTCTTCTATTAACTTTTCTGCTTGGTAGCTGGAATAATAGGCTTTTCTACTCAAGGCATCGGTTACCACATTGGCTTTTCCCAGTTGATACTTGATCTCACATTCATAATCCTAACCAGCTCTAACCACCTTCTCTGCCTCATATTCAATTCCTTTTGAGTGAAGAAGTACTTTAAACTCTTATGGTCGGTGTAGATATTACTCTTTACACCATAAAGGTAATGCCAAATCTTTAAGGCAAAGACCATGGTACCAACTTAGATCATGCGTAGGGTATCTAGTCTCATACTCTTTCAGTTGATGAGAGCATAAGCTATGACCCTACCTAACTGCATCAGCACAGCGCCAAGTCCTGCAGAGGGCATCTGTATAGATGTCTACTCTACACCCTCCTGTGGTAACACTAATACATGAGCTGTTGTTAATCTCTTCTTCAACTCTTGGAAGCTTTCTTCACATGCTGCTGACCAGAAAAAATGAGTTTTCTGTTTGGTAAGAGCTGTTAAGTGTTTAGCCAACTGGGGAATCCCGCTACAAAACGCCGGTAGTAACCTGCTAAGCCCAAGAAACTCCTGATTTCTTTCACTGTTCTCGGCTTCTACCATTCAAGGATTGCCTGCACTTACTCGGATCTACAGAAATCCCTTCCTTGACATAGGATGGCCTAAGAATATCACCTAATCAAGCCAAAACTCACACTGAGAAATTTGGCACACAACTTCTTTTCTCTTAGTTGCTGCAATACTAATCTCAAGTGTTCCTCATGTTCTTCCCTCAACTTAGAATAAATCAGGATGTTGTCAATGAAAAAAACAATAAAAATGATCCAAATACTCATGGAATACCTTGTTCATCAAGTCCATAAAAACTGCTGGGGCATTAGTCAAGCCGAAAGGCACTTACAAATTCATAATGCCCATATCTGTTACGAAAGGCAGTTTTAACCACATCTTGCCAACTACTCTTACCTGATGATACCGGACCTCAAATGATTTTGGAGACACTGCCGCTCTTTCAACTGATCGAAAAGGTCGTCTGTCTGGGATAGAGGGTACTTATTCTTCACTGTAACTTTATTCAGCTCCCTATAATTAATACACATCCTTAGTGATCCATCTTTCTTTTCACAAACAGGATTGGGGTCCCCAAGGAGAAGACTTGGTCGGATAAAACCTTTATCTAGAAGCTCTTGGAGTTGCTTCTTTAATTCTTGAAGCTCGGCTGGGGCCATTCGATAAGGGGCCTTAGATATTGGTGCTGTCCCTGGTGCTAGTTCGATACTAAATTCTACCTCACTTTCTAGAGACAAGCGCGGTAAATCTTCCGGAAACACATCTAGAAAGTCTCGAAACTACCGGCACCCTCTGATCTCTGGCTTGGGAACATCACCATTTTGCACTACATGGGCAATATCCCAAACACCCATTTCTCAACACTTCCTAGCTTTCACACTACTAATCAGCATGCTCAACTGATGGCCCTCTCCAAAACTAAAATATCTCTACTATCGAGATTAAATCTCGCTTCTTTTTCCGACAGTCAATTTTACTCATATCTCCCTAGGAAATCCATGCCCAAAATCACATCAAAGTCGGGCATATCAAAAACTATTAAATCAACTGTTAACTGTCTACCCTGGATCACCATGGACTCTTCCGACAAACATCTTGCGTCAGAACACTAACCCATCGGGGAACTTCTCTTCATGGGTTGAGTCACTCTAATAGGTTTCAAACCTAATCTCTCAATCATCCCATACGATGTAAATGAATGAGTGGCTCCTGAATCAATTAAGCATATAAAGGAACTGAATGAAATAGTAACTGACCAGTAACGGCTGATGGACTGGCCTCTGCTCCCTCTGTGCCACAGTAAACACTCTGGCATTCGCAGTAACTCTTAAACTCTGGAGGGTGGTGGAAGAGGAGCTTTACAATCTCTCCTCATGTGCCCTAGCTGTCGGCACTATAACAACTCTCTGGTCCCTCAGACATTCTCCGGGGTGATTCTTCCCGCATTTAGGGCAAAGAGGAAAACCTTCTGTCCGGGACCGTTTATTCTTCCACTCCCTCTTATTCTGTCTATACTGAAAATCTTCTTCTAATTCTCATTTCTTAACTCTTACACTTCTTGTTTCTCTCTCTGTGGGGCGGAAGGTGGCTCACGCGGTCCTCCGGTCGAGGATCCGACTGGGGAAATCTTATTCTCAAAAATCTCCGCTTCATTGCTCGCTCAAAGCCCTATAATTTGAGGAGGATTAGAACTTGTCATTATATCCCAGGCTACTCCGGCTTCAACCCATGCACAAACTTATCACTTCTCAATGCCGGAGTAAAAACTATTCCGGGTGCAAACCTTGCAAGAGAATTAAATTTCCAGAGTACTTTCACGGCATAGACCCTTGCTGTAAGCTGAAATTCTTGGACCTTCATGGACTTGGTCCTCTGTTCTGTACTCGGCCTCAAACTCTTGCCTGAACTCTTCCCAAGTCATCATTGCCACATCATGAGTTTCTTCCATTAATTCCCACCAAATTCGGGCATTACCCCAAAACAAGAAACTTGCATACCAGATCTTCCGATCTGTCATGGGAATAAACCTGTGGCCGTTCTACGGATGCAAACCACTCTTCTGCTATTATTGGATCGTAGTACCCTTAAACTCTGGGGTTGTGTTGACTGGAAAGACCGTAAATTGGTTCCACTCTATTCTATACTAGGAAAGGTATCGGTTGTCCTCTTGACATTCGCAACTGGTGGTACTGTACGGGGGTTTCAACTCTCCCTTGGGTTTTGCCATGACTTGCTGTATAATTCCCTGAATTCTAGCTTCATCAAGGGAGGAGGCGTAGACTCTGGTGGGTTAGAAGGTTCTCATTCATTCACCACACCCTTACCACGTTTTCGGTAACTAGGCCACATCTACAAAATAATCACACCAATCAACTCGGAAAACATTACTGTAAGGAAAGAATTAAATCACACAGTTGGTTTTAGGACATCGTGGCGATGAGAATAGTACACTGTTCATTCTCAAAATCTTTGCTCTGATACCAAAAATGAACAACTGCTGTAAACTAGTACAATGCATGCATAATAATAATAGAAAATGGGCCCAAAACTTTCTTTTATTATAAGTAATAAGTCTTTTATACACAAAGAGCATTATTTACAAAATGCCATTTAAAGAGACAAAAACAGGGGAAACAGTGTAGCTATTGCTCCTCGTTGCCGATGCCCCTCCGACTGCATTATACCTAGATCCTGCATCCACAAAGGAAAATGATGGGGTGAGCCCAAAATGCTAGTAAGTAAACCCTACATCTATCTATCCCGAAGTATTTCTCTTAATTCTTTCCTCACACTTTCTTTCATTGTTTCTACTAAACGTCATGGCCTATCTTACCGGAGGTAGGTGGATGGCGTTCACACAGTGCCATCACACTTTCATGACTGTCAGGTGGAGTTCACACAGCACCAACCCGCTCTTAATGACTACCGAGGGGATCACAAAGACCTATCCGGTTTCCATACTATCGGGGGGAGATCACAAAGCACCTACCGTTTCTCAGACTTTTCGGGTGGTGCACAAAATCAACCGTTTCAATAACTATCGAGTGACGATCACAAAGCATCAACCCGTTTCTAATAGCTACCGGTGACGATCACAAAGCATCAACCGTTTCTAACAACTATCGGGTGACGATCACAAAGCATCAACCGTTTCTATAGCTATCGGGTGACGATCACAAAGCATCAATCCGTTTCTCATGCTTTCTCATAGCACTTCTCATTCTCTCTACCTTAGAGTAGTTGCATTCACAAAGTTCTCACTCATGGAGCAAGTGCCTACACAAAGTTTTCTACTCTTTCTTAAGTCATTTCCAATGCACAATTAATGCATATGGATGGTTCATCTCCACTAATGCACTTAGAGATGCCAACATGCAATGTTGCAAGAATTAAGGTTCACTACTCATACCCAGGCCTCTATTAGGCATTATCAAACAACTCAAGTGCATAATAAAACTCTACTATAACAATGATTCTATGTCTTTCTCTAACCATCCAAAATGGGAGAAAACTCCCTCACATAGCCATAATTCCTGCCAAAGAATAACACTTCCAAAAAGAAATTCTCAATATCCTTCAATTCCATCTCGAACTACCTTTCCAACCCACATCTCATTTCTAATGTAAATTTATGAACAATCAAAAGCATAATAATCTCCATTTGAGACTCAATAACATAGCATATAACATGTATACAACATTCATACATAAGTGCTATTAAAACCCTAATCAGAAAATTCAAATCTCCACTTGTGTTGGGATTTACTTACCTTTGTGAGAGAGATCCACTGGACTTCCTTTCTTGGTTGCTTGACTTTTCTCTACTTAAAACAATTCAACCAAAAGATCTCAATTTCAAATATACACAAAATCTCACAAAACTTCACATCCAAAGCAAGAATCGTTACCTTAGGATGCCTTAGATTGATTTTCTACCCCAAATCACTCCAAAAGCCCTCTAAAAGTCCCTAACAAAAGAAAGAGAAATTGAGAGGAAATAAGAAAGGAGAGTGGCGATGGAGAAGAAGAATGAAGGGTTTGCAATGACTTAATTCCTTTTAACACTCTTTATGCACAAGCCTTCCCATTTTGCCCTTACTCTTCCTTAGGAACTCCATTATATCCTTTGATTCATTACAAAAACACCCCCATATAAACATATCTCCATGAAAAATCCTTTCAATTTACTCCCCATTTTCCTACTAATTAGGGGTAGAATGGTCAAATGCCCTTTCGGAAGAAAATATCTAAAACTTAACAAACATTTTGGTTGGCACGTCGCCGCGACGAGGAATCTTCTGTCACCGCGGTGAAACTGTCCAGCAACTTCCTCGTGGCTACAACACCTCTTCGCCGCGGCGAAGCATGAAACACTAAACTTCTTCTATTTTCAACCAATATCAAGGCAAGTGTTCAACATATCACTCAAAGGCCAACCAAACAATAATGAATCAACTCAAAAAAAGCAAAAGAAGAAGCATTAACTGCGTACCTCAAGTGGGGCGTTACAATCTTAGTTTTCTAGCCAACAAACTAAGTCAGTTTTTGCGAGCTCCTACAAATCTTCACTAAATTAAGAAGTAAATTGAATGTTGTTGGTAAAGAAGAAATGAACAAACTTCTTTATTGACACTCTATGCTTTCTGTTATACTAAAATGATCAAGTTAAAATTGTGTTCAACTAGTTGTTCCGCTCATATTAAAGAGTTGGTTGTTAGAATTGTGCTTAACTAAAGAAGACTGATTATTGCAATAATGTTTAGTTAAAGGAGCTAGTTGTTCTTGTTTGTAATTAAAAGAAGCTGACTGTTTTGATTCAGCTAAGAAATTCTCTGTTGAGTAAGCAAAATTGAATTACCGTGCTTACTTAGAAGAAGCTGGTTGTGTTTGTGTTTAGACTGTTTAATTGGAACTTGTAGTTGTAGTTTCAAAAAGCTGGTTGTTCTGTGGCTTGATGTTTTTGTGACAATTGGAAGTTGCAGTTGCATTTTTTAGAAAGCTAGTTGTTTCCTTTGTGGCTTGTTAATTTGTAGTTGTAGTTTTCAGAAAGATGGTTGTTCTATGGCTTGATGTTTTTGTGACAATTGGAAGCTACAGTTGCATTTCTTTAGAAAGAACGTCCTTTTGTTCGTGGCTTGTTGTTTTGTGGTTACAAGTGCTTACAAGCTAGTAGTTGCAAGCTTGTATAAATTAGTAGAAGCTGTAGTTCTGTTTGTTGAAAATCATTATTTTTTTTAACTGATCAAGTTGTAACAATTTCAAAATCTGTTAGCAATTATGTTCAGAATCAATTTGAAGTTGAAGATTCAGTAAAGAACTTGCAGTTTTCAAAAGAAAATGAAGTCCAAAAGGTGGCTCAATTTCAAGACGCTACCCCAGTTCAGTTTAAGGGGGAATGTTAGGATGTAAAGTCAAAAAGGTATTGTTTGTCACTTATCAAACCTATGAGGACTCTCTTGTAATTGTGATTAAATAGTGTAGTTTTGTTTACAACCGTTTAAGTCCACTGCATAACTGCATCACTCTTTACTCTTTACTCTTAATATATAAAAGAGTAAAGTGAGCTAGCTAAGATTGAATGAATTAGTAGCTATTCTCTCACAAATATCTCTGTTTTTCGTTCCAAAAATCTCTTAATCTCTTACTCCCTTACAAAAATCCCCCTATGAACTTCTATTTGGCAAAAAACTAGATAACAATCACCTACGGGTTTTTTGTTGTCTTTGCTACTTAACCATTGTTGGTCCACATGACAAATTTGGTCTCCATGCCACTAGATGCATTTTTATGGGATACCCCATTCTTAAAAAAGGGTATCACCTTTTTTATCTTCAACAACGCAAATTCTTGATTAGCTAAGATGTGATCTTTCATGAGGAAGTCTTTCCATTTGTTGACATTGACAGTGGCTCTTCTTCAACCTTGCCAACTCTAACCCTGTTACACCAGACGCTACCTCATCAATAAGAGCTCCTCTCACTATAGTTACTATAGTTCCTATTTTAGATAATTACTCATCTCTAGCATCTGATAGTCCTCCTCCAATCTAAGAGGAACATGTTGAATATTCTCCCATAACTGATCAATCTTCACCATAGTTTACCTCATGTCTAGCTGATGCTCCGATTGAAGACCATACCTTTGATGCTCATTCTCCAACCATAATCCCATTAGATACTGTCACACTAAGACTCTCTTCCCAGGTTCTAAGACCTCCTGTATGGATAACTAACTATATTTGTTCCAACACCATAGGTATCGCCTACCCCACATTTGCTTATGTCAGTTTTGACCATTTACCTCTTAGGCACAAGGCAAGTAAGGCAGGGTCAAAACAGACTGCGAGCCCTCTTCATATTTTGATGCCATCCAACATCCTGATTGGCGTCATGCTATGGAGCAAAACTTAATGCACTTGCCACTAACCATATTTGGGATCTAGTTCCTTGACCCTCTCACCAAAAACCCATTGGCTGTAAATGGGTACACAAGATTAAATATCGAGCTAATGGCTTAGTCAAACATTATAAAGCCCCCTTGTTGCAAAAGGATTCACTAAACGAGAAAGTTTCAACTATCATGAGACTTTCTCCCTAGTTGCAAAACATGTCACTGTTCGAACCTTTCTTTCTGTAGCATCTCATCGAGATGGTAGTTACATCAAATGGACGTTCATAATACCTTCTTCCATGGTGACCTTATGAAGAAATCTATATGGATCTTCCACCTGGTATTCGCAATCAAGGGGAAAATATGTCAATTGCAGAAATCTCTCCATAGATTGAAACAAGTGATAATCCTATGATTATATTGTTTTCCAAATGATTTTATTAGGATTTTTAATACTTCTCATTGGATTTTGGCCTGAATTGTTACTTAATTCAGTATATTTTATGTTTTAGGTCTAAACGTGCTTTTAGAGAGAAACATAGCAAATATGAGCTCATTTACCCAGATTTGATCATAATTCAGAAGATTGGAGAAGATTTGAGGTTGATTTGAAGTACCCTTAGCTCTTGGTCAAACCAAAAACCAAGAAGATTGAAGATTCAAGCGAAAAAGCTAGCTAAGGGTAGTTATGCAAATTCAGCCATAAAAATAGCACTTCGCCTGGCAAGGTTTTTCCTTTGATGCGGTGAGGTTTCTCTTAGAATATCAGGCAAAGTAACTTCGTTGCGGGAAAGAAAAAGCTTCGTCACAATAAAACTAGAAAAATTCTGTTTTTATAAACGACGCTTTTTAGCTAAGTGGCAGTTTGTCCTAGGGTTTTGTGTTAGTATATAAGAAAAATTTAGTCATTTTGTTGGGGGAGTTCATCATTTTTGTAAGAATTTGGAAGAGAAAAAGAGATTTTCAAGATTTAGGCCTCAAATTAGAGAAGATTTCTCGTTTTTTTCAATTGCTTCTATGTTGAACTTAGATATTTCTACTTTGTTTATGTTAAATTTCGTTTTTATCATGAACTAACTTGTTTTAGTTAGGTTTTTGATGGATCCTTGATTATACTTGCTTAATCTATGGATATCTTATTGTTCTTAAGTTCTATGGTTGTGATTAAGTATTTATCTCCATTTTTATTGTGTCTGGATGTTGAGTTTTCATTCAAATAACCTATTGAACATGTTGAGGTTCAGAAGCGATTCATGTGTGGCTTCTAGGGATGGATACCTTAGGTTGAGTGAAAACTAGAGATAAATAAACTTGGCCTTAGTAGTCTTGATAGGATTCCATAGCTCTTAAGAGGCCTTGAATGATTAAGTCTAAATTTTTGTGTACGGAGGCTTAATAGGAATAGGTGGGATGGTATAAACCGAGAGGGAGTGCCAAACATTTTAGGGAGTTCAATTTTTAGTTGTCGCAATAGAATTTGGGCAATTGGAATTCATAGGTTAGGTTAGTATAACTTGGTGAAGTTAAAAGCCCTAACTTCTTTGTTTTAAGTAATTTTCATCCATTTGCATTAAATTAGTGTTTTTCAATTCTAGCAAGTTTTAATACTTTGTTTTAGTTTAATTCAATTTGTCTCACATCAATCCAAATTTTTATGTCCTAATACACAATCTCTATGGGACGATACTTACTTCACCACTTTATTACTTTTTGCTATTAGTGCGCTTGTTATTTTGCTTGTGAACAAAATCATATGCATTAACAAGCATCACGATAGTAGAATGCAAAATTTCTAAAGGCACTCATAGGCATAGGCTTTACATAGTCCAAAAATGACTACACACTTTTTTTCTGACATCAAGGTGAGTCCTTCATCAGTCTCATAGTGTATGCCAATGACATACTCATTACATGGAATGATGAAATTGCAATCAAAACATTAAAAGAGCATATACACAAATACTTTCACACCAAGGACTTGGGGGCACCTAAATATTTTTTGGGCATTGAAATTGCAAAATCTTCAGCGGGTATATCTTTTAGTCAACATAAATACGTACTAGAGCTCATATCATATTCAAGGTTGTTAGCATGTAGACCAAGTGTCAATCCTATTGAACAAAATGCAAAACTCACTACCTAAGAGTATGATTAGAGAGCACTACATTTAGAGACAAATCCACTCTTAGAAGATGGTTCTAGTTACCAACAACTTGTTAAACAACTCATCTCTTTTACAATGACATGATTGCACATCAGCTATGTAGTTTAAATTTTCAACCAATTTATGCATGCACCGAAGCAATCACATATAGATGCAGCAATTAAAGTACTCAAGTACTTGAAAGGTTGTCTGAGGCCAGGACTTCTCTTGCCACGAGAACGAAACTTGATTATCATTGCATACTATGATTTGGACTAGGGATCCACTCTTAGAATTGTTAGAGTAGGTGCCCTAGAGCCAATCAATTATTGTAAAATTGACTCTGTAATAAATGTTTATTTATCAATAAAAGACATATTCTTCTATATTGTGTATGTAATGATATATATCCTTAGGATGGTAGAACCATGACGAGGGTATCAAGTGTTTCAAATCTTGATAGTGAGAACCCTATGATCACAGATAGTGGCCATTCTAGAATTGTCCGTAGCCCCAGTATTATTCTGACCAAGGACACAGATAATATGGTAAGGCTATCATAGTGTTAAATGACCCTGTCAAAAGGCAGTGACTAATCTCACTTGTCAAGGTTGTTTACAGACAACCTGGCGCAACACATGGGTGCTTGCTAGAGGCAAGTTCACTGGACAGACCCACTAGAGGATTTCATATGGATGGTAACCCCAGTGTCTATGGAATAAATCCTCTAATAGATGATGGTACATGTGATCCTTAGACTTGAGATCACCGGAGCGCCTTGTGCACCAATTGGTGTAGTTTGACATTAGTCCAACGTAGTTCTATTCAGAGCTATCAATAGGGTAGTGATTGGCTACATTGAGAGGTGTATCGAGACTATGGTGGATCAACAAAGGATTCATCACTCCTGGGTACGGGAGAAGTTATCTCACTGGGTAATTCAATAAATGACAATGACACTAAATCTGTGGCCACAATGGGATTAGATTGTTGCTCGATCTAATTCAATATTCCTATCATTGGTCCAATAACTGAATACAAACATGTCGAGGATATCTAATGTTAACACTATTTCTATACCTTAGTCTCGATGAGATAATAGTTGATGAAAAGATTTGATTGCACGGTAACCATACCGTTGATAGGCTACAGTTTCGCTGAATCCGAATCTATAGAGTGGCCATGATGCCTTGCTAGCTAGGGGCCAATCTTAGTCTATGTGTAATGAGACAATTAATTGGTGTTAATCGCAATACTACACACTACCGATATGATGAGAAACCTATGGGTCACACACTTAGAACATAATTTAAGAATCAATTTGTGAGAAGGGTATTTTCGTCTTTTAGGACGAAAGGGTATTTTGGTAATCTCACGGTGCCATTAAATTTGCAGAGGTTGTTGCCTTTATTTAATTTGATATTAAAATTAAATTAGTGAGATTATAGTTAAATATATATGTGCGCATATATTTAAATGAATTATTATTATTAATTAAATGTTAACATATTATTATATATTAATTGATTTTAATTATAATAATAATTAATTAATTTAAAATACCAATTATATGGTGTTTGGTTGCAAGGGTGAACTAGGGTTGGAGCCCATGGCTATTCCTAAGTGGAATAGGGTTTTAATTGTTACATTATATAAGTACAACTTAAAATCAAAACAATATAGAATAATTGTTCATTTAGTTAAAACCCTAGCCACACAAAATCTCTCTCTCTCTCTCTCACATTTCACTCTTGAGTGAAAAAGAAATTTTTTTTTCTTGTTCTTCTTTCTTGATTCTTGAAGCCCTTGATTGTTCTAGCAAAATAATCAAGGGTTCTACAAATTGTCTTTGTGTGAATTTCCATGAGTGAGATCCTACTTTGGATCAATTAGCGAAGAATCACATGAACAGTTTCTGGTGAACAATGTCAATGAACAGTTTCTGGTGAGCAGTGTTGATGAACAATAGCCAGTGAACAGTGCTGTGAACAATGATCGTGAGCGAAATCAGAGATACTTAGAGGAGCCTCCAAACGTGTGTAAGCATTCTGAATCCTTGTATGGATTTATTATATTGTTGTAATGCAAAATTTATAAACACTATAATCTGTACCCAGATTTGGGATTAAGCATATGATCAGTTTTTATTTGTTTTGAAACTGTGTTTTTCTGCTGCATATACCCGATCACATGCTAACAAGAATATGGTTCTAGTTATCAACAACTTGTTAAACGACTCATCTACTTTACAATGACAGATTGGACATCAGCCATGTAGTTTAAATTCTCAACCAATTTATGCATCCACCGAAGCAATCACATATGGATGTAGCAATTAAAGTACTCAAGTACTTGAAAGGCTGTCTGAGGCCAGGACTTCTCTTTCCATGAGAAGGAAACTTGAGTATCACTGCATACTATGATTCAGACTGGGGATCCATTCTTAGAATATGGTTCTAGTTATCAACAACTTGTTAAATGACTCATCTACTTTACAATGACATGATTGGACATCAGCTATGTAGTTTAAATTCTCAACCAATTTATACATGCACCAAAGCAATCACATATGGATGTAGCAATTAAAGTACTCAAGTACTTGAAAGGCTGTCTGAGGCCAGGACTTCTCTTGCCACAAGAAGGAAACTTAAGTATCATTGCATACTACGATTTAGACTGGGGATCAAGTCCAATGATTCGAAGGTCGCTCATTGGGTTTTGCATTAAACTTGGAGGGTTAGTTATCTCATGGAAGACAAAGAAATAGTCAATGGTATTTCTTTCATCGGTAGGGTCTGAATATAGAGTCATGGCTAAAACCACATTTGAAGTCACTTGGATCCTTGGGAAATTAAAGGATCTAGATATACAAGTGATGAAAACCGGTCAAGTTGTACTGTGACAAGAAAGTAGCGAACAACATTGCAACTAATCCAATGTTCCATGCGAGAACAAAACACATAGAGATTGGCTACCACTTTATCAAAGACAAGATTTAAGAGGGTACGATCAAACCTGAGCACATTCGAACCATGGATTAGCTAGTTGATATCTTCACGAAACCATTGAGTCACAAACAATATTCACATCTATTAAGCAAGCTCAGAGTTTATGACATACATAAACCACAAGCTTGAGGGGACTATTGATAGGGAATGAGGATATTGTGCATTGAATGGAGATATGATATGGTTCTATATGGAGAGTGGATATAAAATATTATGCTACTTCGTTATTATTAAGATTATGGCATTATTCTCTACTATTGTATTTCCTTACATGAATTATTCTTTCTTGTATAAATAGATGTATTATATACATGTGAGATATATCAATCAAATACAATTCTTTACAAAACTCTTTGTTCTATTTTTCTTATATTTCTCTCGGCATACTTGGGCAGCCTAGTTGCCTCTCTCACCTCTTCATCATCAAGTTCTGACACCTCTATGTTCTTTCTCTCCCGTCTCTTTTTCCTCTTCTTCAATCTTTTTACTTTTTGGATCTAATAATTAAAATGGTAAAGCATTAGTTATGGTGGTTGGTCGTCATTAGAGATGAGCAGTTGTGCTTCACAATCCTGCCCTGTGTCAAGGGTGGACTTGTCTCCCTTAATGATTTTGTTTAATTGACTTTGCTTTGAGTTTCAATTACTATTGTGTTTGATTTAATTGTTTGTGCAAAATGAAAATGTTATTTTCTTCTTAGCTTGACTTGTTTGTTTAGAGATGTAATTGTCTAAGAAAATATGAGTAGAATGGAAGAATCAGCCAAGAAAGGAAAAAATTAGTAAAAAATTAAAGAGGGAATTTTCCCTAAAAAAATATAAGGAAAAAAAAAAAAAGAACAAAAATATTTGTTTAAGATGCTGATTGAACAAGAGGAAGAGGAGACTGGAGAAAAAGAAGATAGAAGAGATAAAGAGTGGAGAGAAAAAAAAAAATCTAGGAAAGCAATGATAAAGGAAAAAGAAAAAAAATTGGTTTTTATTTTCTTAGATATGCAAAATGGATATAAGACTAAGGCAGAGGAAGAAGAGAAGGAAAAGAAAGAGAAGAGAGAGGGCAAGTGATGTGGAAAGCCTAGCTAGTAAATAGGGGTACGACAAAAAAAAGGTATGAGAATTTTATGGGTATGATACGGTAAATGGTGAAAAATATGTTTATAAAAATTCGGTCATAAAATTCAGATATGGGAAAAATACGTACATATATATATATATATATATATATATGAGTTTAATATGGTATATTGTCAATAATACGTTTTAAAAAATATAGCAATAGAAATCTTGGTTTTAGCACTTTTCAAAACATCCTGATTTAAATAATTCATTGTCGTCAACCCTACAATTTATTTTCCTTTTTATTTAAAGTATACTTTGAACAATAACTAAGACTAGTATTTTTGTCCGTGATTTTACAGTTACAAATACAAAATTTGGATTCCAATTATTATAGCTGTTTTATTTTCTGAATTTTATGTTCTGAATTTCATTAGATAGTGCATTCAAAGGTCAAATAATAATAGTGTTATGAAATTTAAAAACATGACAAAGTGCACATGGGTTTACGATTTGCAGTTGGCATTGGACCCATCAGAGACAAATTAATCAGAGGTTGCAAGCTAATGGGTTGTTGTGTTTTTCTTCTTCTTTAAGTATCTGCCAATTCCAAATCCAAACCCGACAATATTATTTTTATGAATTCATGCTTTTCTTTTGCAGTTTTACCTTTACCTTTTGCTTTCACAAATGATCTTTAGTCTTTTCATTTGGACCCATACAATACAAAACAACAAAACAACAAAACTAAATGGAATATTGTGTTAAAAAAGATACCAAATATAACTCTCACAAGCATTTTATTAAACATGTTTCAAGCAAATCTATCAATCCACCAACATAACAAATTCATCAATCCACCAGCCCCTACTACTACTACTCACACACTAGCACAAACATAAGCAAATCGCCAACATATGAGATTCAAAGAGAGTTTAAAAGAGAAGATAAGAAGTGTGTAGCTTAAGGCTTGGAGAGTTGAAGTCTTGGACTTAAAGCTCGGAGAAGAGAGTTAAAAAGAAGAGAAGAAGAGATCAAGACTCAAAAGTCAAGAGATGAAGAAAATAGAGTTAAAGAGATGAAGATATTTATAGATGAATTGTTGAAGATTTGAAGAAAAGATGAAGACTGTTGAAAGAGAACTAAGGAAGAGGAGAAGGAGATTTCCTCTAATTTTAGTCAAACCCCCACCAAAATGACGTCGTTTTGCCTTATCATTTAATGATTTTTTTTTCTTGCAAAAATTCGGAAAAAATTCTACAATAATTCGTGAATTATACGGATAGAGTATATAATTCGTGAATTATATGACAACCTTGATAAAATACGTGAATTAGCATTTTATATGTAAACTATACGGCCAGTCGTGTAATTTACATATAAAACGCAAATTTATTAACTAGGGTGGAAAGTGGTAACATGGCAGGTGATGTGGAATGTCACATCAATTGCCACATCACTTTGTACAAAGACTCTTATATTCTGTAAGTCTAACATTTTTGCATTAATTAATTATATACCGGTGTATGGTATTGTGTACACTTGTATATTATATTAACGAAAATATAGTGAATCCTTTCTCATTTATGGATATAGGTAAGCTATGTTGAACCTGTAAATATAGTATCTCTTTGTAGTGTGAGTTATTCCTATTTTATTTATCTCGATATAATGTCTCTTTTTAATATAATTTATTCCTATCTTATTTATCTTGATATATTTATTTTCCTCTAAACAATCTCCTGACACCTTTCTTTGAGAACACAAAGAATTGCTTATCGGCTACATGGAATAAGAAAAGATTGTTTAATTAGTATTATTTCTTTGAAGTGTGGGCAACAAAACACATGAAAAATCATTCAAGCAGAGACATTACATATATTCCGGACCCAGAAACTGAAACTGGAATTCATATAATATACTTATATATATCTACATCTTTCTAATTAATGGTACATGCAGCCGAATATATACAAGAAAAATAATTCATAACTCTATCAGGATAACTTTTAAGTAGCTCTTCAGAGAAGATACATCAATGAATGGTTTACAACCCTGTTGCCTCCATTAATGTAACACAGAGCTTCTTCTAGTTTCCTCCATCAGGTAGTTTCTTCAGCTGGCTGTGTGAATAAAAAGATCAAAATAAATAAATAAACACAAGAAGTTCAACTAAAGTTCTATCTTTTAATGAACTCCTCGATAATAGTTCAAGTTCACATAAGATTTATATATATAATTTTTATACCCGGTGATTTTTCGATCGCTGACGATGTGCTTGATTGGCTCTTTGTGCTTCCCGAAGGTCTTAGATGAGGATCACTTATCACTTCCTGAAGGAAAAACCGTCAGCAGTATGTGAAACAGTCCATAGGTTTTTCACAGAGCCTAGAATTATAGTTTGTCAAACATATTACGGTTTTTCACCTGTGTCATTGAAAATGAGTTGCTCCCCAACGAGAAGGAGCTTATGTTTTCTTCAGCAAGTTCTCTCAGTTTATTCAGCTCTGGCAATACAACCTTGCCGAGATCTGGCCTATCTTTTCTTCTAAGTTCTGCACATTGGAACGCTAGCTTCGCGAAGGAAAGGGTTTCGTCCAACGGCCAGTCAATCACAGACGGATCCAGCATTTTGCTTAACGTTCCATTCTCGATAGCTCTGCCAACATTGTGTGTCAATCCCATTGGCGACTTACCTGTTATCAGTTGCAAAAGCATGACACCTAGTGAATAAACATCTGATTTTACACCAAGCATTCCGGTTTGTTGATACTCGGGATCGATATAACAGAATGTTCCAGCTGTTGATGTCATTCTGTACTGTGTTACATTCTCCGCAACAGCTGGTACGAGCCTGGCTAGTCCAACATCGCTAATTTTACTAACATAATTTTGGTCTAGTAAAATGTTGCCAGGCTTGAGGTCGCGATGAACTAATGGTTCGGGTTTGGTTTGATGTAGAAAGAGTAAACCTGTGGCAATCTCTGCTGCAATCCGGAACCTGAGTTGCCAAGATAGAGGTTGAGTATTCCGTCGGTGGAAGAGACAATCGTCTAAGCTTCCACTCGCCATGTACTCGTATACAATTATGCCATACTCTGGACAGGCTCCTAGAAGGAGTACCATATTTGGATGCCTTATGCTGCTAAGAATCTCAACCTGTATTTGGATAATGAAGACGAAGATTAGAAAAATAAACCTCAACCTTATCTATACAAGTAGTAACGTTTTTGCCTCACCTCTTGTTGAAATTGTGACCTTCCTTGAGCCGCGTCGGGACGTAGAACCTTAACTGCAACTGGTGTATGATCAAGATAGCCCTTATATACAGGGCCATAGCCTCCTTCACCAATCTTAAGATGTTCAGAGAAGGATTCTGTTGCTATTTCAATTTCATCTATAGTGTATCTCCTGTATCTTAGATCATTTTGGTCCACATTATCCAACATCCATTTTGCGCCTTCCGATTCTTGAAGGGCTTTCATCTCGAATTTCAATCTTCTTTGCGCTTCCAACTCTGCAATTCTCTTCGCCGCTTCTGCAGCTTCTATTGCAGACTTGCACTTAGCTTTCTCTTTCTCGGCAAGTGACAATGCCGTTTCCTCAGCAACCCGTGCCTCTTCAACTCTTTGCTCTTCTTCAAGTCTCCAGCGTTGGAGCTCCATTGCCTGCAGTAACCATATCAATATAGCGTTCCATATGCATTTAGGAAACAGGTGTTTAGACTACCTTTTGTTTTGCTAGAAGAGCTTCTTTGCACGCCGTACTGTACATATCCATTGTTTGTTTTAGCTCGAGCTTTAACCGCCTCATTTCAGCTTCCACTTCATCCTGTGAGATTGCAATACATTCATATAATGTTTAGTCAAGCTTAATTATTGGACTAATAAAATATTGAGCGCTCGCCTATTAACTAAAGCTTTTCTAGTTTAAACTTTTAAGTGGGATGAGAACTTAGTATTAATAAATCATATCATTCTTTTTGAATGTTTCAACAGTGAATCAAATACTAGGAAAATCTCAAAAACTTTCATTGCTGCTTAAGAAATTTACTTTTACCTTTCTTTCCTACATTCACAAAAAAATTAACTCTATGATCCTAGTCTATATCACAAATGATCAAAATGCCATAGTGTAATCCATCAAGTACGCCTGTGAAATCCCTAATTGAATACTCGAATTTAAAGCTTACCAAGTTCTGTGATGAGCATGAGCATGATGTTCTTCCACTTTCCTGTGACATTGATGAGAATTCATGGCAAAATTTGTCATTAAATTTAATTCCCAAACGCTGTGATCCAAAGCTATGGTCTGAGTTGGTTGATACCCGCGAGGGTTGGGATACATCAATGTAATCATAGACTATAGGAGAGTTATGCTCAGTGCTTGGCCTGCCAGAGCTAATGAATGATATATCAGTTTCTGCTTCTGAGAAGACCTGGAACGACCTTCTCTGAAATCTTCCTCTAGTAAAAGGTGATCTGTTTTTCACATAATGGCTAGGGGTCAGTCCCTCGTTAAAATTCTTAATGTCAAAGCTAGGACAATATAAATAAAAGAACTTCTAATCTCAATAACATTGTGAATTATTATTATTATTTTTTTAAACTGATGACTCTTAGCCCTGTTATATCGATATTAAAAACTCCTAAATTAATTTGTATGTGTTACGATCCTGATTGGGTCTCACATTACTAAAGAATGGGCTTGATACTGGGTTAATAATTACGTGGACACCCTCTCCTCACTAGCCGGTTTTTAGTTTCGCATTTCTGTGACGGTTACAATTGTTATCAAAGCAGGACCATCCTCGTAGGAGGCGACCTAGAGTTATAAAAGTTGTGTTACGGATGGGGTGACGAAGAGGTATAGAGTCTTGCTAGCACGACCTGGAGGTATAGAGATCACGCCGTGGATGGGCTGACCTAGCGGTATGGAGCCCTGCCAGCGCAACAGGGAGGTAGAGAGCCCTACCAACTGATATAACGATTTCTACGAATTTTTGGCTGTGGTTATAGCGAATTCTACTCATTTGTAGTTTCTATCTATTTGTGGTTGTTACGATATGAAATTTTCTATCAACTTAATATTGTATTAAAGCTTACTTGACAGACTCTTCGTGTGAGTAACGAGGCTTGGATGACGTCCTGTCTGCAGAATACTAAGATTAATTAGAATTTTACCACAAAATTGTTAGAACTTAAGCAAGAAAACTTTTCCACAATGAAGAAAAGGCTTTATAATTTAGAGAAACAAACCTCTTAAACTCTTAATATTGTTAGCATGTGTCTCAGAATGATCATTATGGACCTCTAGTTGATGCAATAGCGGGGAGGTGAATGGGGCTGCACGAGAAGCATTTCGTTTTGAAGAAATTTTCCCTTTGGAAATGACATATACATTACAGAAATCGGGTGCTGCTTTCGATGCACTCGTGGGAACATCAGTCTTGAATTTTCTGCATCACAAAAACAATCAAAGTGTAAGAATTTGGATATGTTCTAATGTTACAATCTAGAAAACTAAATTAACAATGAACTATTCTTGAGTTGGCATAATCTAATTTTACTGGATTTTCTCCCCTTTTCTTAATTTAGACTGTTATATCACAAACAGTCTATGTAATTGATGAAATTTTTTTCAAAAAATGATGTTTGAGAAATTTCAAGACCTCATAAATCCATGCCGAGAAGGGGCACCAAGAACCAAATTCTCAATTGCTGCATAAGAAACATATTCTGTTAATGCTTTTGCGATATCCGTGCCTTCGAGTGACACATCCAAGCAATGTATCTGACAGAAGAAATTGCATAGTTAAACAACCATTTGAGAAGACACAAAGAAAGATTGAAAGGATAATTAAAACCAAAAATACAAGAAGTTATTCAGATGTAAAATGGGTAGAATAGGTCAACATTCTTAGAAATTATATTGTTGGGTATGAATATATGAAATAACAATATTTCTTATAACAACACAACATTTAGTAATCTTAACATAACTAATAAAATAACCAATTTGACATCTCTAAAGGCATGGTTGACGTTTATATTCTGTGAATGAAATTTTATCTCAAACGATTTTTAAACCTACATCTTTACGCGTACAATAGCAATGAAACGTGAGGAAGAGATCTTTGTTTTGCCTCTCAGGTTGATGTTTATAAGGTGATGAATTGACATCATGAACTTGGCTATGGCTATAACCTGCAGTCAAAAGGAAACAAGGAGAAACATGTTAATTTCTCAAAGGCTTGCATTCAAACAATTATCTGACAACATCAGAATGGCAACATACATCTAATTACATATTTGCCTAGAATTATACGTGTTACATTCAGAAATTCTATCAATTTCAATATCAACACAAAAAAAAGAGAAGACAATAAAATTAAAAATATTGATGATTACCAGAAAGGAAAGAGTTACTTTGATTAGAGGAAGGTGTTCTATGAAGAACATGGATTAATATAACAGTTTGGCCCTTGGCGAGAAGATTATCAAGTGCCCATTTGATAGCAAATTGGCTTCCTTTATCCTTGTCTATTGCAACTGCAACTAGCCCGTTCCCACTAGTTTTCTTTGTCGTCCCATGTCCCTTTGGGAGCCACATTGTATTCTTTCTTCCTATAACTTGAGAAAATAATGTTTGTTTTTAAAAATCTAACAAACTAACTTTAACAAATTGTGTAGTTTAAATCTGAATTTTGTTATGAATAATTTTTTTAACTTGTTTACACTATTTGTTGTTAATTTGCAAACAAGGAGGCTAAGAGAGGCTTGAAAATCCTCTTTTTTTTTTTCACTATCTTCCTGTTGAAAACTAAACAACACTTTGACCACCGCCTTTGATTATCTCCATTTCTGTTCAGCATTTATCGGCTTTTCTATTTTCGGTTTTTTCAATCTGAAGCTATCCTAAGAAATAGAGTTGACAGGAAATTTGTCTACCAGGTAAAAAATAGCAAAGCTAGAAAAGAAAAGGGAAAATAATAAAATAAAAAACCCACAATTTTCTCCCTATCTAATTATGCCATTTTGATTGTAAGATGAACTGTTGTTCAATAAATAGTGGAAAACGATATGAATATTCATTAGTTTTGGACCATTACAGGAATTATTGAAAGAGCTACTTTGTATTTATCTTTATTGACCTTTTTTTTCAACTTTTTTGAGGTGATATTGTGTCAAACTGCAATATAATAGAATGATATTAGATAATAATATTTTTTAGGGATTGGATCTTTTATCTTGAATTTTTATTCAAATCGTTGACACAAATTTTCAACTCCTTATCCGTTACAAGTCAATGGTTTTAAGGGGCCGTTTGGTTGACGGTAACGTGAGATTACTGAAGTTATATCATCTGCTATTACTTGATTATCATGTTTGGTTGTCAGGGAATATAAGATTCCGGTAATCTTCAAATACTAATAGTAGTTACTATTGGTAATATTGGAGGTAATCTGATTACTTCCATTTGATTAGGTATTCTAAGATTACCAGGGTAATCTTTTTTTTTTTTTTGTTACAATTCAATCTCTTATTAATAAAATTTTAGGACAATAATGCCCTTATTTTTAAATTTATTTACGTGAATATGACTTTCACTATTTCACCCCAATTAAATAACTTTTGGACAAAATTACCCTTGAATTCAAAACAAATTGCAGCCCACCCAAGCCACCACCCCCACCCACCTACTGCCGAAAATCGTTGCCACCGAAATGGTGCGCAAAAGGCCAAAAATGGTCGCGGTGCATCAATATGGCCATTTTCGACCAGATGTCTAGTTGGAAATGGCCAGATTGTGCCATATCTGGCCGTTAACGGCCATCAATCTGGCCGTTGACTGCCAGATCAACGGATCTAGCCGTCGACGGCCAAATCTGTAACGGTTGGCCATTTTCGGCTAGATCTCTAGCCAAAAATGACCATACAGCACACAAAGGCCATTTCCTGCCTTCCGTGCGCCATTAGGTTGTCGGCTGCCGGCGACCTGCGGTGGTTGCCAACGGCCGACAGTGGCTGGGTTGGTAGAGGTGCTTTGTTGATTTTCCAAACTTTTATTATGGGGTTGTTTTCGCTAAGTTTTTAAATGCAGTGGGATTATAATAATCCAAATAATAATCAATATTAAAAAATAATATAATAATAATATTTAATTAGAGGACAATTCAGTAATTTAAATAACATACCAGCCAATTTATTCCTCACTAAGCATATTAATATAATATACCCACCAATTAACTAAACACATTTTCCTAAAGATTTCCAGTAATTTTTAAGGTAATCTAACTTCTCAATAATCCAACATTCTCTTAATCAAACGCCCCCTAAGAGTTAATGAAGTGGCAATTAAACTAACTGTCTCCAACTTCCATCTTGTATAATATCTTATTAGATTAAAATAAATTAATGATCATGAATTTTCCCACAGAGTCCTTGGACTCCAAATTCAAAGGTTTAAATAATTAGGTTATTTGAAGATCTACCTTGACGACAAATGTTAAAAAATTTAAAATGGTACATTTAAGATGAAATATTGCATATTGCTCATTAATTTAGGGCAGATAACACAAACTACCCTATATTTTCACAATTCATCTATAAACAATAATTATTTCAATATGAAATACTCTTGTAATTTCATAATTCATCACTTTGAGTATCGTTGAGATTAAAAAAAAAAAAAAAAAAAATTCCTTGTAGATTATAAAAAAAGGTCATGAAAATATCCAAAACCTTTCCTAGCAAGGGGGTCTTTTGTAATTTTGATAATGGTTGGATACACTTTATATTGATTGATATTATAGGGGTATATAAAATGCTAGAATTTGATAGTGGATTAGCGTTAAAGCTCAATTTGCATAGTAATTAGTAAGTAATAATATTTGGTTTATTGGGTAATCTGTCTTGTGTCACGTCCAAACCAAGCCCAACTCCGCACGAGGCCCAATATCCAATGCAAAAAGCTTGACCTAGACTTAACCCAAGAGTATTATAGAATATGTTAGAGGATATTTCCAGAATTTTCCTTCACCAAAAAGGCAATAGAAAATGATTAAGATTCTATTGCTTGTATAATTAATAAGGCATCCATCTTAATGGATATATAGCGATCTAGACCGTCAGATCTACTTGCAAACTCCTATATAAACCTAGCTAGTCTTAGGTAATTTTCATAGTCTAAGCATTGTATTTATTTCAGAGAAATATAATAGAGTTTTTCTCTTTATCTTTGTTCTTCGTGTTCTTGTTGTTCTTTGAGAGTTTGTGGATTATTTAAGCTGACTTATGCCAAATTTCTTGTTTGTATACTAAGGCCGCACGATTCTTCTAGGGTCGTGATAGTTGGCATTAGAGCATTGGTTTTCAGATCCCATCTCAAGGAAGCGAACGATGATAGGAAGTGATGGCAACTCAAGTGATGCAAGCATAGAGCATGAGGATGTTCACAAGCCATAGAAGAAATCTCGTGGCCATTTGAGAACTCATGATGTGTTAAGATCCATGGAAGCAAAGTCGGCTAAATTTAAGTCAGCATTGGCATACCATGTTAAGAAGACCATGTTGAGAAGCTAGATCAACTAGATAAATTTGTGGAGGAAGCCAACAACAAGTTGGAAGGAGTTGGAGACTCCATCCTCAATGTTGTTTTTAAAAGTGTCACAGAAAGTCGTCAAGCAACCATTGACTTTATCAAAGCTTTTGAAACAAAGATGTTTGAAGCATTGGCCAAGCACCAAGCTCAATTTAAGGAGGTGAAGATGGACTGGGCTATTTATAAGAAGGTAATATCAGTGGGACCAATCATTTATTCATCTATAGTTGCAGCACCATGTATTGAAATTCCTAAACCCAAGGAGTATAATGAGAAAAGAGATACAAAGGAGATGGACAATTTGCTTTGGCACATGGAGCTCTACTTTAATGCAATCAAGCTGCTCAATGAAAAAGAAAAGGTAAATCAAGCAATTATGTATCTTCATGACCTTACTGCTGGTTGGTGGCATAGGAAGTATGTTAAGGTAAAGAGTGAGACTTGCAAAATTAAGACATGGGAGAAACAGAAGAAAGAGTTGAAGCACCAATTGTATCCTGAAAATGTGGCTCATGGTGCAAAGAAGTGAATGAAGGAGTTAAAACTCACTTGTTCCATAGTGAATTATGTCGAAGAGTTTTTCAAGCTAATGTTGCATATTAATAACATGAGTGAGGATGATTAGCTATTTAATTTCATAGATGGACTCCAAAATTGGGCTCAATAAGAAACACAAAGGCATGAGAGGAAAGATATGTCCTTAGCCATGATGATAATAGAGACTCTTCAAGATTACCGAATAAGTAACACTCTCTTTAAACATAAAAATTCCAAATCATGGTATGGCAAAGCTGGGGGAGCAAAATAGTTTCATTCCAATGACAGAAAGAGTCAAGCACCACCTAAGAAGGAGTGAAAAAAGGAGAAGAGAGAAAGCAAGCCTTGGAATAATTGTTTCGTATGCAACGATTCACACTGGAAGTCAGAATGTCTGAAGAAAAATGTACAGAATGCCATAATTGAAAGAGAATCGAGTGAGAAGATTCAAATGGGGTCTTTATAACTCTTCAATGCCTTGAAAGCAAATCTAGTTCTAGTCAAGCCGAATGAAAAATCCCTCATGTATGTGGAGGCTTGCATTAATGGGAAGGCTTCTCATAATTTTATTTAGAAGAGGAAGCCAATATGTTAGGCCTCAAGGTTGGCAAAAGGAGAGGTTAGTTGAAAGAATATTGAAGGGAAACCTCTTGATGGTGTACCATGTGATGTGGATCTACACTTAAGTACATGGATTAGCAAGGTAAACTTTCAGTTGTTCCTTTTGATGATTTCGACTTCGTATTAGGTATGCAATTCGTCAGGCAGTTTAACGTTGTGACATTGCCTCGATTCAACATTATTTGCATCTTGGAGGGAAACTTGTGCATGGTTTCCACAATGATGAAGCCCACCAAGACAAAGCCAAATGATAAACCACATCTTCTCTCAACGATACAACTAAAGAAAAGAGCTAAGCAAGGAAAAGCGACATATTTAGGCACTATGCACACAATGGACGATAAGAGTGATGACTTAGTAGGCGAGGTACCAAGAGAGATTACCAATGTACTTAGTGAGTACAAAGATGTAATGCCACTAGAATGCCACCTAGTAGGCATGTGGATCACAAAATTGAGCTTGAGCCAAGAGGCAAACCACCCTCAAAAGCCCTCAACTGCATTTCACCACCTGAGCTAGATGAGTTGAGGAGACAACTCAAAGATTTGCTAGAGTCAAGGTTCATCCAACCATCTAAAGTGACATATAAAGCTCTGGTCTTATTTCAGAAGAAGCATGATGGGTAGTTACGATCGTGTATTGACTATAGAACACTAAATAAGGTTGCCATAAAAAACACGTACCCTATTCCTTTAATTGTTTACTTGTTTGATCAGTTGGGCTATGCCAAGTATTTTTTTCGAAGCTTGATTTGAGGTCAGGATACTAGCAAGTGAGGATAGCCAAGGATGATGAAGCAAATATGGCTTGTGTACTTGTTATAAGGCATATGAGTTCCTCATGATGCCCTTAAAACTTACAAATGCACCAGACACTTTCTGCATACTCATGAATCGTATTTTCAAGCCTTACTTGGATAAGTTAGTGGTGGTGTACCTCGACGATATCATCATCTATAGCGATACACTTAAGGAGCACATAGAACATCTCTAAACCATTTTCAAATTGTTGCAAGACAATAAGCTCTACATTAAGAAGAGCTAGTTTTCATTTGCTCAACCAAAGGTAGAATTTCTTGGCCATAAGATTAGAGATGGCAGACTTATAATGGACAAGGCAAAAGTAAGGCTATAACGGAATGAGAATCGCCCACGAAAATGATAGAGTTACATTCTTTCTTAGGGCTTGTATATTATTATTGTCGGTTCATCAAGAGCTATCCAACAAGAGTTGCTTTGCTTACGGACCAACTAAAGAAGACAAAGGCTTGAAAGTGGTCTTAGTAGTGTGAAAAGGCCTTTGATGATTTGAAGCAGACAGTGATAAAGGAACATGTGCTCATCTTACTGGATTATGTTAGAGTAGGTGCCCTAGAGCCAATCAATTATTGTAAAATTGACTCTGTAATAAATGTTTATTTATCAATAAAAGGCATATTCTTCTATATCGTGTATATAATGATATATGTCCTTAGGATGGTAGAACCGTGATAAGGGTATCAAGTATTTCAAATCTTGATAGTGAGAACCCTATGATTACATATGGTGGCCATTCTAGAAACGTCCGTAGTCCCAGTATTATTCTGACCAAGGACACAGATAATACGATAAGGCTATCATAGTGTTGAATGACCCTATCGAAAGGCAGTGACTGATCTCACTTGTCAAGGTTGTTTGTTGATAACCTGGTGCAACGCATGGGTGCTTGCTAGAGGCAAGTTCACTAGACAGACCCACCAGAGGATTCCATATAGATGGTAACCCCGGTGTCTATGGAATAAATCCTCTAATGAATGGTGGTGTATGTGATCCTTAGACTTGAGATCACTAGAGTGCCTTGTGCACCAATTGATGTAGTTTGACACTAGCCCAACGTAGTTCTATTAAGAGCTATCAATATAGTAGTGATTAGCTACATTGAGAAGTGTATCGAGACTATGGTGGATGGACAAAGGATTCATCACTCCTAGATATTGGAGAAGTTATCTCACTGGGTAATTCAATAAATGACAATGACACTAAATCTGTGGCCACAGTAAGATTGAGTTGTTGCTCAATCCAATTTGATATTCCTGTCATGGGTCTAGTAACTGAATACAAACATGTCGAGGATATCTGAGGTTGACACTATTTCTGTGCCTTAGTCTCGATGAGATTCAAAGGATTTGATTGCGCAATAACCATATCGTTGACAGGCTACGGTTTCGCTAAATCCGAATCTATCGGGTGGCCATGATATCTTGCTAGGGGGCAATCTTGGTCTGTGTGCTGTGAGACGATTAATTGGTGTTAATCGCGATACTACACACTGCCGATATGATGAGGAGCCTACGAGTCACACCCTTAGAAGATAATTTAAGAATCGTTTTTTGTGCAAGGGGTATTTTCATCTTTTATGATGAAAGGGTATTTTGGTAATCTCACAGTGCAATTAAATTTGCTGATGTTGTTGCTTGTATTTAATTTTAATACTAAAATTAAAATTAGTGAGATTATATTTAAATATATGTGGGCATGTATTTAAATAGTTTATTATTAGTAATTAAATGTTAATATATTATTATATATTAATTGATTTTAATTATATTAATAATTGATTAAAATTAAATTACCAAAAAGGGTGTGTTTGGTTGCAAGGGTGAATTAGGGTTGGAGCCCATGGCTATTTCTTATTCGAATAGGGTTTTAATTGTTGCACTTTATAAGTGCAACTTAAATTAAAACAAAGTATGATTATTCAATTATTAAAAAACCCTAGCCACCCTTTTACTCTCTCTCCCACACCCCACTCATTGATTAAAGATAAATATTCTTTCTCTTCTTGACTCATTGAAAAACCTTGATTCTTGAAGTGTCACGATCGAGGGCTATCCTTTATCTTGACGGGCTTTCCCCGCACACCGGACATGTCCAAGGTATTGTACTCATAGCGGAGGTACTCATGTTACTTGGCCAAGGTATAAGTTCAAGGTTCAGGTCATGGGAAGGGCATTCGCAAAGTTGAAAAAAGACCACAAAGCAAAGACTATTTTGCCTTTTGTTAGATTTTATGCTTTTTAAAATAAAATTAACATCTAAAGGACTATTTTGTGTTAGGAACATACCTTTGACATCTTGGATATTACATTTGGTATCAGAGCAAGTATTGTGTTACTTTAAAACGGGGTGTTTTAAGATGTTCTCTATTGCGGAGTCAGACATTTATGAGAGTTGATGATAGTATCCCTCATGTAAGGTTCCGCTGCTTTAGTTGTCCAATCGCTGTAAGTATGTTTACCTGAATTTATGTACATATTGATTAGATGATTAACGTTATATGTGTGACTGTAAAAGGGAATAAATATGAGGAAAACAAGGAGAACAGATCCAGGGTGCAGTGATGCTTCGAATGCACAAGATGTTCCAACTGCACTTGAAGCTCCTAACCCAGCAGTTGCTACTTCAAGCACTCTGGGTTTAGATGTTGCAACATTGGAGCATATGATCCAGGAGGCTGTTAATAGAGCTTTACGGAGAACCTCACCAGAAAGTACAAGTACTCCAGTGACAACAATGACGACCAATGTGGTACCAAGTCAAGCAATAGGGACGAGTACCTCAAAAACAATTGTTCTTTCAAAGCAGATTGAACCGATTTATGGCCTCTTAAGTAAACATCAGCCTCCAGAATTTAAT
This sequence comes from Pistacia vera, assembly GCF_008641045.1. NCBI lineage: Eukaryota > Viridiplantae > Streptophyta > Magnoliopsida > Sapindales > Anacardiaceae > Pistacia > Pistacia vera. The sequence goes on along the minus strand of NW_022195054.1, from coordinate 167,923 downwards.
GGCACTAATGATCTAGTAGTAGCAGAACAATGGATCAAATTGGTAGAGAAAGCTACTACTCTATTTCCTATGACAAATCAAGAGAAGATCTGGTATGCTACGTACCTATTGAAAGGAGATGTTATGACATTGTGGGAGCTTATAGAGCAGACTCAAGATAACACCACTCTCACTTGGTTAGGGTTCAAGGAATTGTTTGAGGCGTAGTATCAAACGGCGGATATGATATCTTCTAAACTGCAAGAGTTTATTAGTTTGCAACAAGGAAATATGACAGTCAAAGAGTATTCAGTCAAGTCCAACTCCTTGGCTAAGTTTGTACCCACACTGTTCAGTACACCACAAACCCGATTAGAGAGATTTTGGGTGGACTTTATCCCACTATCACCAGAGATGTTATGTCGGGTCATCAACCCTCCCAAACATATAGTGAAGCACTCGCTAACTTAAGGAAGGAGACCAGATTAGCTCTTCCCCCAACAGTGGCAAGTAGTCCTCTCCAAATTGGCCAGTCCAGTAGTGCATATCAAGCTGTTGCCAAGGACAATAAGGGTAAAGGCAAGAAAGGAGTCCCACCCAAAGCCAACAGAAAGGACATGAAGAAAAAGGGCCAGCAGAGGAAAGGTGAGATCAGTTACTATAAGAAATATCGAAGAAGACACAAGGTTGAATGTCTAATGAGGACTAATGTTTGTTTCAGATGCCGCTAGCCAGGTTATATTGCTAGAGATTGTCCCATTGTTTCTGCAACTTTATCCGCAGTTGGAGACACGATAGCCAGGGTATATAGTATGGCCCAAATGCAGGATGCCAGCCCTTCAGTAGTCACTAGTCAGTTATTATTTCATGATACTCCTTTGTATACCTTGATTGATTTTGGTGCTACTTATTCCTTCATCTCCTATGGTATGATTAAGAGATTAGGGTTAATGCCTATTAGAGTAAAACAGGCCAGTAGGATTGAATTGCCTGATGGTAAGGGTGTAGTGACCAATGAAGTCTTAATGGGGGAGTTAATGACTATTAAAGACCGAGATATGATGGTAGATTTGATTGTCTTTAATATGCCAGACTTTGACATCATTCTCGTGATGGACTTTCTTAGTATGGAGCAGAAATTGATTGTTGTAGGAAAAAAGTCAAGTTTAATCTAGACCATGGGGATAACTTCATTTTTGGAGAAGAGCACCCAACTAGCATGATGATTAGTGCAGCAAAAGCTAGGAAGAAGTTGAAAAAGGGGTGTTCTGGGTACATTGCACATGTATAAATAAGGGAGAGAGTTCGAGCCCAAGTGTACATGAGGTACCTGTGGTAAATGAATTTATTAATGTGTTTCCAGATGAATTGCCAGGTTTACCTCTAGAGAGAGAAGTGGAGTTTAGTATAGAACTAGCCCCCGGTATAGCCCCTATTTCAAAGGCTTCTTATCGCATGGCCACAGTTGAGCTCCAAGAATTGAAGAAGCAGTTACAAGAGTTGTTAGACAAGGGCCTTATCAGGACAAGTCATTCCCCATGGGGTGCTCTAATTCTATTTGTGAAAAAGAAGGATGGGTCTATGACGATGTGTATAGATTACCGTGAACTGAATAAAGTAATGGTAAAGAATAAGTACCCATTACTCAGGATAGATGATTTGTTCGATCAATTGAAATGTGCTTCAGTGTTTTCTAAAATTGATCTAAGGTCAGGATACCATCAAGTTAGAGTGGTTAAGGAAGATATACCAAAAACGACTTTCCAAACAAGGTATGGGCATTATGAATTTGTTGTGATGCCATTCAGATTGACTAATGCACCTGCAATTTTTATGAACTTGATGAATAGAGTTTTTCATGATGCTATTGACAAGTTCATAGTGCTGTTTATTGATGATATCTTGGTTTATTCCAAGACTTTAGAAGACCATGTCGAGCACTTGAGATTTGTATTACAAAGATTAAGAGAGAAACAATTGTATGCCAAATTTTCAAAATGTGAGTTTTGGTTAAATCGGGTTACCTTTTTTGGGTCATGTGATCTCTAAAGACGGTGTATCCATGGATCTTGCTAAAGTAGAGGCGGTGCTCGAGTGGCAGAGGCCAAAGACAGTGAAAGAGGTTAAAGGTTTTCTAGGCTTAGCAGGGTACTATAGGAAGTTCATGGAAGGCTTTGCAAAGATAGCCAGACCACTTACAGCTCTAACCAAGAAAGAAGTACCATTTAAATGGACAGAAGCATGCGAGCAAAGCTTTCAAGAGTTGAAGAAAAGATTAACTACAGCTCCAATTCTTACATTACCAGAAGTAGGCATTGATTATGATATTTATGTTGATGCCTTCCACAATGGTTTGGAAGCAGTGTTGATGCAGCAAGGGAAAGTCATTGCTTATGCCTCTAGATAATTGAAAGACTATGAGAGCAGATATCTTACCCATGACTTGGAAGTAGCAGTAATGGTTTTTGCTTTGAAGATATGGCGACACTACTTGTATGGAGTGAAATGCAACATATACACTTACCACAAGATTTTTAAGTATTTCTTCACCCAGAAAGAGTTGAATATGAGACAGAGGATATGGTTAGAATTGGTGACAGACTATGACTGTGACAGACTATGACTATGACATAAGATACCATCTAGGGAAAGCTAATGTAGTAGCAGATGCCCTTAGTAGAAAAGTCTCTTTATCTCAGATTACTATACAGGGACAACTACAATAGGAGTTCCTCTAAGAAGGAATTGAAATTGTGATCAAAGGAGGATTGGCCCAGATGGAGATCAAACCCATTTTAGTGGAAGAGATCAAGATGAAACAGGGTAAAGATGATACCTGCAAGGTAATCTACTAACGGATAATAGAGGGTAAAGAGACAGACTTTAAAATAGTCAATAGAGCACTGATGTTTAGAGATAGAATATGTGTACCTCAAGATGAAGAACTAAGGAATAAAATCCTTAGTGAGGCACACAATACACTTTATACAACTCACCCTGGGAGTGTAAAAATGTATCAAGATGTAAAGAAAAGCTATTGGTGGTCAAGTTTGAAAAAAGACATTGCCGATTATGTTGCCAGATGTTTAATATGTCAACAAGTAAAGACAGAGCATCAAAGACCATCAGGAATACTTCAACCCTTAGAGATTCCTAAATGAAAATGGGAGGATATCGCAATGGACTTCATTATGGGACTTCCTAAAGTTTAGCAAGGATATAATGTAATCTGGGTGGTGGTTGATAGATTGACCAAGATAGCTCATTTTCTACCTATGACAGATAAGATAGATGCATTTTGATTGGGGCAATTATATGTCAGAGAGATTGTGAGATTACATAGAGTACCCAAGACGATAGTGTCAAACAGAGATACCAGGTTCATATCAGCTTTTTTGGGTTGGAATGCAAAGAGCATTGGGTATAAGGTTAGCTTTTAGTACGGCTTATCATCCTTAAACTGATGGCCAAACTGAAAGGACTAACCAGGTGATTGAAGACATGTTTAGAGCTTGTTGTATGGATCACAAATGGAGTGATATACTTCCACTAATAGAATTTGCCTATTACAATAGCTACAAATCCACTGTCCAGATGGCCCTATATGAAGTATTATATGGAAGAAGGTGCAGATCCCCATTGTACTGGGATGATATTAGAGAAAAAGACTTCTTGATTCTAGCAGTTGGACCAGAGATGACCCAGAAAATGATTGAAGATGTTGAGCTCATTAGAGAAAAAATTAAACAAGCCCAAGATCGACAGAAGAGCTATGCCAACCTAAAAAGAAAAGAAGGGGAATTCCAAGTAGACGACAAAGTTTTTGTAAAGGTCGCGCCTTATAAACATATTATGAGGGAAAGAAGGGCAAGCTCGCTCCACGTTACATTGGACCCTTTGAAGTATTGAAAAGGGTAGGCAAAGTAGCTTATAGACTTGCGTTGCCAATGAGTATGGAAAGAGTCCATAATGTTTTCCATGTCTCTTTGTTGCGTAAGTATGTTAGTGATTCTTCACATATGCTTCAGATGGAGGAAGTGGAATTATAGGATAATTTGGCTTATAAGGAATGCCTAGTTCAAATCCTTGACAGAAAGGTAAAGGAGCTCAGAAACAAGCAAATTCCACTAGTTAAAGTGCTTTGGAGGAATCACAAGATAGAAGAAGCTACTTGGGAAATGGAGCAAGTTATGAGAAGTCGATACCCAAAGTTGTTTCTGTAATTTCGAGGTAGAAATTATTATAAGAGGGGAGGAAATGTAATACCCAAGATGTCAAAGGTATGTTCCTAACTCAAAATAGTCCTCTAGATGTTAATTTCATGTTAAAAAACATAAAATCTAACTAAGGGCAAAATAGTCAATTCATTTGGAACGGTATGAATCAATTATCCATAAAAATACGCCTTTCTATTGTCACGACCGAGGGCTATCCTCTATCTTGCCACCTTTGGGCTCAAGGGCTTTCCCCATGCGCCGGACATGTCCAAGGTAATGTCCACTATGGGTCCTTCTGGCCACGACTCCTTCGGAGTAACCCAATGGTATTCATGTTACTTGGCCAAGGTATAAGTCCAAGGTTCAAGTCATGGGGAAGGCATTCGCAAAGTGGAAAAAGACCACAAAGCAAAACAAAGCCGTGAGGGTCCAAAGGAGGCGTGGCTAGAGGGACCCATAGCGGACAATACCTTGGACATGTCTGGCGCGCGGGGAAAGCCCTTGAGGCCTAAGGTGACGAGATAGAGGATAGCCCCCGGTTGTGACATGAAGCCATCAAGAGGATCTAGCAAATCCCTTGATAGTTTTACGGATTGTCTTTGTGTGGATTTCCGTGATTGTGATCCTACATTGGATCAATAAGCGAAGAATCATGTGAACAATGTTCGTGAGCATAATCAGAGATATTCGAAGGAGCCTCCAAATGGGTGTAAGCATTCTGAATCCTTGTATGGATTTATCATATTGTTGTAATGCAAAATTTATAAACACTATAATCTGTACCCATATTTGGGATTAAGCATATGATCGGTTTTTATTTGTTTTGAACTTGTATTTTTTTCGCTACTTATACCCGATCACATGCTTACAGATTACTCCCAACCCTTTGAGGTACACACTAATGCTTTTGACATTGCCATCGGAGGATTCTTAAAACAAGGAAAGCATCAGTTAACTTTCAAGAGTACAAAATATAATGAGACAGAGAGGCACTATATAGTCCAGAAAAGGAGATGACCGCTATCATACATTGCTTGCAAATTTGGAGGCATTACATGTTGGGGTCCAAATTCTTAGTGTTGACAAACAATGTGGCAGCAAGCTACTTCTAAAGTTAGAAGAAGCTAAGTCTAAAGTAAGCAAGATGGTAGAATTTTTTGGCCGAGTTCAAAAAATTTTAAAATATTTTTGTAATGACAAGTTTAGCCTTAAAGGCAATTACAAGAAAGGACATTTTAAGTTCCAAGTACACCCACATTTAATTTTATATTTTTATTGCAATCTTAAACTTTTAACTTTTTGTATAAACCCTAAATCCATATTATTGTAATAGTTGAAACCCTTTGTTTCATGAAAAATTATTATTAAAACCATGGAGAAAGCAATTGGACAATAGGATTTTGAAATGAAATTTTAAGTTCCAAGTGCATCTACACTTAACTTTTTATTTGTATCTTAATCTTAAACCTTTAAGTTTTGCATAAACCTTAAATCTAAATTATTGTAGTCATCGAAATCTTTCATGAAAAATATTATTAAAACCATAGAGACAGTAAACAAACAACAGAAATTTGAAGAAGAAAAAGTAAGTTTGAAATAATTTTTGAAACAAATTTTTTTTTTTTATTTTTTTTTTTTATTTTATATGTCATCAAAATATAGTTAGAAAATTGTCAGCTTCATTTGTTTAGTTTTTTAGAATAACATTCTATTCTAAATAGATTTTTCGAAAATAGGATAGGATTCTAAGAACCTTTTTGGTACATTTTTGGAAAATATTTAGACTATTTTTAACCCTTTAGGTTTGTTAATTTAATAAACACCCCCATAATAAAAGTCTATAAAATAACAAAAACACCACCACCCACCCAACTATTGCCGATAGCTAGCCACGACTGACTGGAACTGGCTGGTTGTGTGTTGATCTGGCTGGAAACAACCTGATCTAGGCCATAAATTTAGTCGTTGACAGACAGATCTAGTCGTCCTTGACAACCGTATCTTGGAATATGGTCGTCGTCAATGGTCAGATCTTTAGCTATAGATCTAGTTGAAAATGGACAGATTGATGGACGACCGGCCAAATCCAGCCGGCCGTACGTCGTCACGACGGCAGTGATGGCTACTGGCGGATGATAGTGGCTTGGGTGGGTGGGGGTGTTTTTGATAATTTTAAAACTTTTATTGAGAAAGATAGGGTGCGTTTGGTTCAGTATTTATATCCATATTCCCAATCATATTCCCCAAATATTGTTTGGCACATTATTCCAGAAATATTACTATATTTTTTTAATTACTTTTAGACCCCTTTAAGCTTATTAATTTCATTAAATACCCCCAGAAAAAAGGTTTAAAAATTAATAAAAACACCCCCATCAACCCATACTTGCCAGATTCTGGCAACCACCGTCGGTGGTAGCCGAAATCTGTACGGCCTACCTGCCGACCAGAAATGGCCGACAGTCCACCGATCTGTGACTGCCAAAGAAATGGCTGTTAACAACAGCCAAATCTTAGCCATCGTTGATCGAAAATGATGGCCATATCTTTGGCCTTTTCTGGCCGTCGACTGCCACATCTGGCCATAGATCTGGCCTTTTTTCGGCCAGATCCGTGGTGGATCTAGCCGAAAAAGGCCATACGACACGTTACGACACAAATCTGATCAGTCTATGTCATAACGAAATTTTCCAGCCAGATTCCGGCGGTGGTGGCCGGAATCTGGCACTGCAGGTGGTGGGGGTGTTTTTATCATTTTATATATTAGGGTCTTCAATTAAATTAGCAAACCTAAGGGCTTTTTCATAAATTTTTACAGTTTACCTCGTAATACTCCCCTATTCAACTACCCAATATTATTCCCAAAATCTTATCCAAAGTAATGAACCAAACGCACCTACAATTATTAATGTTTTAAGTTGAATAGAATATGATTGGATTTCGAAGTATATTAAAACAAATACTTTTTTTTTTTTGTTTTTTATAATAGGATAATGAGAAAATAGTGTGTCAAATGCAGGGGTTGATTTCCGTAATCTCATAGAATGATTGGCAAATAGTTTAAATTAAATATTAAGATTCTTGTGTAATTAATTTAATATGCAACACGCCTTTAGTCTTCAAATTGTGAATTCTGCAAAGTATAATTACTTCATGGGTGCTATGACGAGTATCCTACACCTGCTTCTAGCTTTAAAATTGCAAATCATGCCAAATCTATAATTGTGAATCCCACACCAGGGAATACCCAACTAAAAAATTTCTCCCATGAATAACATCTCAAGAACATAAGAGAAGCACAGACAAAAATCAAGGAAAATTGAAGAAATTAGACAGAGACAGTGACTTGGCAGTCTGTGTGGAGGAGCCCCGAATACATAATGCATTTACGGAATTGGGCCTAGAAATCATAGCCAACCCAAATGTCATTTCTCTTTAATGTTCTGATTCTAAATTCGAAATTTGGGGGTGGGGGGTAAAGAAAGAATCTAGTTAGGTTAGAAGTATATTTTAAGTATTAAATGAGTTTAAAGAGATGTTTTTAAATAAGGGGAACGACATTTTCCCACAACGTTCGGCAAAATGAGATTTTCACCGCTAAGTTTTAAAATGACATTTTTCCACCTATATTAAGATCCGTCCGTTGAGTTTAATTAAAGAAGAATATAATAGTGAATTAAAAAAAATAATTAAAGAGTAAGTTTGTCATTTTATCCTCTCTCTATAAACTTAGAAAAGAAAAAAAAAAAAAACTATTTCCAACTCATAAAAACAAGCTAATACTCTTTTAACATATTAAGAAATTATGCAAAACGAAGTACGATTGTAACAACATAAAGCATGAAAAATCAAAAGAAAGAAATCACCACCAACCATAGACAACTATAGAACACTTGTCCTTAATCCACCTAAAACTCTTCTTGAAAGACCCTTTAACGGTAGCTTTGCTTTCAACAGTGTAAACCTTATAGCTAGAAACCCACTTCTCCCTCTACAACTCTGGATCATTAAAACTCCAACTTCTTGAAGAAGACCCATTTCTTGACTTACCTTTCTTGAACTCCACATCATTTTTTTGGGGTTGTTGAGTTTGTGGAGGTGGCGACACTGATGACCTTGCATTCCATTACCATTAAGGCTGGGTCCTGCTGCTGTTGTTGTTGATCCATAGTAATTGTCTATCTATATTCTTCCATCACCGCTCGATTTGGATCTAAAATCTTCCATCATGCTTTTAAAACAAAAACACCAATGTGGATTTTGAATTTTGTGTTCTATATCAAGATAAAATAGTTGGTTGGATGCTATTCAACCGGAATCGCACGCCACCTGCTGCGATTTGGCTAGAATCGCACTTGACCAACTAATTTTTTTTTTTTTTTTTAATTTTTCAATTTTTTTGTGAGAAGATTGTGGTGAGAAGGCAATGGGAAGAGAAAGAGGAGAAAAAGAGAGAAGGAGAAGAAAGAAGAAAGGTAAAGAAGAAGAAAAGAGGAAGAGAAGAGAGGTGTTCAGGCGGAAAAGGAGAAAGAAGAAAATAAAAGGGTATTTTTGTCTTTACACTGCTTATACAATGTCAAGAACTAATTTTCCTAATGCAATATAATGATAGGTGGGAAACGGAACATAACGATAGGTGGGAAACTGTCGTTATGGAACTTGAAGGGTGGGAAGAGTGTCATTTTGAAACTTGGTGGGTGGAAAATGTCTTTTCACCAAACCTTGGGTTGGAGAATGTCGTTCTCCCTTTTAAATATTAAATTAGAGATGGCAATGGGCCCGATATTTCCGATTACCTGGTAGGGCCTGGCCCGAAAAAGTCGAGCTTTACCCGATGTTCGCAGGCTTGGGCTTGGGCCTGGGCCCGATTTTAATGCCCCGACCTCGAGTACGAGCCGAGCTTGGGTTTATCTTCAGGCTCAGCTTGACCCGACAATTTTAGTATTAATTATATTAAATTACCTTTATACTATATATTTAATTACAACATTATCCTACATATATATACTCATTTTTTTCAAACCTTACATGGATGGATGGATGCACTTTGTGGAAAAAAAATTTATATATTTTGTGAGTATTCAAAAACAAATTAATATTTAAAAATTGTTTCTAGAATTAAAAATATAAAAAAAATTAAAATTTATTAATATTTAAAAATTCACATTATAAAAATGAGCAGCCTTGGGCCGGGCTTGAGGTTACAAAAAGCATGTTGGGCCAGGCTTGGGCTTTACTTGTCATACCCATGACGGGCCCGAGCCAGGCTTAGACCTTTGTCATGAGGTTGGGCTTAGGCTGGTCCAAAGGGTATAGGTACCCCTGGCCCGGCCAATTGCCATCACTATATTAAATGGGGTCTGAAAATCAATTTGGTGGGAACTAAAAATCACTATCTTAAAAAAACCGTTGATCATTTTAATCAAACTCGAATTTGAAAGCCCGGGTGGGCCCAGGTATTAAAAGACGGTATTTTCTTGGGCTTGGGTTTTTTTTGCTTTTTTTTTAAATTGATCGTGAGCTAGGGATATTTACTTCCCTATCCGACTAAGCATAACATTGTAAAATAAATAAGTAAATAATTCTCTTAAATTGAAATATAAAAGTAAGTAACCAAAGATATTTAAATACTCTGCCAAACTAGGACTTATAATATTATTTTGGAAAAAATAAAGTTGGGTTATCTTTATGATAAAGATAATTATTAATATTTTAAGAGTTGAATAACGTAGAATTGAATTTTGAGAATATTGAAACAAATATATTTTTTGGTTTTTAGAATAGAATAGTAGAATAGGATAGGGTAATAATAGTGAGCCAAAGGGGCCCTTAAGGGGGTGTTTGGTTAGGGGTTACCTAGGATTACTGAGGTTAAGTCATTTTATATTACTTGATTACCATGTTTAGTTGTCAAGTAATATAAGATATCGGTAATCTTCAAATACCAATAGTGATTAATATTGGTAATATTGGACGTAATCTGATTACCTCCATTTTCTTAGGTATTTTAAGATTATCAAAGTTATCTTTTTTCGTTACAATTCTATCTCTTATTAATAAAATTTTAAGACAATAATGCCCTTATTTTTAAATTTGTTTACATGAATATGACTTTTACTATTTCACCCAATTAATTAACCTTTTTGGACAAAATTACCCTTAAATTCAAAACAAATTGCAGCCCACCCAAGCCACTACCCCCACCCACCTGCCACTAGCAACCATCGCCGCGGCCAGCCACTACTAGAACAGCGTACAGAAGGCCAAAAATGGCCGCTGTGCATCGATATAGCCATTTTCGCCCAGATATCTAACCGAAAATGGCCAGATCATGGCAGATCTAGCCGTTAAACGCCAGATCCGTTGATCTAATCGTCGACGGCCAGATCTGTCATGTTTGGCCATTTTCGGCCAAATCTCTGGTCGGAAATGGCCATACGGTGCACAGAGGCCATTTCCTACCTTCCGTGCACCGTTAGGTTGCCAGCTGCCAAGGGCCTACGGTGGTTGCCTACGGCCGACAGTGGCTGGATTAGTAGGGGTGCTTTGTTGATTTTTCAAACTTTTATTATGGGGTTGTTTTTGTTATGTTTTTAAATGCAGGAGGGTTATAATAATCCAAATAATAATCAATATTAAAAAATAATATTTAATTAGAGGACAATTTGGTAGTTTTAATAACATGCCCACAAATTTATTCCTCCCAACCAAACATATTAATATAGCATACCCACCAATTAACCAAACACATTTTCTTAAAGATTCCCAGTAATATTCAAGGTAATCTAACTTTCTAGTAATCCAACATTCCCTGAACCAAACGCCCTCTAGTTTTTTTGGCTTTTAAGTAAATACTTATTTATTTGTCCTAAATGACTTCTCCAAAAATATCTATATTCTAATTTTTATTGATAAAGATATATATGTAAAAATACTAGTTTTTAGATATTTAAAAATTGTAAAACAAATACTTAATTCTTATAATCAGATTTTAAAAAATTACAAACCAACATATCATCAATGTTTAATTCAATCTTATTCATTTAAAGTTATTTAGCAGTCATACTATACAGTTATTAGACAAGTTATCAAACACCACCTTAAGGTCAGTTTGGGATTAATGTAGCTAGCAACCTAAAAGTGTTTGGTAAACACATTTGAAAAGTGATTATACAACAAGTAGATTATAAAATAATCTATTTTGTTTGAACGGTTTTTTGTAGCTTAAAATACTATTTTTTATACATTATTTTATAATAAAATAACAAAATCTGGAAAATTTGATCGACGGATTCTGTTGGAGTTGTCGACTACTTCAGCATTATTGGGTTACGCAGCCGCATTCGGGGGTCCCGCTACTCGGTCAGCGGATGGGGGCCCCTCTCCCTAGTGAGCAGCTAGGGGTCGTGGGGGCAGCGCCCCTGGGCCCGTAGGCGGTTTGGGCCTTTTCCATGTATAATCGCTATAGGATTTCTTTAAATTATTAATTCCTTATTGGGTTGAGCTTAGAAATAGGAATCCTTGTAAACTAGGTTTTGTCACTTAAACCTAGTATATAAACATACCTTTCTCTTGTTATGAGTGTGATAGCAAATCATAGGGCAATTCATTTATTGTAAACAAGAGAGAGAGAGGTGAGGAAATATTGCAATAATATTGACTCGGCTGGACGTAGCCTATATTGGGTGAACCAAGATAAATTGCGTGTGTTATTTTTCTCTGTGTTTATTATTTGTGATTTGCTTTATTGGTGTTTTATTCTCGATGCTGTCTCTATTTCGTTCAGATTCGTCGGAAGACAGTCGAAAACTATAGTTGTAATCAGGGACGTAGCTACCATATCAAATATGGGTTCACTTGAACCAGCTTAAAGTTTGAACAAAATTAAAAAAGGTTTATATTTTTATAGTAATTAACAATTTTGACTCTACTTAAATTTATATTAACCCTACAAAAATTTATATTAATTAACTATTTTTCACATTTTTCTCTCTTCCTGTGTTTTAAAGCCTAGCACGGGTAGACTGGTTCAACCGATTTAAGAGGTTTATATGTTTTGTGTTGTTTAGATTTAGGTTATGTTTTATTTTTCAAAGTCAAGATAAGGTGGGTTTGTGTGTGGTGAGTACATTAATGCTTTTAAATTCTTCCAATAATAAACAAACACATCCCCAACAAATAATACTATTAAATACTGTTTTCGAGCTAAACTCGAGCAAGCTGTAGGGGCTTCAAGCTCAAGCTCGAGCTCCACTTTCCTTAGCTTGAAGAGCTCGAGCTCCAGTTTCCTCAGCTCGGCGAGCTCTGCATTTTTCATTCATGCCAAGCTCAAGCTAGCCAATACTCGGCTCGGCTCGGCTTGACTCGTATACAATCCTAAGTTAAACCATGTGGATTATGGTATTGTCTAATCACAATCTAATAAAAGATAAAAAAAATAAAAGTGTGTGGATTATGGATTTGTCTACCCACAATCTAATAAAAGATAAAACAATGAAAGTGAGGGTAACATTACCTATAGTAATTTTAATAGGGATAATTGGTTTCCCCCAAACCAGATAAACCCTCATGGTGCATTTGGATCAATCTTCGTTTATTTTGCAAGATTCCGTTGTTTGCTTTGCAAGTAATGAAATATTTCGGGTATCTTTTATTGCAAATAGTGTTTACTATTGGCAATGTAGGGGGTAATCAGATACCCTCCCCAAGGGCTGTTATTAAAAGATTATCGAGTAATCTAATTTGTATACCTATTTTGCCCTTAATTAAATACCCTTTTGGACATAGTTGCTTTCAAATGTCTATCAAAAAACAATTGTCCAGCCCCCTACATTTGAGAAATTAGCTAAAACACCCTAGTCACAAAAAAATTTAAAAGTTAACAAAATACCTCCAGCCATCCAAACCATCGCCGACCGCCTACCACCATTGCCAACCACTAACAACAGTCGCCTTAATGGTGCATAACTGGCAGGATCTAGCCAGTCGTGGGCCAAAAACGGCTAGATTTGGTCGTCTCTATGGTCGTGAAATAGCCATGGATCAGTTATCCATGGCCAGAACTAGCTTGGCTAGCACACGGCCAATCGTATACGGTTAGTTGTGCGCCATTTCGTCGACTGTTGGCAGTGGTCAGCAGTGGTGGCTAACCGCCGATAGTGGCTTGGGGTGGGTGGAGGTGATTTTGCTACAAATTAACGTTTTATATGGCTGGGGTGTTTTAGCAAAATTTCAAATGTAGGGGGTTAAAACGAACAATAATAAAAATAATATTACATTTATATTTAAAAAGGAGGGCAATTTATTAATCTATATGACATACTCACCCATTTATCCTCTTAACCAAATATATTACTCACTAATTTATTCAAATCAACCAAATACATTTCTTAGGGTCTGTTTGGTTTAATATTTCCCATTATCCTATTCATACTATTTCCAAAATATCAGTTTGTTTCCCTATTCTGAAAATACTATTATATTTTCTTCAACTATATTTTAAACCCTTTAAGTTTATTAATTTAAATAAACACCCCTAGAAAAAAGTTTAGAAATTGACAAAAATACCCCCACCCACCCACATTTGCCAGATTCTAGCCACATCGTCGGAAGGTGGCCGAAATCTAGTATAATGGTGCACTACTTGTTGGATGCTAGATCCACGGCCAAAGATCTGGCCGTTGATGTGCAGATCTTTAGCCGTAGCTGGTCGTCAACGACGGCCGACGACCATATCTATGGCCATCGTTGACGACCAAACATGGCCAGATCTGGTGTTTTCCTACCAGATTCACAGTGGATCTGATTGGAAAAGGCCATCTCGCCGCACGACCGGCCAGATCCAGCCAGTTGTGCATTGATACGGTGACTCCGGCCACCTCTGTCGGTGGTAGGGTGTTCGGTTCTAGGTACCCTACATTTTTTGAAGGAACCAGAACTGACTGTTCCTTAAAATTTGGAACCGGAACCAAAACCGACAGTTTTGATTCCTAGGTACCTAGAACCGAAACTTACGGTTCCAGTTCCGATTCTGGGTACCCAGTAAAATTATAATTACCCCCAAAGTTTTTAAAAGGCAAAAAAACCCTTAAAAACTTACAAATAACCCCCACCTGACATTTGTTAACAAAAATAAAATTACAAATTATAAATTCAAAATTACAAACTTCGTTACTTTGTAAAGGTAGATTCTCAAAAGTCAAACCAACTTACTTTAAATGTTATGAAATATAAATATAAATATATTTACGTTACTTTTTCTACAAAAGTTTTTATTAATCCCTCTACTCTTTAATTTTATTTTATATTAGTCTCAGTTCCCGGTTTCGGTTCCTAACTATAGGAATCGAAACCGGAACCGCATAGTAGCGGTTCCAAAAATTTGGAACCGAAACCTACCCGTTGACAACCGGTTCCGGGTAGGAACAGGAATCAAACCCCGGGTAGCCACTGATTTCGGTTCCAATCGGTTCTTTTGAACACCCCTAGTCAGTGGTGGCCGGCTGTTGGAATTTAATGGGTGAGTGGGGTGTTTTTTAAATTTTTAATATTTTTATTACAAGGGTGTTTAGTTATTTAACAAACCTAAGAGGGTGTTTTTGTTAATTTTCAAATCCTATCTCGTTATTTCCACCAAACTCTAAAAATATAAAAAATCCTATCCAAAATACTAAAACAAACGCACTCTTAAACATTCCTAGTAATCTTCAAGATGAGTTATCTTTCTAATAATATAATATTCCTCTATAATAAAATATTATATGATCCAAACACTCCCTCAATGATATCATTATTAACTTAGGGCCCTTTGCGGTTAGTAACATTTCAAACCTCTATTGGTATCAGTATTAACTTAGGCACCTGTTCCATTAATAATATTTCGTTAATTTTAACAGGTATAGGTTAAATGTCCTTATTACCCTCATCCTCCCCAAACCCAGCAAACTTAAGCCAAACCACCAAACAGCCTCCTTGTCCCCCTATCCAAACCACCAAACAGCCCCCTTTGAAATTGAGTTAAGAAACCTAAGAGTGTTCAAAAAAATGCAAAAACCGAATCGAACCGAAAAACCGGTTAACCAAAAAACGGTTCGGTTACGGTTCGGAAAATTAAAAAAACCGAATTTTCGGTTCGGTTACCCGTTCAGGAAAAACTAAAAACGGTTAACCAGTTTATGAACCGGTTTTCAAATTATATATATATATATATATTAAATAAATAAATAAAAACCTATCCCTAATTCACATTCACTTTCACTCAAATCTAAAATCGCAACCCACCAATTTTTTCGCAGCTCTCTGCCTCTCCCTTCTCAGTTCACAAATTCCCGATTATCTTCATTTTTCTTCCAGATCCAGCAAAGTTGCGGCGTCGTTCTCCTTCTTCCAGCTCCAGTAAGCACCCGAGGCCTTTCTCAGTTCACAAATACCAGATTTTCTTCATTTTTCTTCCAGATCTAGCAAAGCTGCGTCATCCTTCTCCTTCTTCCAGCTCTAGCAAAGTTGCATCATCCTTCTCCTTCTTCCAGCTCCTTCTTCCAGCAAGCACCCACCTTACTTCACAGTTTATTAAAAAACCTTTTCTACTCATCCATGCTTAAGAAACAAAGGCACAGCAACAATTTCAAGGTAAGAACTTTCCTTTTATCATTTATTAAATAATATTGGCACCTTATCTTAAAGAGAAAAGAGTGAGAGATAAGTCATATCATTTGTGAAATTTTGTTTTATGTCTGCCACCAGAACTCCTACATTATTTGAACAAGTAATACATGAGTATGTTATTGCCGCATCTTCATATTTACCTGCTGCTAGTTGTTGCTTAATCTTTAGAGCTAAACTGTTCTTGCAAAATGGATTATGCTAACTTAATTTGATTTTGCCTTTTTCAAAACATTAATCAGAGACAATTAAATTCTTAATATAAACCTATTCGATTCATTCAAGCCTTTGTTGTCCATTCGTGACAACTCTTTGAGAAGTGGTGCCCATGAAAACTGCATTAATTAATCTTTAGTTGTAAGCAATTTTAATATGAAAATCAAGTCATTTTTAGATGGAGAAATATTTGGCACACAGAAATTTTCAATCAGAGGAACCACATGCACAAAAATCTTCAGGAGAAATCCAACTATCACCCAAAGCAACTCCTACATTATTTGAACACAAATGTAATTCAATAATTCTGTTGTGTGTTAAATAAAAGAATATGTCCAAGTTTGATAAAATGGTTAAGGTATATATACCTGGGAAGATTGANAGCTCCAACAGGCACCCACGTTACTTCCCAGTTTATAAATCAGCTTTTCTACTCATCCATTCTCAAGAAACGAAGGCGCAGCAACAATACATAACAGAGTTTAAAGGCATCAATTTTAGCCCCAATTTCAAGGTAAGAACTTCCCAGTTTCCACCCACGTAACTTTCTACCTCTTAACATGCTCTTGTTTTGACTTTTGATCTCTTCGTCTCTCTTTAAGTTGTCCACGTGCTTAACAATTATTCATTATTTTTTTTGGACACAAACGGAAAAACAAAAGTTAGAAGCATAAAAACATTTTTAGTGTGGCAGATTATACTTAGATTTACTTATTAAAATTGTTAGTCATGGTCCTAGATGGCAGATTATATGTCACAACTTCATATTTACTCAAAAACACATTCATTTTTATCCCAAGTTAAAACCCAAAACTTTTGTGTGCTATCCAAAAACATGAAGCCAACTGGAGGATGTTATTTGGATTCATTACAGAGTGGGAAATTCATTGCATGGGGCAGTGACTAGAAGAGGTAAGAGGGAAGAATGAGTGAAGAGCATGAGGTTATTTCAAACTTTTTGAGTTTCAGCTGAGATTTATTTTGAAGTATGGATATAATTTAGAATTCATATTTTTATAAATTGTTAAATTATCTAAATACATTTTTGAGATTTTCATTGTAAAATTGAAGAATGCTTCCTCTGTTTTTCAATTCAGTCTCATGGAAATATATATCAGATACATTTTGCTACTGCTTTGAATCTAAAGCTTAACACACTGAAATACAGTACGAAATGGCACCTAAGTTGCGAGCTCATGCTGTGATCATTTTGCTTTAGTGTTTAGTATTTGGTATAAATTTTTAAATTTTCTAAAAGCAACACCCAAATATAATTATGTTATGTTTACTTCTCAAATTATTTTATGGTTAAATATACTTTACAATTCATTATGATTAATATGTGCTGAATGAAAGCTATGTTTTTTAGAATTTAAAGGCTATATCATTTTTTTTAAGCTGACTGTTGAGTTTAAGTGAGCTATTGTATTTAAGTGAGCTCATATTTGTTTATCCTGCTGCTTAGACAGCTCTTTGGTATGTCTAGCTCAGTTGAAATTCTTCTTTAGCCAAAATGCATGTGTAATGCATCTTAATGTTGCTTGTTCTAAAATTTGGTTCTTTTTTTAGTTGTATAGACTGCTAGGAAGGTCCTTTCACTTACATTAAGATCTTCGTGTTGATGTTGCAGATGTCCAAATCCAACCCCATGGCTACTGACCATTCTAATACTGATGAGAGTCCTGAGACACCAACTAGTAGGAATCCAACTCCAAACTCATTGGTAGCCCCACATCCTTCTACGGACCCTGATCCACGACCACAAACACCACGAGTCCCAAAACGTGTAAGTTCTAATACTCAAAAGAATACTTCTGACATGTGGGATCATTTTACTATAAATCCTTGTGAGAATGTGGATGACAGGACAACAACATGTGATTATTGTGGGAATGTGCTTGCATGTCCAAGTAAAAGTGGTACTAGTTGTTTACGAAATCACTTAAGTCAATGTAAAAAGTACCATTTGAAGGTGATGGATAAGAAACAAAGGATCTTAGTTTTTCAACAGACACAATCAAATGACCAATCAAGTGGTACTGCTACCACCTCCACACAATCTTCACTTACAACTTGGAAATTCAATCCAGATAGGCTTAGACGGCCTCTAGCTAGAATGATCATTGTTGATGAGATGCCCTTTAGGCATGTAAAGCGTGAGGGGTTTTGCAATATGATGAAAGATGCATAACCTCTATTTCAAGTTCCCTCTCGTATTACTATGGCTAGAGATTGTTTTAATATTTATGTTGAGGAAGAAATAAGCTGAAAGCCTTTTTTAGTAAGTTTAGTAAGAGAGTAAGTCTTACCACGGATACATGGACATCTTGCGAAAACCTTAACTATATGTGTTTGACTACTCACTTCATTGATGATGATTGGAAATTACACAAAAAGATCTTAAACTTTTGTCCAATTGCTAGTCACAACGGTTTATTAATTGGTAAGGCAATTGAGAGGTGTTTGCTTGATTGGGGTATTTCTAAGGTTTTCACCATTACCGTTGACAATGCAAGTTCTAATGATGTTGGAATAAAATATCTCCAAAATCGGGTAGAAAGTTGGAAGGGTAGTGTTTTGATGGTGATTTTTTGCATATGAGGTGTTGTGCACATATATTGAGTCTCACTGTAAAAGAGGGGTTAAAAGACATGGAGGACTCCATTTTTAGAATTCACTCTACAGTGAGATATGTGAGGTCTTCTCCAGCGAGATTACAAAGGTTTAAGGAGTGTGTAGAGCTAGAAAAGATTGAACAAAAAAATCTTTTGGTTCTTGATGTAGAAACAAGGTGGAACTCTACGTACTTAATGTTGGATGTGGCTTTAAAATTTCAGAAAGCATTTGAGTTGTTGGAAATCCAAGACAGTAAGTATAAAGATGAACTTACTAGAGGGGAAAAGTCAAGGGGTTTGCCTATGCCTAGTGATTGGGAGTATGCCTGTTACTTGTTACCTTTTTTGAAAGTTTTTTATGATGCTACTCTACATGTGTTGGGCTCACTTTTTGTTACCGGCAATGCATACATGCGCGAGATCTTTGCCATTGGAATGCAGATTTCAACATGGTGTAGAAGTGATGATGTTGGCTTAAGTACTATGGCTAGGAGAATGAAAGGAAAACATGATAAATATTGGTCAAATATTGACAATATCAACTTAATGTTATTCATTGCAGTGGTGTTGGATCCTAGATTCAAGTTAGGATATGTGAATTGGGTTATTAGTAAATACTATGATGATGCTAATGCTGAACTTTTGAAGACAAAAGTGCATACAACTTTGTACTCTTTATTTAACCAATACAAGCTCATTTATAGTTCTCCAAGTGGGCAATCTAGTCAACAGTCTCAACAAGCAAGTCAGGTTAATGTAGAAGATGTAAATGTTGATCCTAAAGAATTGATGTATTGTATGTACGATGAGGCAATGGCTAGACAGGAAGTTACGGTGACCAAATTTGAGATGGATAAATATTTAGAGGATAAATATTTTTATAAACTTCTAATATTTAATTTTTATTTGGGCAGATATTGGGAGATCTACTCGTATTGACTTAATGTTGGTTTCCGCTTTCTACTTGTGGAGTTGTATTTGCCCAATTTCTTTTGTTGTTTTCCATTGGGACTTATTTATTTATTTTGTTGTTTTATTATGGACTTTTATTTGTATCAATTTTTAATTTATTGTTAGTAGTAGTTAATGGATATGTATGAATGTTTAATTTTTATTTGGATATATATTGTCTATATTTACAATTTAATTTAGGATAAAATTAAAAAAAAAGTTTTATAAAAAAAAAATGGAAAACCGGTTCGGTTTCGGTTTGGGAATTTTCTTGAACCGAAAATCCGGTTCGGTTCGGGAATTTTCCCGAACCAAAAATCTGGTTCGGTTCAAAAAAAGGGTTAACCGGTTTGGTTAACCGCTTTTGAACGCCCCTATGAAATATCCTAAAACTCAAAATTATTACCCAAAACCTTCCTTACCAAATATACAATTCAAAGATGTAACACAAATATCAAAATCTACCTATAGTGGAATAGGAATAGATGAATGGAATATAGATGGATTAGCTGAGCATTAAATATTAAATGTTTTACAAGAAATGACAATGTCAGCATTAGCCCATAAAGTCCACGAAAACACTGATCACCAAATAGAAAAAATATTAGTTTCAGGATTCACAGGAATGCTAAAAAATTGGTGGGATAGTGATTTAACAGAAGCTCATCAAAAATTAATATTACATGCAACAAATAAGATCAGAAAAGTTAAAACAGAAGGTACTAGTCAAATGGAGTATGAACAAGAAGAAGAAGACGCAGTCTCTACATTAATCTATGCAATAACTAAAAGCTTTGTAGGAGACCCAACAAGATTTCAGAAAAGATCATAAGAAATATTATCAAACTTAAAATGTTCAACTATGGCAGATTTTAGATGGTATAAGGATATGTTCTTACAAAAAGTATTTACAAGAACAGACTGTAGGAAACCCTAGTGGAAAGAAAGGTTCCTAGATGGTCTACCTAGATTATTCACTCAAATTGTTACAAATGCATTATACAAAAAATTTGATGGAAATATACCTTATGAAGATTTAACTTTTGGAGATTTAATTAGTTTTATTAACAATGAAGCTTTAATAATTTGTACTGGTTTAAAATTAAAAGTTGAATTAAAAAACGAATTAAAACATAAGAAAATGGAATTAAGTGGATTTTGTAGTCAATATGGTTATGAAAAAAATATTACCTCCCTCTATTCAATATAAAAGACATTAATAACAAAAACAATATAAAAAACATTATTATAAAAAGATTATAAATATGTACAAAAGTCTTATGATAAGCCTTATAAAAAGAAAAAATCTTCCAATAAGAAAATATCTAAAAAACCTATCACTTGTTGGAAATGTAAACAACAAGGTCATTATGCAACTAAGTGTCCTATGAAAAATCAAATTAAAAAATTAGAAATAGATTCAGAATTAAAACAACAATTATTAAAATTATTCAGACAGACTCTGAAGAAGAATCTAGTTATGATACAGATAATCTAGATATGATTTATCAAATCCAAAAAAATTCTTCTGAAATAATGAGTGAGTCTTCACAAGATTCTGATGATTGTAATTGCATGAGGCTTTGCTACTGTGCAATGAAATCAATAAATATGATATCAACCTTTAGACCTAAGTTAATAAATGTTAACATTAAATCAAAAGAATTTTTATTAGATATTACTGATAAAATTTAGGATGAAGATATTAAAATATAATATTTATTAAAACTTAGAGAATTAATTTTATCTGAAGAAAAACAAAAAGATGTAGATTCTTATAATTTAAAAGATATATTAAAAAGATTTGAAAAACCCACACAAATTACTCTTAGTGACTTGCAAGAAGAAATTAATATTATGAAAAATCAAGTCATAAAATTACAAAAAGATAATTTTGAAATTAAGACAGATTCATTATGCTTAAAAGCCTCTAAAGAAACTAAAGGACAACCATCAACCTCAAAATCAGAATTAAAAATTATTGAAGAAACTGAGGAATCATTTATTAATGAAATCTCTAAAATTCAATTCCAAAAATGGCATGTTTATATAAGGATTAATATTAATCATGAATTAGATATTATTACACAAGCCTTAGTAGACACAGGAGCTGATCAAAATTGTATGAGAGAATGATTAATTCCAATAAAATATTATGAAAAAACAAAAGAAAAATTACATGGAGCTAATGGTCAAAAATTAAACATTAATTGTAAATTATCTAATGTTCATGCATGTATACAAAATTTTTGTATTAAAAATACTTTCATTATAGCAAAAGATTTAGATCAAGATGTTATATTAAGCACCCCTTTTATTACTCAAATTACCCTTTCACAGTAAACAATAAAGGAATTACAACAAATATTTTAGGACAAGATGTAACATTTGAATTTGTTAATCCTCCATTAGTAAATGACATTAGTAATTTAAAAAATATTTCCATATCTAGGATAAATGCTATTACTAAATTAGAGAGTCATGAAATTGTTCCATCAAGAGATTGGCTCGATACTAGAAAAATTTTAGATGCTTGCATTACAAAACATGTTTTAAACTTTTTGCATTAAAATTTAAAAATTTTCAAAATCATGTTTTCAATCAAATACAAGAGTCAAAATTTTTTTACTCAAATAGTCTCTCTCATAATAACTTTCAGGACGAGATATTTTTGAGAGAAAGTAAGGGAAAGATGGGCACTCCCATCAAACCCCAAAATAATCCAAAATCAAAAGCATCGTATGCAATGCTGCCACCTCAACAACCTATTACCCCACAATCAAAACCTTCAAAACCCAATAAATAGATAACCACTATTACCGAACCAAATCGGTTCACTCTTCTAGATGAAGAATCTATTTCTTCATCACCACAAAAAAATTACCAACAAGCCCTTGCAATACCAACATCTTATTCACCTTCTCCATCAAAACCTATTAACAATAATCCACCTTTTCAATACTTTGAAAAGGAAACAACCCAATTAATTTGTATTACTGAACCCGAATTCTGGGAACAAACAAAATTGCTTTTCCAAAATGCAAAATCAAAAAGTCTTGAGACCACAAGATTGGCGTATTGGAATTTATAAAAAAAGCCCATTTTCTCAAACTTTTATTCCTCAAGAATTTTCTTATAAAGATTATCAAAAAGCCTGGTTTTATACTTTCTGTTTATCACATACAACACATTCTTGGTTCTTCATATTTGACAAAACCTATCCAAAAACTTTTCCAAAATGGTTTCATTTTTTTGGTTTAAATGAAAAAAATTCTCCCACCTTTGATTTGGGAAGGATATCAATTATTCACCAAAAATTTCAATGACAATGAAGAACCTTTGCTAGCATTTTCCAGCAATTTCTTAATTGCTTAGATAATGAATTGGCAATTTTATATCACTGCACCTCCTCCAAAATTCAGAGAATTACGAAGAAAAATCTTTATTAAATTGTGGCCTAGCTTTTCCATCCAAAATGTTAGCCCACCAGTAGTGCAAGTATGGATTTCTCAACACCCTCATTTATGTTAACCTCAACAACAATCAACATTTCTGACACAAAAATCAAAACTTCTAGCTGAGTTGGCTCAATGCCAAACTACTCAAGATATGGACAAAATTAGTATGGCCATTGGATCTTCCTCATCTTAAAAACCAAATTCGGACAACACTAAGTCACCAAATGATCAAGAAGAAGATGACTATTATGCAATGTTCCATGATCAATTATGATTTCAATAAAAGAAAGGACAATGACTCAGCACTAGCTTTATCACGAGTTCAATACTTTCAATGGATATCAAGATTTTTCAAGATTCCTTATCAATAAGATCATTTTGTCGGCCAATATCAAGAGAAGTTCTCAATAATTGAAGACACGTATTCAAGACAGCTCATCAATTTATCATCTACTTTATATTTTTTTATGTATTGTAATAATTAAGACAAATTCAAATGTATTTGAAATCCGCTCCTTTGTAGTATAAATATGTATCACTTAGAATGCAAGAGTAGAATGCAAAAATGAGAGAACAACAAGTGAGAGAACAAAAATTTGTCCTTTGACAAATACTTTGTAAAATTTATCAAGCAATAAACGTTTCTTCGTCAAATTTCTACTTGTAAGTTATTATTCATTTCTTTTCTGTTCACATTTTTTACATTATTTCATTTCTTTTCACATTTATTATTACAATAACATTTACTATTCATTTTCAGTACATAACTTTTATTACATCCTTCACTTTTTTAAGATCCTACCTTATATGGTATCAGAGCCAAGTGTTATTAGAAGTGAGGAATTAGGAATCAAAATTCTCAAAAACTAACTACCACTACCGTAGTTACTATTTCACATCTGTAGCAGTTTACTATTCATCTGTAGCACTGTTCATTTCTTAGTTAAATTAAGGATTAGATATATCTAAAAGGTTTTAATCTAGAAGAACTCTAGAATTGATTCTAGGTTGCGCTTGGTCAACCTGAAGGGTGCGCTTGGTCAGCCTGCAACCATTGGTCAGCCGTGTTATGTGGTCCCAGAGGTGGTCTCGTAATCTAGGAGAAAAACTAGAACTTTTAGATTAGAATTATTTTAGAGATGTTTAATTTCTTAAGGAGATTAGAAAGTAGCAGTAAATGAGATGATAGTAGTAGCAGTAATGCTATTAGAATTAATAATCAACAACAAAACACAAACAATAATCAAGAACTAATGAAATCTATTAACACACAAGAAATCAATATGGCAAAAATTGATCAACACTTACATAAGTGGAACATAGCACCAATTAGAAAAGACACAATATATCAAATAGGTAATTTTGAATTTATGTCAAATTACTCTATTAAAACAACAGAAGACACAATAATGATAACCGAAGAAAAGGTTGAAGAAATTCAACTCTTTTTTTAAGAAGCAATACATAAACACAAACAAAACAATTATAAATTTTTACACATATATAGGATTAGTACAAGTAGCAGTAAAACCATTATTTAGATTAGGGCAAAAAATTCTAATATTAGTAATGTTAAAAGACGCAAGAAATTTAAACTTCAATAACTCTTTATTAGCAGTATTAAACTCTAATTTGGAAAGTGGACTAGTATATTTCGATTGTTATCAAAACTTCACAGTAGGATTATATGATCCAACAATAATGTCTGCATTAACTATTAACTTAAAAGCTTCTAACTTTACTTATCAAGATAAAGCCTAGCCAACATTAATATATAGGATTTATTACAAAGTTATGAATACCACAATAAGTCCAAGAGCCATTAGGATGTTCCCACCATGACACACAGTTATTATGAAATCTGATAGAAGAAAACATAAAACTTCTACACCAAAAAGATTAGCTTGGGATGAAATTATTAAACAAACAGATTGGAAATTAGAAAAATTATGCCCTCTAAAACCTTTACATGACCAAAATGAATTTGAAATACAATAAATAATACAAGAACCAGAGGATACAATAAGATTAAATTTTTGAGAAATTCCTTAGAACAAAATCAACCCATAATTACTAATAAAAATCATCACAACCCTAGGATTGAAGAAATCACTACACCTAGGCCCTCATCAGCAAATTCAATAAGTAAATTAGTAGGAGTAAATTACTCTCCTCCTGTACCAAAACTTGCATATGAAAACACATCAACTCCACCTAGTTCACCAACACAATCAGAAGTATTAGGAAATTATAGTCAAATTAACACAATAACTAAACCCTTTGAAATTAACAAAGAATTATTAAAACAAGAATTCCTACACAACTATAATAAAGAAAAAAGACAAATTTTCTTTACAATATTTAAACTAGATGAACAAAATACCCTTAGATCTAAATGGTATAGTACACAAGAGAAATTAAAACAAAATATTTATTTCTTTAATTGGTTAGAAAATTGAAAATATTATCAAAATTTAAGTGAAATGAAAGCTATTTTTGTAACAACTAATACGACAAAAAATTGGCAAACATCAACAAATAAAATTATTACATCTATACATCCACCTTTAGAAGAAATAAAAATAGAACATCAACAAGTGGAAATAATAGCATTTTTTTGGTTTAATGAAAAAATTCTCCCACCTTCTGTTTGAAGAATCAATATTTCGCCAAAAATTCAATACAGATGAAGACCTTTGCTAGCATTTTCCAGCAATTTTCATGTTATTATTCATTATATCCTCACCTCCTCCAAATTCATAGAATTACGAAGAAAAATCTTTATTAAATTGTGGCCTGCTTTTCCATCCAAAATGTTAGCCCACCAGTAGTGCAAGTATGGATTTCTCAACACCCTCATTATTCAACCTCAACAACAATCAACATTTCTGACACAAAAATCAAACTTCTAGCTTAGTAACAGACTGTAGGAAACCCTATTGGAAAGAAAGGTTCCTAGATGGTCTACCTAGATTATTCAATCAAACTGTTAAAAATGCATTATACAAAAAAATTGATGGAAATATACCTTACGAGGATTTAACTTATAGAGATTTAATTAGTTTTATTAACAATGAAGCTTTAATAATTTGTACTGATTTAAAATTAAAAGCTAAATTAAAAAATGAATTAAAACATAAGAAAACAGAATTAAGTGGATTTTGTAATCAATATGTTTATGAAAAAATATTAACTCCCTCTATTCAATATAAAAGAGATAAACAACGAAAGCAATATAAAAAACCTTATTATAAAAAAGATTAGTAATATGAACCAAAATTTTAAGGTAAGCCTTATAAAAAGAAAAAATCTTCTAATAAGAAAATATCCAAAAAAATCTATCACATGTTAGAAATGTAAACAACAGGGTCATTATGCAACTAAGTGTCATATGAAAAATCAAATTAAAAAAATTAGAAATAGATTCAGAATTAAAACAACAATTATTAAATTTTATTCAAACAAACTTTGAAAAGGAATCTAGTATTATATAGATAACATAGATATGATTTATCATATTCAAGAAAACTCTTCTGAAACAATGAATGAGTCTTCACAAGATTCTGACGATTGTGATTGCATGGGGCCTTGCTACTGTGCAATGAAATCAATAAATATGATATCAACCTCTAGACCTAAGTCAATCAATGTTATTACTAAATCAAAAGAATTTTTGTTAGATATTACTGATAAAATTTAGGATGAAGATATTAAAAGAGAATATTTATTAAAACTTAAAGAATTAAATTTATCTGAAGAAAAACAAAAAGATGTAGATTCTTATAATTTAAAAGATATATTAAAAAGATTTGAAAAACCTAAACAAGTTACTCTAAGTGACTTACAAGAAGAGATTAATATTCTGAAAAATCAAGTCAAAGAATTATAAAAGGATAATTTTGAAATTAAAACAGATTTATTATGCTTAAAAGCCTCTAAAGAAACTATAGGACAACCATCAATCTCAAAATTAGAATTAAAAATTACTGAGAAAACTAAATAATCATTTATTAATAAAATCTCTAAAAATCAATTAAAAAAAGGGCATGTTTATATTAGGATTAATATTAATCTCTAACTAGATATTATCACTCAAGCCTTAATAGATACAAGAGCTTATCAAAATTGTATGAGAGAATGATTAATTCCAACAAAATATTATAAAAAGACAAAAGAAAGATTACATAGAGCTAAAGGTCAACAATTAAACATTAATTATAAATTATCTAATGCTCATGTATATATACAAAATTTTTGTATTAAAAATATTTTTATTCTAGCAAAAGATTTAGATCAAAATGTTATATTAGGTACCCCCTTTATTACTCAAATTTACCCTTTTACCTCAAATAATAAAGGAATCACAACAAATATTTTAGGACAAAAAATAACATTTGAATTTGTTAATCCTCCATTAGTAAAAGACATTAGTAATTTAAAAAATATTTCTATATTTAGGATAAATGCTATTACTAAACTAGAGAGTCTAGAGATTGTTTCCACAAGAGAATGGCTTGATGCTAGGAAAATTTTGGAAGCTTGCATTACAAAAACATGTTTTAAACTTTTTGCATTAAAATTTAAAAATTTTCAAAATCATGTTCTCAATAAAATGCAAGAATCAAAAACTTTTTACTCTAATAGGCTCTCTCATAATAACTTTCAAGACAAGATATTTTTGAGAGAAATTGAGGAAAAGATGGGCACTCCTATCAAACCACAAAATAATCAAAAATCAAAAGCAACGTATGCAATGTTACCACCTCAACTACCTATTACCCCACAATCAAAACCTTCAAAACTCAATAAACATAAAACTATTATTACCCAACCAAATCGGTTCACTCTTCTAGATGAAGAATCTGTTTCTTCATCACCACCAAAAAATTACCAGCAAGCCCTTATAATAGCAACATCTTATTCACCTTCTCCATCAAAACCTATTAACATTAATCCAACTTTTCAATACATTGGGAAAAAAAAAAAAAAACAACCCAATCAATTTGTATTATTGAACCCGAATTCTAGGGATAAACTCTTCAAGAAACCTTATCAAA
Source organism: Pistacia vera (assembly GCF_008641045.1). Taxonomy (NCBI): domain Eukaryota; kingdom Viridiplantae; phylum Streptophyta; class Magnoliopsida; order Sapindales; family Anacardiaceae; genus Pistacia; species Pistacia vera. The sequence continues at coordinate 139,769 of NW_022195054.1, read as the reverse complement.
AAAATTTCCTCCAGATTTTTATTTTATTCCTAATGATCTATTAAAAACAATAACCTTTTATGAATTTATTTTAGTTGATACTGATTCAATTGAAGTTACCCATAATCCAGATAGAAATGATCCAAATAAAAATGCTTTTACAAAATTCAAAATAAAAAAAGTTTAAGACTACAAGATTGGCGTATTGGAATTTATAAAAAAAAGGCCCATTTTCTCAAACCTTTATTCCTCAAGAATTTTTAGATAAAGATTATCAAAAGGCCTGGTTTTATACTTTCCGTTTATCACATACAACACATTCTTGGTTATTTATATTTGATAAAACTTGTCCAAAAACTTTTTCAAAATGGTTTCAGCAATGGTTTCATTTTCTTTCACATTTAACCCCTTATATTTGAGAATGTAGCTAAAACACCTAACAACAAAGTTTAAATTTAGCAAAATACACCCAGGCACCCAAGACCACCGCCGACCATCGGCCACCACCACCGGCTGCTGAAGCCCGTCATCGAAACGGGGCATGATCGGTGAGATTTGGCCAGCCGTTCACCGTTTTAGCTGTTCCCAGCCAGATCCATGGCGATTTGGCTGCTTCCAACTAGATCCATGCCAATCTGGCTATTTCCAGCGAGATTGAAGGCCAACAACAATCAGATCATCGTGGATCTAGCTAGAAACGGCCAAAAATGGCTAGATATGTTCTAGCCGTTTTGGGCAAAATCCATGGCGATCTAGTCGTTTTCGGCCTTCAATATGGCCAAAAACAAACAAATCGGCTCAAGGAAGGCCAAATCTCGCCAGTCATGCGTCGATCTGGCGACTATTTCTGGTGGCCGGTGGTTCTGGCTAGTAGCCGGCGGTGGTCTTTGATGGATAAGGGTATTTTGTTAACTTTTAAACTTTTTTGTGGTTGGAGTGTTTTAGCTAAAATCTCAAATGTAGGGGGTCTATGCTAATTGTTATTTGGTAGACATTTGAGGACAATTTAGTCTAAAATGGCTTTTATTTAATGTCAAATTTGGTTTAAAAAAAAAAAAAAAAAAAGACAACCCCTATAAAAAAAGATTAACACCCCCGAACTAGGTAATCTAATAACCCCTAAAATGACCAACAATATTCACTATTAGGAGTGTTTCATTCTCGTAATCTTATATTACTGTCAAACCAAACAAAGGAATGTCTAGAATCAAAGATAGATAACATGAGTTATTTGCCCATAACCCTAGCCAAACTAGGGGTGTTCAAAAGAACCGTTTGGAACCAGAACCGTTGGGTACCCGGTGTTTGGTTCTGGTTCCTACCTAGAACCGATTGTCAATGGGTAGTTTCTGGTTCCAAAAATCTGGAACCGACACTGTATGGTTTCGGTTCCGGTTCCTATAGTCAAGAACTGAAACTAGAACCAAGAACTGGGACTGAAATGAAATATTATTAAGGAGTGGGGGGTTTTTTGTAATTTACCTGCCACATATAAAAAGTTCAGATTAGGGCAAAAAAATTCATTGTTTCTTTCGTCTATGTCGCTCTTTCTCTCTGTTCACTCACGTCTATGTTGCTCTTTCTCTCTATTCATTCACACACACAACTTCTGAGCCTCACATCACACTAAAGCACTAAAGCATGATCTTTGGAATCTAGAAGAAGACACTAAAGCACTCTAATTTCTTAAGGTAATTTCCATTTCTTTCTTTTAATTTTATTTTTGAATTTTATTTGACCAACAGAACCAAAATCCATATAAAAACTTTATGTTGAGCATTATATCGAACACATTGCGTCTGCATATTATAATGCAAATACTAATTGACAAACAGACATACTGTGTGAATAATTTAATCATATGGGATCCAAAATACGACCACCTAAAGTCTAAAAACTAACCTTCAATTTTTTGAAGCAAATGCCTTTTTTTATATATATATATATATATCTTTTCTCTTTTGGTTTTGAATCATGAACCAAACTTCCACTTTATTTGAAATTTGGACTAAATTGTAGACCTTCCCAGGCTGGACCTCTGCTCAAATAGGGTTAGTGTCAATTGGGTTAGGGTCAGGCTTTTCAAAGAAATCTCCATGAACCAACCAAGAATTGATAAAGGTGAAAAATCTAGTTGTAAGTATATGTATATCCTGGCTATATAACACCAAATTTAGATTTAAATAAAAAGAAGAATGTTAAGATGATATAATACCACAGATAGGCAAATAATGATGTTCCCTGAAAAATTAAAAGACACATGCATGCTTGGTTTTATTAAGATAAAAAAGGGAATTAGTTTGACGATATTTGAACATGGTGCTTGGTGGTATGTAAAGTTTACAAAAGGAAAAAACTTTAAAAAAGGAAATATTAGAGAGAAAAAAGTTGTCTTGTTTTTCTTAGCATTTGACTATCACAGTTGTTGTTGATTAAATATATTTCAACTCTAACACTTAATTTCTTCAGTTTCAGTAATATGCAGATGCAATGTGTTCAATATAATGCTCAACAGAAAGTTTTTATATGGATTTTGGTTCTTCATTTATGTGTTATGGATAAAAGTGATTGCAATGGACTTGAACCTATATATGTGAAGAAGATAGACTTGAATCTACAATCTATATATGTGAATCTACAATGTATCTTTATGCTCTATTAAAAACGTGTTTCTATTTCAGAGCATAAGTGTTTTAATTTGTGAATATACATACTTCTCAATTACTTGTCTTAATTTGTGTGTGTGTGTGTGTGTGATATTACCATTTATAAAAGTATTGTATTTTAATTGCTTATATGTCATATGACAGGAGACCAAACTTTTACATGATCCATTTATTTGATTGGTTTGATGAAAGGCGGTCAATATTTCCTTTAGGAATAATCCATGTAAAGCAAATCAAGCATTAATGGACAGTGACTCTAGTCTCAATTTTGCTTGGATGTTTTATGAAAAGAAATCTCACAACTGTGTATTATGTTGATATGTTAAGATATTTAAGGATATTCATTTAGACAACCAACTGCTGAACCCTCCAAAGGATGGTGATAATGTAACATTCACTACACAACCTTAGAATTTGGCATGAAAAAGTTAGGTAGTTAAGTCAGTTAAAACATTTAAGAAGCATGTAAATACTATTTTTATTTATTAATGGCATAATATCACATAAACACTACATATATAAAAATTATATGTATTTTAAATTCTTTTGAAGTTGAACTTGGCAAATTTTTTGCAAGAACAATGTCATTAAATAGAGAGAACATTGACATTGGGGAGGATATGCCTAATATTGTTAGAGAGTCTATCTCAAATGTGCATGGACAACATAAGCCATCTGACATGTGGCAACACTTTGAGAAAATTTTCAATGAGACAATCGGCATAGCAGACCAAATGAAGTGTTCGTATTATGGAAAGATGTTGGTGTATAATGCAATGAATGGAACTTCTTCTATGAGTAAGCATTTATCCAATTATAAGAAATGCCCAAGCAATGTAGATAGAAGCCATGAGATAAACGAAGAAGGAGAGGAAAGTAGTACGATTAACACATGGAAATTCAATCAAGAGGTGTCTAGGCAGTTGCTTGCTGAAATGATTATTATTATGGAAGAACCTTTTCGAATGGTGGAGCAGCCACCATTTAGGAGATTTCCAAATTCATTGCAACCTTTGTGGTCAAATATTTCTCGCATCACATTGGCTAGGGATGTTGTGAAACGTTTTGATTATGAGAAGGTTTTACTGAAAAGTAAGTTGTGGTCTCTAAAGTCTAGGATTGCTTTGACTACCGATATATGGACTTCAATTCAGAATATTAGCTACTTACGTCTCACTGGTCACTACATTGATGAGAATTGGGTTATACATAAAAGAATTCTCAGTTTTGTGCCTATTAGTAGTCACAAGGGAAGGGAGATAGGCAAAGTGGTTGAGAAGTGCATTTTTTATTGGGGTATTGAAGATAAAGTGTCTACTATAACAGTGGATAATGTTGGTGCTAATGACATGGCAATCGCTTACTTGAGGGGCAACTTAGCACTACTTCTGGATGGTGAGTTCTTCCATATGAGATGTATTGCTCATATTATGAATTTGATCGTGAAGGATGGTCTTAGTGAGACAAAAGATTATATTAGTCGAATTCGTAATTCGGTTAAGTATGTGAGGAGTTCCCCTACTAAAGCTAAAACGTTTCAGAGATGTGTGAAAGAAGAAGTGTGAAAGAAGAAATGATTGCTTATAAAGGTGGTGTGTGTCTTGATATTGCTACTAGATGGAATTCCACCTATTTGATGTTAGATGTTGCAGTAAAATTCAAGAAAGCTTTTCAGAGGTTGGAAGATGAAGATCCCACCTACATTGCGGGTTTGTCACATGATACACCTTCTAACGAAGATTGGGAAAAAGCAAATGTATTTGCTAAATTCCTTAGAAAATTTTATGAAGCTACAAAAAAAATGTTAAGGTCAAACTATGTGACTTCTGACAATTACTTTCAAGAGACAATTGGTATTGTGCTTTTTTTGAATGACTGGGAAAAAGACACAAATTCAATACTTAACAACATATCAAAGAAAATGAAAGAGAAGTTTGATAAGTATTATGGAAGTGTTGATAGATCGAACATGATGGTATTGATTGCAACGGTTTTAGATCCTCGATTTAAAATGAAATATGTGGAGTGGGGGTACAAAAAGATTTATGGTAATGATTTGCAAAAGGTTGGGTTGACGTCAAGAAAGTTGAGAGATTTGTTACAACGGTTGTATGATTTTTATGTGGAGGTTGTAGCAAGTTTCTAAGAAAGCCAAATTTCTTGTTCTTCCCAAATTACTGGAATTAGCCATTCTTCAGTTACTGGTGTGAGTTGTGATGATATTGAGTGCGACCCCTCCTTAGACGAGTATGAGGAGGAAATGGAGGTAGAGGTTCATGATATGACAAAATCAGAGTTAGAGATTTACCTCGAGGAGAAATGTCTACCCGTGAAGTCCAACTTGAACATACTAGATTGGTGGAAAGTAAATGCTGCAACGTATAAGGTTTTCTCGTATATAACAAGAGATGTGTTTCCTATTCTGGTATCTACAGTTGCTTCTGAGTCAGCTTTCAGTACATCAGGTCGTGTACTTGATCACTTTCGAAGTTCTTTAAGTACACCCATTGTGGAAGCATTAGTTTGTGCACAAGATTGGTTGAGATATGCATATACCCCAACAACTTTTGAGGATTACTTGATGGATGCAGAAAGTTATGACTCAGGTAAAAAAATAATATTAATCTTTTATATTCATATTTAGTTAATTTATTCCCAAATTATTGTATTCAATATTTTGAACTTACTAATTGATTTTCTTGTATTTATTTTGTAGAAATTAATGCACATGAGGCAAGCAATTTAGAGCATGAAGCATGAGATATTTTCAGTTTTTCATATTTGGATGTTGTTAATTGTTATGTTACTTATTTTATACGTTATGTAATTTCATTGTTTTAGTTTTGGAGTTTATAATTTTGAATTTGTGACTTTCAAAGGATTATTGTAATATTTTAATTTTGAATTTGTGATTTTCAATGGATTATTTTAATTTTTTAGTTTGAAATTTAAAATTTAAAATTTTAATTTTGTTAACAAGTGCCAGGTGGGGGGTATTTGTAAGTTTTTAAGAGTTTTTTTGTCATTTTAAAGACTTTGGGGGGGAGTAATGAATTTTACAGGGTACCCAGAACCGGAACCGAAACCAGAACCGTTTTTACATGTTCTAGTTCTGGGTATTTAGGAACTGGAACCGTCGGTTCCGATTCCGATTCCAAAATTTAAGGAACCGTTGGTTCCGATTCCGATTTCGGTTCCTTCCAAAAATGTAGGGTACTTGGAATCGAACACCCCTAAACCAAACACAACCTCAAGATTTTTTTTCCTAGCTTTAATGATGCCAATGGGAAACGAGTATTTGATAATCTGGTTATGTTTGACTGAGTAAATATGTCAACAAAAAAAGATGTATTTCAAGTAATTTTGAGGTCCATTGCTATTCCTATTTCCTACTTTCGTTGTTGAGATTGGATTATTATAAATTTGATTACGCCTTTTAATCCAAGAATATTATTTTTTAAACCTAATCCTCAATCCTAATTAAACTGACCAATACAAGCCCTCATGTCATATATTTTTTTATGGAATAGAATGGGAATGGTTATAGAAATGTAAATGGAATGAAAGAAGGAAATGAAGAAGATTTCATTGTTTGGTTATAACAAGGAATCTTGAGGGAATGGAATCAAATGTGAAATGTGGAAGAAAAAATAAAATAAAAAACCCTCAAGATTTAAAATATAGGATTTAAGTTCAAAATTATAATTAAACTTTAAATTACAAAATTAGTTATATAAAAAAAATTAAGTGCATTTGATATATATATATATATAAAGTGTAGGCTCCACTTTCTAAAATAGTCAAGTAATTGATGATGGTTAGAACCCTAGTCAAAAAGAAAATGAGATGGATGTATGTTTGTAGGATTTTAGATTGATTCAGAATATTTCTTTGCTGGTTCCAATGATTTGCTTGAGTCTTTTGCGGATAGTTGTAGTCGTTACATGCACTATTACTATTATTTTTTTTTTTTTTTCTCATAATCCTACTACTTTAGCTTTTTATTATTTCATACAATGAGATGAGCTCTTTTCAAATAACTACATCCAGATATTGTGCTTCTAAGGTTTTCAACTTATAATTTGTTGGTCACTAATTCACTGGGTTTATCACTACAATTCTACTGCAGAACTCCAACCTAAACAGCTAGATAACTTTAATTCTAGGTATGCTATCAGAACACTGATTGTGTATGTCAAATTCTATGACCTGAACTGACGTAGCAGAAGAGTTGTAGGGAAATTAAATCTTCAACAATTAGGGCTAGAATAGGGTGATTGTGGTTGGAACAATGGAAAATAACTAGGTTTAAAGAAAACCTTTGAATTAAAATTCTGAATTAAAGAAAATATTACAATAAACTGACTATGTTGTCCTATTTATACTAGTTAGGAAAAATCCTATTTCTAGACTGAAAAATATTCCTAATATTTTATTAAATGGGAATCCTAAGTAAAAAAGGAAAACTAAAAACTATTCCTAATTAATATTTTATTAAATAGGAAAAATATGCTAAATAATATTAATAATATATTCTCTGCATCATGAACTGTTTTAAGGAAATCGTATAGGCAGAGTTCTTTACGAGACTGGTAATTTCTAGCCAATGTTAACCAAACAAATTTCAGAATGCAAAAATTAATGTAATTGCATAATCTAAAACCGCAGCCAAAGAAAACAGAACAAAAGCTATATAATACTTCAGTTAAAAAAAAATAAAAAAATAAAAATAGAGTAGAAGCTCATATAAACAAAGTTTAAATTGCAGAAACATGGAATTTAAGCTAAAATTGAAGAATATTTAAAAGATAAAATCAAGTTGGAAGTCTATTACCTTGTTAACTTGTGTGGAGACGAAAAGATGAGATCCTCCTATTTGATGCAGAGATGGCGAGATAGTAACCGAGAGAGCTTGTTCAAATGATGAAGTTTAGTATATAAACTACAACATTCATAATGTTTAAAAGGTTAGGAATGAGATCCCTTCCTCAGCTGACAAGAATGGCATCCCCACATTTTTAAGAAACACTTTAGGAATGATATGCCTCCCTCAACTGACAAGAATGGCATTTCCTACATCGTTAAGGAATGCATATCCCTCATACAAGTCTGCAAGAAACCAAGGGAATAGGTATCCGCTTGTCAATTCCATCAAGCAGATATTGTTCTACCCTCGCTCAATTTCTTCTGGTGGTTCTTTCCTACATTGAATCAAAACTGCATACAAGAGAACTGTAGGATTAAGTCCATGCAATAATCAGTTGTTAAGTCAATTTGGATTCTTATAGACAGAATCTTTATTGAAAATTGTAACGCTTTAAGAATAAAACACTAAAACCAATTACATATTTACTTTTTAATAAGCATGTTTGTTAATGAGACATTTTCTCGAACATCTGATGGAAGTTTTTTTTATCAATGGCTTCACCTAAATTCCCTGGAAAACATTCTCTTACATAATTGTGTCTTACTCTAACTGCTATCTTTTATTTCACTGGATCCTCTTCTTTAGTTTTCAGGAGACAAACACACCGTATTTTATTTGTGCCCACTATCTTCTCAGAATCATGGCGCAATGTTGTTCTCGTTTATTGAATCGTAGATACAGCAAAAACAAAGAGGTCTTGGAAAATTGTCAAATTAAATGAGTTGGATTCAGAGGTTTTCCATTTTTCAATCTCACAATAAGCAATTTACGTCGAAAAGAAACATAATCAACGCTAAAAACGCTTTGAATCTCTCTGATTTCCCCATCCTCATACCTATCTTTATTGGGCACAATTTGGTTTACACTTTACACAGTGGCGGGGAGCTAATATTTAAAAATATTCTATAGGTTATTACAATGACATATAATAAATGTTATTTTTGAATTAACCAATTCAATAATTAGATTAAAATAATAAACTAAATTAAATTTTATATTATAAATAAACAAGGCAAATCTTATACAAATTTAACTATCCATTCCAATATTTAAGTTTAAATTAAATTAAATTTTAAATTATAAATAAATATTATATCTAAGAATCTCTATCGAACCACTCGATCATTATCTGAATAATTTCCTAGAAAAAAAAACACTTACCCCTATTATAAGGGAATACAGAGCAAGAGCAAAATGTTTTTATTAATTAACTATTAACAAATTATATTGTACAAAACTTTAAGTGATGAAAATATTGAAGCCTTGGGAAGAGGTAACTAATGAATCAAGTTGCCATGATCTTATAAGCCTTCTGAGTCAAATGAACGCATCCTCAAGCTTATGCCTTCACAGGGATTGCCACAAACTAGAGCATCAGGATATCCACAAATTCTTGTTAGACTAAAATCATATTCACCTCTAACTCCGCAACAAGCTTTCTACACTGATTTACCATCAAAATTTCGTGAATTCTTATTAATTTTTATTTGTAGTTAATGATATAGTAATTAAGAGATGTCTAAGAAATTAATTAACTGACCAAACAAAGAGCATGGCAAAGAATCCACAAGAATGCATTGTAATAATTGTCATATACTATGGTGACATTACAGTATTGTAGTTTAAGTTGTTGAATGGCTTGTTGAAGGCGCTCATTGTGATACATTGAAAAGTTGTTCAAGCTCTTTAGGCATAAGCTGTAGAATCATTGGTTTGGCGTCCAGCTAGATAGACCGCGAAGCAGCCTGTTGGAAAGTTCCCTGGAACAATTAGTCAACGAGCTCTATATTCCATAATTCTCTGCAACTGAACCAGTTAAAACAATCAGTATTGAGAAATACTATTTGAAGTTGTAACACAAACATTTGAAAAGGAGAGTAAAACTACCACTAGAATGAATTCCAGTGATAAAATTTTATCGATACAAGATATTAGAACAAAAAAACTTACAGTAGCAGCATCTATTATGGCTTGGAGGACATCTAGTACCATGGCCTTGACCTCCTCGAAGGTTTTGCATTGAAATCGTGCATAATTGTTGTCTGTTCCTCCAATCTCCCCAACCATGAACAGAGACTTTTTATGTTTCTCAAAACAATCTATCAAAAAATGTTTAACAAACATGTAATGTATATGATTAATCAACAGTTCATCTATATAAAATTTAATGTGTGATTATTTAAATGATCCTGGCACTGACCTTTATCATTGTGACAACTTTCATTGAAATAGGTGGACGTCCAGTCAAGTTTTGTCCGGAGAGAAGAATTGGTTAGTGGGGCTAAAATCCTTTCCTCTGCATGACAAGTTTTAATTAATGGCCAAAAATTTAGGAATTTGGTATATTTATCCGTACACTGAATTTGCGTGAGGAAGCAATTCCACTCTTCTATATGAACAAAAATTACATAATTTCATGGAGAGATTAGTTTAATTTAGGTTTAGAAACAAGTTCTACTTTTGTTTGTTTATTTGTTTTACAAACGAATGATAGGGCAACATGTCATTAAAAAGGCTTTATAATGATGCAGAAAATGGCGTATTTCTTTTTGCACTATACTACAACATTATGTATTTCTAGTCATAGCGTTCATTATAGCTAAAAGTATGAATTTGCATAACTAAATGGTTTAGCTACAAATACAATGTTTTTTTTAGCTTATCGTAGCTAGAAGTGGAGCAGCTAAAAGTTAGCCATGTAACTTTTTGCTTACGTAGCTAACACTTTATATTTTTTGCTATGAATGAGATTAATATGTAACTAAAAACTTAAATGTTTTTGTCATAACAATAATAAGCTTGTAGAAAAAGTTTTGCCTTTGTAGCCACGGAAAATAGTTTGTATAGCTATGTTTGCATTTTAGCTACACAAATATAAATTTATAACTAAATCTTAAAAATTCCTGCTACAAAAATAATATCTATAGTAAATATATTAACCTTTTGGCTATGTGACCACTAAAATCGTAACTAAATAAAAAGATCATTTGTCACATATATAATGAATTCGTAGCTAAATATTAATTTTTTTGCTACAGACATATATAAGTCATAATATATATGGAAAAATATTGCTATGGACATGTGTTAATAGCTAAATATTGAAATTACTTGCTATGAATACTTTTGATTTGTAGCTAAAGTTTATAATTATTTGCAATGGAACAAATAATTTATATCAAGAATTCATAATTTATTGCTTCAATTAAAATTAATAATAACAAATATTGCTATAATTAACAAATTTAATAATAATTTCAAAATTATAGCAATATTTTTATATTAAATAGATGATATGACGCCATAAGAAAAATTCTAATATAAAAAATAAAACATTAATAAAATCATTTTCAACCAAATAATTGTTTACTCGTAAAATAATTTATCCTAGTAATTTAAAATGTTATCAACTAATTTTTTTTTTTTTTTTTTTTTTTTAACAAAATATGAATGTTTTATTGTCATTACTACCACTTGAACAACCCTCTACTCTTAAGCTCATTCCAACGCTGCCCTTTCTTGGAAGGTTCTAATAAGACGTTTTCAAGAATCTCAATAGGTGATGATGAGAGTCTACTATAAAGCAGTAGTTCATGAACAACTTCCTTGGGTTCCATGGTGTATTTTTTGTCCAGTGAAGACATCTTTGCCTTGAGCTCTTCTTCAATCTTGCTGTTACTCAAGTGTGTGACTGTGTGTATGCCCTGAGAGAGTAATAAGATAAATGTACTTCCTACCAATACAAACTGGAATAAGTATTTAGTACTTGTCTGCCCAAACCAAGCATTTTGCGGCGTCATTTTAATTTACCTACAAAAAGGTAATATTAATTAATAATAAAAATGAATATTCAGTTTGACTATTTGGCTGAGTGCAGAGAATAAAAGTGGAATGCAAATTGCATGATAATTATGTTTAATGATAGATAATCTAAGACTAACAAAAAGCCATACTTCTTGCAAAGCTTCACAAGTTCAACCATTGGTGCAATGTCTCCATCCATACTAAACAAGCTGTAGAAAGAAGAGAATTAAGTACATCATCAGAAAATATGCCAAAAGTTAAAAATCAAGATTTTCAGCAGTAAAAACATTAAAAAAAAAATAAATAACACAACATATAAACAAGGTAAGACCGGCAATTGGTCAAACATATGGTATATTACCAAAACACCTAGCAAATATTTCCAAAAGACTAACTGTCAACCACAGAGTAGTAAGGTTTCATAGACAAGATGCAAAATATCCAAGGTATAACACATTCATAAATGGAGTTATTTTAATTCAACTCATGCTTAAACCTTGTGGCTGCTTGAGGCTTACACCTTAATATTTTGGAGATCCAAATGTTCATCTTACACTTTTCTGTAAGATCACTAAATAAGCTAAAGTCCAATATACCATCCAAGTTTCCTTTAGCTCTCCCTCAAAATGGTCCTACAAATATCTAACACATATTTTTAAGCAATCTAGTAGTTGGATTAAATGGGTTACCCTTTGAAATTAATTATGTATGTCCCAACAATAAATCTTGTTGCTTATTAGTTGCCTAGTATATGGAGAAAAAGTAGAAGTAAAGGAAAAAAAAAAAAAAATGACATCCTAGAACGAGCATCAGACTCTAAATATTTGTGATAACTATATCTATTTCTTAAGTTATCTAACCAAAGGGAAGACAAAAGCTATAGTGTTAAAGGAAGGAATTAAGAAAAGATGACAACTTGTTAGTCACAACAACTTTTTTCATCATTGTGCAACTTGATTTGTCATAACACAAATCCATTACAGTGACAAGAACAATGGAAATAACAGATGGAACAAAAACTAATATATGGAATACTTTAAGAGAGAAGTGAAATGCTTACAACAATGCCTTGAGATGGGACATGTCATAGTGTTTATAGTTAAAAGGTTCTGCACTTTTTTGTTCTCCCAGCAAGACGAATACCATCAATTATAGACGCATGGTTTAGTGCATAAGAAAATATGGCAATTTTTTCATTTTTCAAAGGTTTATCACTAGCAGCCAGGAGTGAGGCAATGCTTCCAATTGCTACCATCACAGCCATATTGGTTGCAAATCCTATAGGACAAAGAAGACAATCCTAGAGCATAAATTAGGACAAGAATGCATCAGTTTTCAGATTATTGTAGTAAACATCTTAGCGGCCAAATGAAAACTAATATCAAAGATTGAAATCATAATTAACAAAATTAATCAGAATTAGAAAATAAAAGAGAGAGACATAAGAAATATGAATGTACGAATGAAGTGGGGTAGGGAAAGGAAAAGAAGAAGGCCGGAATTTCCCCCGAGGAGGTCGTTGATGGGAGAGTAAAGAACGGTGGCGGAGGAGACCAAAGTGGTGAACACCCCTTGAGAATACCACATCAAGGTGACAGGATTCGAACCTATGGCCCTCTGTACCCAAAACAGATGCGCTGACCAGACTGCGCTACACCTCGTCTCACCCCCCCCGGAGCATATAGATCCACCCGATCGATGAACACTTTAACCGAACTTGCCCATCCTTTTGGGCACAAGGACGCGAGAACCAATTCGAGTGATCAACCCCTTTTTTACAAAAATCTGCCTCCTGCACTATATGGCTTTTTGGCTTCCTCTTTCACTTGAATTCCTAAGGAGGGAATCGTTGTTTCACAGTCGCTCCTCTACAACTACCTTTCGCCTAACACGATCAAAAATGAAGAGAAAGAAAGATAGGAGGAGGAGACGAAGCAACTCATTTGTCTTGATTGGAACAACTGAAGAAAGAAAGAGAACGGTGGCCCCTTTTGCCCAGGGAACATCGTCGGAGAACAATGTCAGGGATAGAGTGAGAAACTTCCCTTCCGTTGGTTATGCCTTTCCTCGATATGGAATAATGGTTTTTAGGAACGGCAGCAATGGGAAAATTTTTAGGATTTGAATTATAGGGTTAGGAAAAAAATTCTTTTTTTTTGGGAGGTGAGGTGGCACATAAGTGATGTGGTCATTACAATACTTTTTGGTCATTATTTATTTAGCATTATTTTAGGGAATTATAGGGTTAGGAAAAAAATTAATCTAAGAAAGAATATATACTTTTTGGTCATTCCACATAGTGAGATTGAGAGAAAAGTTGAGAGAGTTCTAGAAATCTTGAACTCTTAATTTTTGATTTTTCTTAACTGAACAGTAATCGTTCAATGAATGTTTTATACAGCAAGAAGCAACTGTGTAAACAATTGACATAAAGAAATCCAAAATGACATAGTTTGGAGCTGCTGTCACAATATCAGTAATTACAAAAAGGACCTTCATATTTTGTCCGTTTACATTTTTGGCTATCATTCCCCCTTAAACTGGACTATCCTTGTCTTTTGCTGTCCTTTGCTGTACTTTTCGTGAGGTTCCTATTTGGCTATCATTCCCCCTCAAAAACAGACTATAGGATCTATAGAAGAAACCTTTGTTGTACTTTGTAGTTAAGAGACTACTGAATTGAATTTCCAATATGACAACAAAATGAATTTCCCGCAAAAAAAAAAAAAAAAAAAAAAAAAAATCTGCAAAAGATTAGCTTCAACTCCATGCAAAAGATGAACCTCTAACATACAACTGCAGAGGATGAACTTCCAACAAAAAACTGCAAAAATGAACTTCAACTCTTCGCAAAGTTAAACTTCCAGAAATGGACACTTTAAAGTGTTGAGAGCTAGAACTGAGCCTTTTTAAAATGCACTTCAACACACAATTGAACTTCCAACATGCAATCAGAGTTGAACTTCCAACATGCAATCAGAGTTGAACTTCAAATAGAAAATAAACTTCCAGACCAAAACTGAACCTTTTAAAACACAGAGCTGAGCTCCAAAGTTCAGCAATAGAGTAACACAAAGCTAAGCTCCAAAGTCCAACAACAGAACAGTAGAGCAGCTTCGAGCATCTTAGAGTGAAAACTGTTATTAAAAACTTACTGACTTTTCAAGACATAGCAGCAGGCTGTGGAGTGTCAACAACACAAAGTTTTTGTTTCAATTCTTGAAATTGAGTAATGGAGAGGGGTTTGGTTAAAACATTAGCAATTTCCAGTTGTGAGGGAACATACTGTACATCAACTTTCTTTGCTAAAACTTGGTCTTGGATATAGTGAGTATCAATCTCAATATGCTTTGTTCGAGCATGAAAAACGGGATTAGAAGCTAAGGCACCAGCACTGACATTATCACACCAAATTACTGGACAAGAGTTGAGAGATACACCCAATTCAGAAAACAGACTTTCCAGCTAGGCCAATTCAGTTGCTGTGTATGCTAGTGCTCTATATTCAGCTTCAGTAGATGATAAGGCAACCACTCTTTGCTTTCAGGAGCTCCACTGAATCAAGTTAGGCCCGAGATACACACAATAGCCACTGGTGGACCTCCTGTCATCCAAATTACTTCCCCAGTCAACATCTGCATAACATTCAAGATGAAGAGAAGCTGCTGCTCTGAACTGAAGACCATGAGATTGAGTTCCTTTAAGGTATCTTAAAACCCTCTTGCAAGCTTGCCATTGTAACTCAGTAGGAGCTTGAAGGTACTGACTTAGTTTGTTGATTGTAAAGCTAATGTCAGGCCTTGTTAAAGTTAAGTATTGAAAAGCTCCAATAGTACTTCTATACAAACTGGGGTCTTTAAACAGCTCACTATCTAGGACTGAAAGTTTTGTACCAACAGTCATAGGAGTAGGGCAGGAATATGCATCTTGCATCTTGGTTTTTACAAGCAGATCAGTAACATATCTGGTCTGCGTCAAGTGAATTTCTTCATGTGTTCTAGTAGCCTCCAAGCCAAGAAAATAGGTAACTGAACCAAGAGTCTTCAAAGCAAACTGATTGTTTAAGGTTTCAACAAGCTGTAAGATGTAAGGAGTGCTGGAACTAGTAATAAGAATGTCATCTACATAAATGAGGACATAGAGAACTTGAGCATTATCCTTAAGAATGAATAAACTGGAATCTAAAACTGAATTCTTAAAACCTTTGTCCAGCAGTGCATGTTTGAGTTTATCAAACCATGCCCTAGGTGCTTGTTTTAGGTCATAAAGAGCCTTGTTTAGTTTGCACACATATGAAGAAAGATGAGGAAATTTGAACCCTTCAAGCTGTCTCATATAAACAGTTTCATTCAATTAGCCATTAAGAAAAGCATTATTTATTTCGACTTGTTGAATGTCCCATCTAGAGGAAACAACAAGTGTAAGGATGATTCTAATAGTACTAGGCTTAATGACCGGGCTAAAGGTTTCAAAATAATCCAACCCAGGTGTTTGTTGGAAACCTTTAGCAACTAGCCTAGCCTTATACTTGGAAAGTGATCCATCAACATTAAATTTTGTCTTGAAAACCCATTTGTTGCCAACTATATTCATATCGACAGTCTTAGGAACAAGACTCCAAGTTTCATTTTTCATTAGAGCATTAAACTCAACTTGCATAGCCTCCTTCCATTCATTACTAGCAAGGGCTTTACTTACTATTGAGGGTTCAGGTTGGACAGTGATTGTGGATAAAGTAAGGGCAGTGGAAGGTTGTGTAGAGGCTAAGGTTGGACAGTAGTGATGGTGGACCAAGTGAGGGCAGTAGAAGGTTGTGTAGAGGCTTTAGACCTAGTGATCATTGGGTGTGTATTAGCAGTCATGGGTAAAGAAGGTGAAATAAGAGCAGAGAATTGTGATGGAGTTAAATCTACTACAAGAGAGCAACCAGGAGGCTGAGAAGATTGCTGTAAATGAGACTGATTAGTAGTTAAAGATAGTGACTCACTAGTAGGACAATTGTTCTTAAAACAGGTGAAGTCAATCTCAAGAGGGCAGGTGGATGGAGATGTGTTTAGTGTAGTGGAGGTTGAATCTGTAACAATTATATTAGAAGAAGTAAAACCTAAGGTAGTGGAGATATCTATAGGAACAAAAGTATGATGTGATGAGGATAAAGGAAAAACAGAATTAATGTTAGATGCAAGGAATATTAGAAGGAAATTTAAGTGCTGAGATTGAAGTAGGAACTGACTAACCAACTGTTTAAGTGGGACGTGGATCAAAGCTAGCCACTGCAAGAGGGACTTTGCCACTTATATTAGGTGTGAACTGAATAGAAATAAAAGGGAAACTAAGAGTAGGAGAGGTAGTGTCTGGTGAATTAAGTGAGGCAACAGTAGAGTGAGAGGGCTTTGATAGAGACTGATCAGACTTAGTGGCAAAAGGAAACTCTTTTTCATTAAATTGAACATTATGAGTGATAAAAATTTTGGCTTCAGAAGTTAAACACTTATAGCCTTTATGGACTAAGCTATACCCAACAAAAGTGCATTTAGATAAATGAAAAATGAGTTTATATTTGTTAAAGTCTACCAGGAAAGGAAAACAAGTGCAACCAAAAGTTTTAAGTTTAGAATATACTGGTGATATGTTGAAAAGCACTTGATAAGGTGAGATGAAGTTTAAAACAAGAGTAGGCATTCTATTAATCAAGAAAACAGTAGTGTCAAATGCAAACCATCATAAATGCAATGGCATAAAAGCATGAGCAAGTAAAGTGAGGCCAGTTTCTGCTATGTGTCTATGTTTACGTTCACTTCTTCTATTTTGCTAGTGAACATGAGCAAAAGAGTGCCTAAATTGAATACCAGCAGTAGTAAGGTATGACAATAGACCCTTATATTCTCCACCTTGGTCAGATTAGAGACATTTAAGCTTACAATTAAATTGTCTCTCAACCAGGTGGTGAAACTTATATAATGAAAACAGAATTGACTTCAGCTTTTGTCCTTAAGGGAAACAACCAAGTAAATCAGCTGTAATCATCAATAAAGTGTACATAGTATTTGAATCCTTCTAAGGAGGTTAGTGGGGCTGGTACCCAAACATCAATATGAACCAATTCAAGAGGTTGTGTGGCTCTAGATTGAGACAAGGGAAAGTGATTTCTATGCAACTTGCCTAATTTGCAGGCATCATAGAAAGGCAAAGCAGAAACAGGTCCTAGAGGTTATTTATCCATAGTTGACAAAATATTGTGTAACACATCAAAGTGAGGATGTCCTAACTTATTATGCCAAAGAGACAGCATATGTGTTTTGGTATTATTGACTTGAAAAACAGTAGATGAGCTTTGAGAGATGTTGGTGTTGTCATTAGAGAGTGCTTTGGTGCACAGATGTGATGAGATATGAGAAATGTCAGTATCATAATGGTGCAATACAATATTAGAGAAATCATCACCATGATTATGCAAAATAGTAGGAGAAATTGAAGAGGTAAAATCATCCAAAATAGCCAAGTTTCGTGTTTTATTAACTGGAAGAGAATTACAAGTATTCAGAATAGTATTACAATCATTTGAGTGGAACTCGGGACTTGCCAACTTATTTCTATTATGACAAGGGTAACTCATTTCTTTATCAGTACAATTATTATGACTAGATGACTAGAATGACTAACTGAAGTAGTGAAAGACTGAGGAAGAAAAGGACCAAAGTTGTCTAACATAGTAGGTGAATGAGATGAAAGAAGCTTAGATGGAATATGTAATTGATATAAGCCAGCTTTAAGTCCTCCTTACAGTAGTATTGCCCTAGTAGCCTTGTCCTTAACAACACAACAATCCAAGTCAAATTCCACAGCAACATGGTTATCTTTAGTAAACTTAGATATGCTAAGCAGATTTTTAGTGATCCTAGGAGCACACAACACATTTTTTAGATGTAAACACTTAGAATGCAAAGTATTTGGTAGGAAAGTAGAACCAATATAGGTAATATGTAAGGACTCACCGCTGCCAACTTGTAGCTGCTCAACTCCATCATAATTTCTGCTGATAGTCAACTAATTATGATCAGAGGTTACATGGTCAGTTGCTCCAGAATTCATGTACCAGGTTGGATCAACAAGAGCATTTGAAGTGAGTGTTACATGTGCACCAGAGGGTTGACTCAGGGATGGAACATGGTTGGACACAAAGTAAGCTTGGTTTGGTGTATGAGGTAGATTTTGGAGCTGTTGACTAGGAACATGAAACCCTTGCTGGGAACAAGTGAAAGGAGACCTTTTTTGTGAGTCATCATAATGTTGTTGATAATGAAGATCAGTAGTGTTAGTTGGTTGGGTCTGTGATCCATAAGAGTTATATCCAGGTTGTGATTGTGTACCATAGGAGGTGGTAGTGGAAATAAGGGGTTGTTGTTGAACAAAATGAGATTGCTGTGAAGTCGAACGATTGTTGTAGCCAGGATTAACAGGGTTGGACATGCCAAACTGTGGTGGAGTGTCATTGTAAGTAGAGTTGTAACAGTGGTAGCATTGTATTGTTGTATGGCCAACCTTATTACAAACTTGGAAAATTGGCCTCCCTCGACTATTTGATCTTCCTTTGCCTCTACCACCAGAGTTATTAAATCCTAAAGGTCTAAAAGAGTAAGGAACAAACTAACCATATAAAGGAGCAATATCCGATGATTAGACTTAAGTACCCTGATAAATGGGTGAACTAGCATGCATAGGATAAAACTGAGTTCCCAGCAAAGAGGCAGGCAAAGGAAGTCACATATTAGCCAATGCAACAGGTGTTGTAGACATCTTATTTGTGGTAGTCAAGGTAGATTGACTTTGTGAGTTATTGAAAGAGGCTATGTTAACTAAGCTACCGTGAAAATCTATGGAATTAAATTTTTCAAGTCTCAGTTCATATTTCTGAAGTAGAAACTAAGCTTCCTGTAAGGTAATAGAATCAAATTTGGATTCGATTCTGGAGGTTAGGTTGACAACCATAGCATCAAACTCTGGGCCTAATCCATCCAACATATACTGAAGAAGCTCTTCATCAGTGATTACTTGACCACTTGTAGACAAATTTTCAGCAATTCGTTTCATCTTTTTAACAAATTCACTGACACTAAGATTTCATTTTTGAGTTGATTGAAGCAAATTCTTTAAATGTAAGGCTCTAGCTTTGGAATCAATTAAAAACTCATTCTCAAGTGTAAACCAAACTTCAGTAGAGAATTGGTATTTTGACACAGTAGAAAACATACTTTCAGAGATTGAAGCCAAAAGCCAAGTGACAAGTAATTTGTTAGTTCGTTTCCAAGCTACATAAGCTGGATTTATTGTTTCTTTAGCTAGGCTTTCAATCGATGTACTGTCACTTAGTTCAATTGAACATTTAGGATCAGTAAGGATAAAAGGAGGAGGACATGGAATTGAACCTGTTAAATGTACTTCAAGCTCATGTGTTCCTGCTGCAAAGAGAACTTGAGATCGCCAAAACCTATAATTGTCTGTATAGCTATCTCTTGTTAATGTGGGGCTAACAACTTGTAGATTTGACAGAAACACTAAGAACTGAGAGTGAGCTGAGCTATGAAGCATCTTTTCCATGTTTTTGGTTTGATTATCTGGAGGAATCGTAGCCATTGACGCTTGTCGTCGGCTCTGATACCAAGTGAGATTGAGAGAAAAGTTGAGAGAGTTCTGGAAATCTTGAACTCTTAATTTCTGATTTTTCTTAACTGAACAGTAATCATTCAATGAATGTTTTATACAGCAAGAAGCAACTGTGTAAACAGTTGACATAAAGAAATCCAAAACGACATAGTTTGGAGCTGCTGTCACAATATCAGTAATTACAAAAAGGACCTTCCTATTTTGTCCTTTTACATTTTTGGCTATCACACATATAATGCTAATATGAAAATCTAATTTACCAAACACAAATACAGTATATAGCTTTTGAAACTTACGAAAATTTCAAAAAATAAATTTACCAAACACATTTATGATTATTTTTAAAGTTTAGTATAAACTAATTAAACTTATAGTTACAATAATCCCAAACTAGCCCTTAAAATGATATATTTTACTCATTAAAATATATGTATAATCATAAAATATATTTTGATATATATTAATAAATATTACAAAATATGCTAAAATAATTTATCTTAATTAAAATTTATTAAATCAAATAGTTAAAAAAAAAATCAGTAGAAAAACTATTAGAATTCGACAATAAACTGTTAGAATTCGACAATAAGCTATCAAAATCAAGCAATTGCTGCCAAGACATGTCGGTGTTGTAGCTAGTCCTATAAGGACCAACATGAGCTGATATGTTAAGAGTCTGGTGGTTTCACCGGATTTTGACAAGTCATTTGGCCACAAAAGGCGATCGAATGTTTTGCAGCTTTTTGTGGCCAAATAGCTTGTTGTAATCCTTTTATAAATCAGATTATTTCATAATCATCTTCAAACTTGATTAGTTTTAAAAGTTGTTGACTAAATACTTTTATTGTTGTAGCTTAAAACTTAATTGATTATTTTTAAGCTACAACAATCTCTAACACACTCTTACTTTTCTCAACTTAATTACAATTTTATCATCTTTAAAAATTGCTAAAATAGATATAATTTTTTTATATATAATTTGTAGCTAAATATTATAATTATTTGCAATGGAACAAATAATTTATATCAAGAATTTATAATTTGTTGCTTTGAGTAAAATTAAGTGTAATAGATATTGCTATAATTAACAAATTTAATAATAATTACAAATTTAAAGCAATATTTTTATATTAAATAGATAAAATGACGTCATAAGAAAAAATCTAATATAAAAAATAAAACATTAATAAAGTCATTTTCAACCAAATAATTGTTTACTCATAAAATCCTTCATCCTAGTAATTTACAATGTTATCAACTAATTTTTTTACAAAATAGGAATGCTTCAATATCATTACTACCAACTTCAATTTAAATAGGTATTAAATAAGTTGTCGATGTTCCAGTTGTTGCTATTGCCCTCTCAGGTCTCTGACATTTGTGACTCCACCATTCTTAATCTCTTCTTCTTACTTTATTTTTTTACAATAGTCTTGTACCATTGTATGAAAAATTTTATGAAAGTATTAAACCAGACACATAAACAATGAAAAAAAAATTAAGAAGGTAATTTTGCAGTATTTTATATGATTTAATTTGTATCATATCTCCTATAATTTTAACTGTATTTTATATGATTTAATTTGTATCATATCTCCTATAATTTTAACTGTATTTTATATGATTTAATTTGTTTTTTCTATTTTCTTGCATTTTCTATATATAATTAATAATAAACAAACACTGTCATTTTCAAATATAATAATATTATTAACGCCATCATCATCATCATCCAAAACATACATACAAATCCATATATACAAATATGTAGCATTACTGTAGACGTAAAATCTACCTGTACGGAAGGACTGATCCCGTGAGGTTAAGGCCACTAGCGATCTGCTGTACCTGCACACGTAGAGAAACAAACATGCGACAAAAAACACCGAGGTGATGTTTACCGTAGGCACTCCGACGCTCAAGTCAGCAAGGCTAGAAAAGGCTAATTTAGTGAGGGCTAGGGAGAAGAGAGGTTACTAGAAGTCTAGTCAGGGACTATGACTACGGCTATAATGCGAAGTTCTCAAGCGGGAACTCCGGGGTCTGAAGGTGTATTGTAATCTGCCTTGTGAGATGGCTGACCTCTGTTTAAATAGTGACTGTCTGGTCTCCCAATCTTGGTGGAATTAGGAGTTCTCATAGTAATCGTTCCTCCTAGGGATGTATCTTTTGGCCCCCTTATCCTGGCGTGAAAGGGAGTCCGAGTGTGATTCGGATACGGACCTTAGAGGAATTGGGATAATAGTGGACTGCCTTATCAGAGTTCAAGTAGGAGTGTGATCCGTAGGTGACTGTGGGCTCCGAATTGGACCATAGGCCCAGATGTTGTGCTGGGATCAGGGGTCGAGATGGTGTGGACCGACTGTACTTCATAGTGTATGGGCCTCATCTGGGGAATTCTGGCTCGGGCCGCATTGGGATTGAGCCTAGGCTTTCCTCTTTTTCAAAAGTGTTACCCTATTTGGGCCAAGGACATTTTTTGGCCCTAACAATTACCAATTCTCATAATATGTCATATCTGATACCTAAAATCATCTATATTTCATAAAGTATTAGTTTTAAATAGAAAAGACAAAAACCTCATAGATCCTCTAAAATAAAATTTTATTTTACAAAAGCTCACACTTTTAGCTCGCTGAAGAGTTCTTTTAAGTTAGCTAATGGTTGAAGGTTCCAATTTACTATTAACCTTAGCGGTGTGATTAACACTATGTTTGACTATAACTATTTAATTCATAAGTAATAAAAATATAATTACTCACAGGATAAATAAGAATATCTATAGCTACATACTATAAGGATTGTAGCAAATTAATTTTCACATTCTTTATTTGCTACAATCCTTATAATTTATAGCTAATACACACATACTAACTATATACTTAAACTAGTAGCTACTAATGATACTAAAATATTGTTACTACTATAAAATTAAAATTTGTATAGCTAGATACATTAATTAGCTACAAATTTCAATATTTTATAACTAATGCACAAATAATAGCTATTTAGTTAAACTTATAGCTAATAATGATACTATATGCCATGTAAATAAAATGTTTATAGCTAAATACATTAATTAGTTACAATGTTTTACCATAGCTAATACATTGTAGCTAAATGACTAGTTATTGTCATGATTTTATTAAGTTAAAGCAAGAGATGAATATTAGCTTCGAGGGAGGAAATCTTATCACTAAAATTATTTCAATTAGCTATAAATATTGTTAGGGCCAAAAATCGTCTTGAGCTTGACGAGGCCCAATAACGAAATAAACATGTTACGGCCCAAGGCCTCAGCCCAATCCCGATTGGGCCTATGCTTAAAATCACTTTGTGAACTACCTATTCTATGAGTTGGGCTATCCTATAAGTTAAGCTAAACTGGGTTTCAGCCCATTAGCCTGCAACAGTCCATAAATAGGAAATCATAATCATATTTTATTTCCTCTTCTGCTGGGATTCCTAATCTTACTCAAACTATAAAACTTAATCTAATAAAGTCAAGAAATCATATCTCTTTCTTGATATGAATTATCTCCCAAAAGAGGACTCAGTGTCCTATTAGGATTCCAACCCCTTGGGTTCACTATAAAAACAAAGGCTTGCCCTCTCATTAGGCATGTAATCTCCCATAGTAGTCTACACTACTCAAAACCATCTATTCACTCCTAAAGTTCTTACTCCCGAGAACCTGACACCTCCACCGTAGTCCTAGCTTCTGACAAGACTCGTGGTAATTCTTCATCTCCTTAATTCTTATCAAATAATCTTTTTCAGCATTGCTGACTTGAGCGTCAAAGTGCCTACGGCAAACACCACCCCGATGTTTTCTGGAAGCTTCACGCTTGTCCTTTCATGTGTGTAGATCTAGGAGATTGTCAGTGGCCTCAACCTCACGGGTTCAGACCCTATTTTCATGACAGTAGATTTTTTGCATATACAAATATTGACTTTTGTAGCTGTAAATATTTATTTGCTACAGTTTTCCTTTTTGTAGCTAATTTTCATAGCTATATATGTATATTGTTGTAGTATATTTGTGAGGCTGAGAATTATGAATTCCATTGATTGCATCAAACAAACATTTGAAGATGCTGCTAAATGGTTGGTAATTTATTGAGGCTTTATTCTTCTTTTTCTTCTAAATGTAGGTCATTTATTTTTAAAGTTATGAATATTGAATAGTTTGTATCAAGCTCATCAAAATTGAATAATTTATATCTTCATTTATTTTTCACACATCAGATTTAAAATTTTATAATTTATTCTAAAACTCATTATTTATTATTTCCAGTGAACATGCTTTCATTTTCAAAGATTGTTTTCGGAAGATGGTTATGAACACATTTTTAAATTTTAAAAACACAAAATCAAACTTCTTATTTTCATTTGTGAAAAAAAAAAAATACTAAATACAATATTGAATGCCATCCATTATTTTGTGGGATTGAGTTTGATTGCTTATATTATGGAGCTGCTCAACAACTATGTTTAAGACCCTTTTTGTGATCCTTTAGATCCTATCATTTCTGGAAATCTTGTTCAGTCTTTTTAATTATTCTTCTCAAATCAATAATATTCTCTCCCTTTCTATTTTCTCTGGGAAAAATGAGAGAAAATGTAAATCTCTTCTCTCATTTATGTGAAATTTACTACATGATCTTTTTTGTAGGATTTCTCTTAAAGATATCCATTAATTCAAGGGTATGGGAATTTTGGTTTAATTGATGCATATCCTATTGGAATTTATTAATTAACTTGATTGAAATGAGATGTGGTGATGTAAGTTGAGAATTTGAAAGGTGAAAGGTTAGTGGATTAATAGAGGAGGTTTTAGAGTTGGAAAGTGAAAAGGTTTAAAATAATGGTGGAATTCAATGTTTGTCCCACCTTGAGTAGTATAAAAAGGTGTTTTTCCTCTCATTCTTAATACACAAAAATTGAGAGCTCTTTCAATTTCTTGTTTTCTCTCTATTTTTTCTTAACGTTTTCCTTTGTTGGAGTTAAGGCTTAATTCAGTTCATTAGAATAGAAGAGTGGTACTTCTCTTGCTATTCATTTGTCGTTGTATCCTAGGAAACAGATGCTACTCAAATCCTTGTGCACTCGCGTGAAAGAGGTGAATTTGTTTTAAGAAAATTGTGTGTTACACAGGCCTTAACATTTATTATAAGGTTGTATTCTTTCCCGGATCTCTTCGTGTCATTTTGAATGATCTTTTACACGTGATCGCATTGTTGGTATTGTTAATTTTATTGTATTATTATTTTATTTTATTGACATTTAGTTACATTGTTTTGTATTCAATATATTTACTATTTGCGGTTACTAATATAAAAATTGATTATTTTATAACAATCTTAAAACATATTCAATTTTATTAGTAACCGTATTTTATTCTGTTGAAAACATTGGATTTTGATCTTCCCAAAGGTTGTCGTCCTTGTGCAGTAAAAGTGTGGTGGTGAAATTTGAACAATACGATTTAAAGAAATTCTGTCTAGGGAGACTGGATTTTAAGAGGGGCCGTCTATGACCCCTCCAATGTTTCCTGGGAATTATTTATTGACTATTGTTCAAAAATTCACATAATAATTTTTTGATGTGAATTTTTCAGAAAATGACATCTGAATCAAACCCCGATGATGTGTTAACCCAAGCTCTGGCTACCACACCAACTCATATGGCACCGGTCTCTATTCCTATGAACCATGCGAAAAAACCAGAAAAATTCGGTGGAATGCATTCAAAGAGGTGGCAACAAAAGATGTTTTCTATCTGACCACCTTGAATCTTGCAAGATTCTTGATTGAGGATGCTCCTATGCTCAAAGAAGATGAGCACGATGTTCAAGTTATCAGTGTTGTTGATGCTTGGAAACATTCTGAATTTTTTTGCCGAAATTATGTCATGAATTTTCTGACATATTCATTGTACAGTGTGTACGCTTCGAAGAAAACAGCCAAAGAATTATAGGAGTCTTTAGACCGTAAATATAAAACTGAGGATGTTGGGTCCAAAAAGTTTACGGTGGGACAATTCCTCGATTATAAAATTGTGGACTCAAAAGTTGTCATCAGTCAAGTGCAAAAGATCCAAATGATATTACATGAAATTCATTATGAAGGGATGGTGTTAAGTGAAACTTTCCAAGTAGCTACTATTATTGAGAAGTTACCTCCTGCATGGAAAGATTTCAAGAACTATCTTAAGCACAAGTGAAAGGAGATGAACCTTGAAGAACTCATTATTAGACTTTGGATTGAAGAAGACAACATAAGTTTTGAAAAAAGAGGCATCTCTAAGAAGCCACAAAAGTTCCAAGGCAAGTGTTTTAATTGTGACAAGATGGGTCAAAAAGCTTCTGATTGTAGATTGCCAAGGAGGAACGAAATCATAGAGGCAAATGTTATGGAGAATATTATTCAGTATGTCTCTAACATAAGTCTCTATGCGGTGGTTTCAAAAATGAATCTGGTTGGGTCTAACCTTAGAGAATGGTGGCTTGACATTGGAGCTACTTGGCATGTCTACATAGACAAAAGACTTTTTAATTCCTTCGAACCAAATGAGAATGAGGAAAAGTTGTACATAGGAAACTCAGCTACTTCTGAGATTGAAGGCCATGGAAGGGTGGTCTTAAAGATGACATCTGGGAAAGAGCTAACTCTAAACAATGTTCTATATGTGCCAAAAATTCGTAAGAACATGGTGTGTGGTTGTTTGTTAAACAAGCATGGTTTCCGTTTAGTTATTGAGTCGGACAAAGTAGTTTTGTCAAAGAATGGAATGTATGTTGGAAAGGGTTATGTGAGTGATGGGTTGTTTAAGCTCAATGTTTGTGTTGTAAAACCTGAAAGTATTAATAAGATAACTTCTTCTAATTATTTGCTTAAGTCTTCCTATGTGTGGCATGGTAGACTAGAACACCTTAATTATAATACTTTGCGTAAATTAATTAACTTAAATCACATACCTATTTTCCAAATCGATTCCAAACATAAGTGTGAAACTTGTGTTAAGGCAAAATTGACAAGGTTGCCATTTAATAATATTGAAAGAATCACAAATTCTCTTGATTTAGTTTACAGTGATATTTGTGACCTAAAATCTGTACAAACAAGGGGTGGCAATAAGTATTTTATTACTTTTGTTAATGATAGCACAAGATACATTTTATGCGTATTTGCTAAAAAGCAAGGATGAAGCTATTGATAAGTTTATTCTTTATAAGAATGAAGTTGAGAATCAACTCAATAAAAAGATAAAGGTGTTACGAAGTGACTGAGGTGGTGAGTCTAAATCACTGTTTCGTGATTTTTGTGCATAACACGAAATTATACACAAAACCACAGCACCTTATTCGCCTCAGTCAAATGGAATTGCTAAGCGAAAAAATCGTACTTTGAAAGAAATGATGAATGCAATGCAAATAAGTTCTAGGTCATCTTAGAACATGTGGGGGCAAGATGTGTTGTCACCCAATTATCTTTTAAATAAAGTACCCTGGAAAAAGGAAGACAAGACCCCTTATGAATTATAAAAAGGAAGGAAACCTTCCCATAAATACTTGTGAGTGTGGGGGTGTCTTGTCAAAGTAGCAATATCAACACCAAAGAAGGTGAAAATAGGTACAAAAAGCAGTTGATTGCATCTTCATTGGGTATGCACATAATAGTAGTGCTTATCAATTTCTTGTGCATTACTCCAAAATCCCAAACATTCATGAGAACATGATAATGGAATCTGGAAATGCATCTTTTTTAGAACATGTATTTCCATGTAGATCTAAAGAAGGATCAAGTTCATTTAAACGAACATATGAGACTATGATTGAAAATAGTTAAGAGGTTAAAAATGGACCTAAACGTAGCAAAAGAGCAAGGACAATAAAATCTTTTGGACTAGATTTTTTAACTTATCTGTTAGGAGATAAACCTCAAACATTTGAAGAACCTATGAGATCTTTAGAAAGACCTTTTTGGAAAGAGGTTATTAAGAACGAGTTGACTCCATCCTGCAAAATCATACATGGGAACCAATGGACCTTCCTCTAGGATGTAAACCTCTAGGGTCCAAATGGATTTTCAAGAGGAAAAAGAAAAGAAAGTAGATGGTTCAATTGACAAAGGCTAAACTTGTAATTAAGGGATACAAGCAAAAAGAAGGCCTAGATTACTTTGATACATATTCTTTTGTGATGAGAATAAATTCATTAGGATGATACTCGTGATTGCATCTCTGCAAAATCTAAAAGTACATCAAATGGATTTAAAAACAATTTTTCTTAATAGAGATTTGGAATAAGAAATCTACATAGAACAACCCGAGGGTTTTTCTACCCCAAGGCAAGAAAAGAAAGTTTGTAAACTGGTCAAGTCTTCATATGAATTAAAGCAAGCACCAAAATAATGACATGTAAAATTTGATAGTTCTATGATGGCTAGTGGCTTCAAAATCAATGAATGTGACAAATGCGTCTACGTCAAAGAAACGAATGATGGTTATGTCATTTTATGTCTTTATGTTGATGACATGCTCATTGTCAATAGTAATGATAGGATGATTAAAACTACCAAAGATATGTTGAATTCAAGATTTGACATGAAATATATGGGTTTGGCTGATGTAATATAAGGAATTAAAACTTCAAGAACTTCGGATGGGCTTCTTTTAGGTTAATCGCATTATGTGGATAAAATTCTTGAAAAATTTAATAAAGATGATTTTAGCTTGGCTAGAACACCTTTAGATTCTAGCTAACATCTATCAAAGAATAAAGGAGAAAGTATTTCTCAAGTAAAGTATTCAAGAATTATAGGAAGTATGATATACGTAATGAGTTGTACTAGACCAAACATAGCTTACACAATTAGTAAACTGAGTAGATACACAAGTAATCCTAGAGCTGATCATTGGAAAGCAATAATAAGAATACTTAGGTATTTACGGTATACTCATAGTTATGACTGCATTATACTAGATATTCAGATGTGCTAGAAGGATATATCTGGTATAAAAGACTCAAAATCTACTAGTGGATATGTGTTCACACTAGGAGGTGCAGTTGTATCATGGAAATCCTCTAAACAAACTATTATAGCTAGATCCATTATAGAATTTGAATTTATTGCTTTGGATAAGTGTGGTGAAGAGGCTGAATGGTTACGCCAATTCTTAGAGGATATTCCAACGTGGTCAAAGCCTGTGCCAGCAATCTACATTCATTGTGATAATCAATCTGCAATTGGAAGGGCACAGAACAATATGTATAATGGTAAGCCCAGACATATACTTCGTCAACATAATACCATTAGACAACTACTCTCAACTAGAATTATCTCTATTGTTGATGTGGAGTCAAAAGATAATTTAGCGGATCCGCTAACCAAAGGGTTAAATAAAGAGGTTGTTGAAAAATCATCAAGCGGAATTGGACTAAAGCCCATGAAATAATAAATTGATATAATGGAAACTCAACCTAATTGATTAGAGATCCCAAGATTCAGGCTCAAAGAGACAACTTAATTATAAAAACTTAGATAGATCACTGTAAGATTTATTCTCAGTATGTTCCTATGATTAAATGAAACAGTGATGCCTGTAAGGAATAAGGTTAAGCAAAAACTTTTAATGATTCTTATAAATAGGGTTTCCGAGCATAGTAATGGGGGTTACTCTTAAAGAGATCACCTATGTGAGAAAGAAGTAGGGCCGCTTCTGAAGGGAATTTTATATGGCTCAATTCTTAAGAACTTCTCGCAGAATCAAGGGTATATTCATGGCCAAAACGAATATAATAATGAGAACTGAATAATGTTAGGGAGGATTCCTCTGTGAAGTATGTCATCATTTACATAAATGAAAAATCAGTTCAAAGACATCATGTCTACTAATCAATTAGTAAATTAAACATACTTTCACATGGGAAGGTTAAAAGGGTAACACCTACCTATCCTATGCAAGTCCAACCGTTTAAACTCCACCACTGTGTCTTATGTCTAGAAGTGTCAGATATATTCATGTGAGGGATTGTTGGAATTTATTAATTAAATTGAATAAAATGAGATGTGGTGATGTAAGTTGGGAATTTGGAAGGTGAAAGGTTAGTGGATTAATGGAGGAGGTTTTAAAGTTGAAAAGTGAAAAGGTTGAAAATAATGGTGGAATTCAATGTTTGTCCCACCTTGAGTAGTATAAAAAGGTGTTTTCCTCTCATTCTTAACACAAAAAAATCGAGAGCTCTTTCAATCTCTTGTTTTCTCTCTAGTTTTTCTTAAGGTTTTCCTTTGTTGGAGTTAAGGCTTAATTCAGTTCGTTAGAATAGAAGAGTGGTGATTCTCTTGCTATTCATCTATTGTTGTATCCTAGAAAACAGATGCTGCTCAAATCCTTGGGCACCCCAGTGAAGGAGGAGAATCTGTTTTAAGGAAACTGTGTGTTACACAAGACTCAACATTCATCCTAAGGTTGTATCCTTTATCGGATCTCTTCCTATTATTCTGAAGGATCTTCTACACGTGATCACATTGTTGGTATTGTTAATTTTATTGTATTGTTGTTTTATTTTATTAACATATAGTATGTTGTTTTGTATTCAATATATTTACTATTAGCGGTTACTAATATAAAAATTGATTATTTTATAACATATCCTCCTGCTGCCATGTGTAGAGTTGTTTTTTAGCCAAGCCG
The DNA here is from genome assembly GCF_008641045.1 of Pistacia vera. Lineage (NCBI taxonomy): Eukaryota > Viridiplantae > Streptophyta > Magnoliopsida > Sapindales > Anacardiaceae > Pistacia > Pistacia vera. Next base: position 109,031 of record NW_022195054.1, on the reverse strand, counting down.
AGCCGAGTTTTTGGCTTAACGAGCTCAGCTCGTGAAAAGGGAGGAGAATTTGAGTTTGAACTGAGTTGTTGATTTCCTGGCTCGGATCGGCTCGTGAAGAGAGAAAAGGATTTTGAGTCTAGCTCATGAGCTAGCTTAAAGAGCCGAGTTAGAGTTGGCTCGCGAGCCAATAAAATAAAATAAAATGCATTTTTTTTTTAAATCTAGAGTAGATTCTTCTCTCTCCAATTTATTACACCTTTCCTTTCTCTTCTTTTCTCTCTCTCCCTCTCTCATTTATTACTCATTTCCTTTCTTTTCTCTTTCTCTTTCTCTAATTTATTACTGCTCTCTCTCTCTCTCTCTCTCTCTCTCTCTCTCATTTATTACTCATTTGCTCTCTTCTTTTCTCTCTCTCTAGTGGCTCTCGTTTCTCTTTCTTTCTTTCTTTCTTTTTCTCTCCACCAACTCTAAAGGTATTCTCACCGCCCTTTTGATCTAGGGTTTTTTATTTTCTTCTGCTTCCTGATCTCTCTCTTGGTAACGAAACCCATGTTCCAAATTGAAAAGAAAATTCAAATTATTTTCTTTTAACTTTCCCTTAACCCCTTTCTTTTCTTTTTAACCTATCTTCCTCTTCTTTTTGTTACTTATTACTCATTTGCTTTCTCTTCTTCTCTCTCTTTCTAATGGCTCCTGTTTCTCTTCCTTTCGTTTTTAGGGATTTTAACATCAGGGGTTCTTTGTCATTTTTGGAAACTTTTTGTTTTGAAAATTTTAGTTTAATCCCCCATACTTTATAAAACCCCTAAAACGCCCCTAATAATTCGAGCCTGGCTTGGCTCGCAAGCCTAACAAGCCAAGCTGAGGTAGGCTCGAACTCGACTCATGCTCTCTCACAAATTGAGCTGAGTCGGCTCGCGAGCGGCTCACCTCGTTGAATAGCCCTAGCCATGTGTTATACTATGTGCAGATTGGAGTATGTATTATGATTTTAGCTCATTTGAACTTATTTTTTCTACTTGGATGAATTTTTTTAACTTAAGATGTTTTCTTTAACTGAAATAATGCATGATTTGATAAATTGTATCTTAAATTTTGATCCAAAACAAGACATAAATTTCTACCAATCCTTGTATCTTGATTCAGCAGTTAATGAAGTGGAACTGATTGAAGTTGAAATATAGCGTTTAATTTGCCAATTAAATAAACTTCTAAACCATTGGGTTTTGTAGAACTTTAAATCAAAATTTTCAAGTTACAATAATCTAACCTTAAATAAACTTATAAACCATTGGGGTTTATCCTCAATACAAATGTGAGAAGCAAATTTACATTGTTTTATTGTTAGCTCATTTTTAACTTTGATGGGTTTGTAAATAAATCTCAGTTTGATAGTAGCCACTTCATGAAGAAATGTTACTGACAAGAATAGAAATTAAATTAATGTCATAGATAAGTCATAAGACTACTGCTTAACACTTAAAAGCCTTAAATAGTTAATCATTTACTCAGTTTACAACTTACCTCCAATTCTACCTTAGAGAAACATTGGTTCAGCCTTTCTCTATAGGTTGATTATTTAAAAACATAATTGTTTGTTCCTGTGAATCATTTTTGCTTCACAGTTCTACCTTCTTTGCTTTAAGTTCTTAAAGATCGCTTGTTTTCTTTAATTTTTTGTTGTGCAACCACTAGCTAAAGCAATGTTGTTGAGTAGATTTAGAGCTAGATACTATAAGTGTTATTTCTTGTTTCATAATCATTTATAATCTACATGCTTCAAATCATCATTAATATATTTATGCATCGTATTTGATCTCATTCCAGGTAAATGTTGATCTATTGTGGAATGGTTCTTCTGATTGTAGTGACTTAATCTAACTATTTTTTCCTCTATTATACATTTTGTTCAATTTTCATTGTTCAAGTTGCTTTCTCTCATGAATAGTGTGTATTGGAGGTATGAGTAAATTTTTTTCATGTCAGATCATTTTATGTTTTATAGGTTGGCATGGCAACGAACATTCCTCCTCATAATGATCATGTTGAAGAGTTGTTAGAAGAGCTCTATGTGTTCATTCATAATCTAGAAGCCACAATAAGTTCTCAAGGTCTTATTTATTGCTTGCTTCCATTTCTGAAGGTCTTATTCATTGCTTGCTTCCATTAATAATAATAGAAATTGATGTTAGATTTTATTTAGTATATTGGGAATTATTCATTTTTTTATTCTAAAAGCTAGCTCTTATTGACACACACTCACCCTCACAATCTCTTGAAGATGTGGTACCAAATTTGACCAATGTCTCACCTAGCTAGATACCTCTATTATGTCAAAATCACCTCCTATTTGTATCTCCATCACTATTGAGATAGTTTTAGACATAAAAATAAACTAACTTTTTACATGTGTTACAGGGAAGGCTGGCGATTGTCGCAAGCGTGACCGCAACTAGCACTCTTTACTACTTTGTACATAGGTTGCATATACATACTCTTTTTTATAACTTTAAATCATTGTTTTAAAACTCGGATCGGAGGGCAACCCGCTCTGCTACCCGGGTCACGGTTCAATCAGTCCAACCGGTTGGACCGTCGATTGGACCAATGACATCATCACATAGTATGACGATGTCAGCACATTTAAAAAAAAAAACCTATTTTTTTTTTAATATTTCTATTTTTTAATAAGACAAATAGACAATAACAACTTAATTACTGTCCAACATGATTCAAATTATTTATGTGCTAAGTTTTTCATGGACATACAGCAGAGATTGCACTGTATTTATAATTTCTATATCTAAATCCGTGTCTTCAATAAAAGGCGAACTTTTAATTGAGAAATTAAATAACACCCGTGCACACTATTTATACAAGAGACGATCATCGAAAAGAAAATTCAAACCAGATTATTTTAGTTAAAAAAACAATTAAATTCAGGTGCTAACGAAGCTAGCCTCAGAGGTAGAGCTATTGGGCAACTGATGAATAACGCTTGTTGGTGAAGAATTAGATGTGGAGGATCGCAAAGCCTCCGCTAGTGGGCCTCCCATTGAAGCCACCTGATTTGTGGCCCATCTGGTGGCCCAATTCAGTTGGGATTCCACTTTTCCACCACCTTAGTGTTGGTGATCTGTTTTTTCTCCATTGCCGGTTGACAGTTTCAAGGAGACATCTAATGATGAATTTCCAGGCATTGAAATGGAGAGGCAAGTGTTGGCATTGCTTGAAGAGAAACTCAAAGCGAGGAATGGAGCTCTGCCGCAAATTAAAAAATAGCCCCAATGTCACGCTGTTTTCGTCTGATTACAAATTAAATAACAAAAAAAAAAGTCACATAATAATTAATAACAAAATCATTTGCAATATAATCCAGAATGAAAAACATTTGCAAAATAAAGTTTAACTCTTTGGATACTTTATGCCCAAAAACAACATAAGCACATACACACTAACAATATAACAAACAATAAAAGGGCAATATTCACACAAATGAGCCACCACTCACCAGACCCAACAATCTAAATTTCTAAATCGACAGAAGGGCAATATTCACGCAAACTAGCCACCAGTCACCAGACCCAACAATCTAAATATCTAATTCGTATCCTCGAAATTCATCTGACCTTGTAAGTTGTAACTTCAGATATTTAGATATTTGCAAAATCTCTTCAGCTGCTTCTGTAATCTGTAATCAAATATTTGTAAAGAACAACAAATGAAACAGCTAAAAATGCTAACTAAATGCAGAAGAAGACGAACTTCAGGATAAAGAGCAAAGTAAAAAAGCATTTTAGTTGAAGGAAAAGAGAATAAACCTGCAAAATCAGTGAAGAAGACAAAGAAGTACAGGTTTTGCCCAAGTTTTGCTTGCTATTGAAGTTGAAGAAAATGAAGAAGAATCAATTTCGATCTTCTTTAGACTTTAGACTTTAGAGTTTAGAGTTTAGAGTTTCTTCACTTTGATCTTTGTTTGAAGTTGAAGAAGATGCAATTTGGAGCGAAATCAGTGAAGGATGAAGCTTGATTAAAATGAAATAAAGAATGAAATGAAGATGCAATTAGGGAATGCGATTGTTTTAGGGTTATTGTAGGTTTCAATTAGTGGACCGGTTTAAACCCCGGTCCGGTCGGACCGACGGTTTAATACTATTCCTCCGGTCTGTTACCGGTCCAAAGCGATTTTGAATATATTACCATTTATATAGTAAACCATGCCGAAGTCATAGCCGGTTCTCGATCGAACCAGTCCGGTCCGGTTTTTAAAACAATGCTTTAAATAGAGAAAAATTCTTATAGGTTAGTCTCACTATTTCAGAAATATTATTTTGCTCTCTTTTCATTCAACCACTATTTGAACTCTTCCTTCCAACATTTGCACAAACCCTCATATAATTTAAACCTCATTCCATGTTCTTCTAACTAGCTACTTCTTCCTTTTTTTTTTTTCATAGGAAGATAGTAACTTATAAAAACAACCTTCAACCCCACCTTGCTTCTACTATCATTTTTTTTTTCAACCCCCGACCTATCTCATTGCGCATACTCAGGTTGTGGTCCAAAGCATACGTTTATTTTCTTCTACAATACTTCTTTTCATGAGTTTTTCTTCTAAGGTCACACCAAATTAAGTCTCTCAGAATAAGATGGGTCGAAAAGTGTTTTAGGTTTATCATTAAGGGAAGATATAGTAGGTTTAAAACAAAGAAACAAAGGCTTTCCAAGTGTATATACAAGCTCAAAGGGTTAGCTAGGGATAAAATAATATAGGTTGGCTTGAAAGGCCCAATCATTCCATAGAAAATTGCCTAAATCATATCCTAAGCAATGCAAATTCTAGGATTTCGCTTCAAGTGGTTATCAAATGAGTTCTAGAGTTCCTTGAGATCTCAAAATTAAATGCCCATAAAAAAAATCACACATATGAAAAAATTGATTGGAAGCACATTATTTGGTCAAAGGTCAAAATTAACAAATAGACAAAACGTACATATAAATGCATTTATTTTTTTTACTTTTAATTGTTAAAGTCAAATTTGATTGTTATTATTATTATAATTAGTTGACAAGGCAAGGTGACCTCTATCCCTATCCCCGCCACGTCTGAATTTTCCATATCCCTGTCCCCATCCTTATACTCGTCCCTAACATTTTTAGGAAATCTCTGCCCCAAACTCTCGATGGGGTTGGTTAAAAGCCCATCCCTAATCACATGTATGTCTTCAAGTAGACCACTATCGGAGTCTTCTTATCAGTGACTTTCTTGGACTGGAAAACATGTTCTTCAGCTCCACTGCTTCTTGTTCTATTGACTAATAAGTGGAACAATAAAGCATAAATCAGAATATATCATTAACAGCAATGAAAGGTTAAGTGAAATAATTAATAGTACGAAGTTTGAGGTAAGAATATTAAAACAATTATCGTCAAAATGTACAATACACATAAAAAGAATATATTTCTTATTTCCAAAGGATGGGCAAAAGTAGCACCACAAAATTTCCTTAATTTTTTTTCCCATGTGATACGAAGCTAAGATAATTATATTTGATCAATATAAGAGAGATAAATCCATATCAAGGATTTTTGTATCTATTTTCATAGGAGGGAATTTGTTAGGATCTCATATTAGAAGGGAAAAAGGTGGGCATGTGGGTTATAAAGGCTTGGGCACCCTCCCTTGGCAAGCAGATTTTCCAAGGAGAGTTTTACCCAAGCCCACAAAAGACTCACTGCCTAGCCCAATTCCTATCAAAGGCCCATTGTCTAGCCAATTCATATCAATTTAGGAGTGGGTTCATATCAATTTGGGAGTGGATTCCTATTAATTGGTATCAAAGCATAATCCTACGTCTACGTGGCAATGCACTTGTGGGAGGCTGACCTTGGGCCTGAGCTGCTACCTTGAGAAAGGGCATGGAAGCTCCAGGGAAAGGGGATCTGCGTAGTCACCTAAGGGGTAAAGAGGCTGATAGGGGTAAAAAGGTTGATGTGGACGTCGATTGCAAAAGCATGGTAGTGTGTTAGGATCTCACATTGGAATGGAAAAGGGTGGGCATGTGGGTTATAAAGGGCTTGGGCACCCTTTGTTTGGCAAGCCAGTTTTTCAAGGAGAGTTCTACCCAAGCCCACAAAAAACCAACTGCCCAGCTCAATTCCTATCAAAGGCCCATTGTCTAGCCAATTCATATCAATTTGGGAGTAGGTTCCTATTAGAATCATGGATATTCTATGTTAAATATTTATGAGTAAGGTAAGGGCTTAGAAATCTTTTTCAAAAAAAGAAAATAAATTCCATATTGATCAGAAGGATACCAATCCAAGCATATTAGGATTTCCCCAATATATGCATAGTTTCTTTTGCTTGGGGTTAAGGTTGGAAAATTCAAATGAAAGTAAAATGGGTGCTCAACCTACAGGAATTGTTCATGATATTTCAAAGACGGGGAAAATTTAGTCTTAAACAAACAAAATTACATTAAGCATAACAACATTTGATTAATGAAGGTCTCACAAAGCTAACAATAATATCATATGCATAGACATGGAGACATACAAACATAAATAGCAAAGAACATGTCAGTCACCTCATAGCTTCAAAGAGTCAACAAGTACTAAAGTGGAACCAGAATCTGATCAGTTGGATAGATTCTATGAGCAAGCATATCAAATAATCATAACATTGAAATTGTTTTGCATATAAGTTTAACATACGAAGAAGGAAGAGAAGGAAAACAAATTGAGAATAAAGGTGACTTGTCTCTCTAGAATTAGAAGAAGCTACTAAAAGACTGCTACTGTTTCACATTAACCCTAACATCTAATTACTAAAAAAATTGTTACCTACAATATATTTTTCTTGCTTGACAGTAGTTCTTGCAGCTTCATAATTTGTTCTGTCAAGTGTTTACTCTCATTGACTAACTTGTTTCTCTAACCAACAGCAAGAACAAAATCTCATTCAGATGGTATTATTTGTGAAAACTATAATCCTAAAAGCTTCATTGAGCAAACATAAAATAAATTGTCATTGGCAGAGTTATATGCACCTCAAACATGTGAAGCATTTTAACTCTCACGAACGATATAGCTTTAACTTGTTTCCTTGATAGTTTGAATTCTACATTAAATAATATAAAAAAGATAGTATTTAACAAAATTCCAGCCAAAGCAGCTATCGTGACGGGATATTCCTCTTAATGTTTCATGAAACAGGGTTGACTAATAAAATGTTATATAGAACAAGAAGGTCTTAAACTGAAGAACCACCCAAAAAAATATTTCAATATGGTTTGCAACAAAAGTTAAACTAATGTCAGAGCAAGTTTAGTTAACAGTAGTGAAGCCACAATAGTGAACAACAACTTGATATATTTGTATGATACTAGGTTGAGAATTATAAACAAATAAATATAAAGCTTCTTTCAAAGGAATTGAATTTTTCCTTTAGGAAATTATATATCTAGGCTCACAACAATTTCTTATGTATTTCAACAAGTCTTCTTCATTTGACCTCTTTAGCAATATTAACAATTCTCATGACTCAATTCGAGAAGGCATGGTAAATCACCTAGCCACAGGCATATAAATCATTCAGCCCTCACCACAATAGAACCCGCACAAAATAGAAAGCAATTCCAATGAGAATATGTCCAATTAATTACGCAAACCTAGAATAAATAGAATTCAAATCCTAGGGAGTAATATTTATTAGAAACAAAAACACATTCTACTAGACATAAAATACTACAATAACACATTCTATCCTGCAATTGTGAAACTTGAGCCTAGCACGTCTTTCAATATTAGAACATCTAAAATCTAAGAAAGTTTGACAAGTTAAAAGAAACAAAAGAAAACAATGAGAAATTGTGAAATTACAAGAAATGTTATCACTAGAAAACACAAAAATACAAAGTAAAACTACACGTGAAAGTTTGAGAGAGAGAGAGAGATGTGAAGAAAGATGAGACAAGCAATCACCTGAAGCCTCAGCTTATCTATCATACTATTCATGAAAAATCAAGAACCTAAGTTTTATTAACTAGTTTAGGTAATAATCAAGGTTTTGGGTTTTAGGGATATCACTTATTTAAATCAGACTATACTTTAGAGTAGATTCTGATCTCCTTTTTAATTAAATACTTAACTCTTCTTAATAGGGCATATGTTTTATTCTTAATGAATACAAACTAATTATAGAAATAATATAATGGATGAGTTGTTTTCTCCTCCAAAATCTATCTCTCTATTCTTCTTTTTCTCTTTCTCTCTCTCTCTAATTTCTTGCCTTATTTTATCCTAAATTTTCTCTCTTTTTTTCTTTTCTTGTTCCAAATCCATTAACATCTAAGCTTTTGCTTCTACACTCACAAATATTATGCAAGCAAGTATTTTAATACTAATAAGATTTTTAAACTTTAATTTATAAATTAATATCAAACTTCATCATAATTTTTTTCATTTCATAGTTTGGATGGTAGAAAGGAAACTACTCACCACACCATGTTGCAGCTAAAACTGGATTGTAGACAAGTCAAACAATAAAGATTGTTTAAAATGATTGATGGGTCAACTCCTCGTTTTAGCTGTAGGGATTAGATAGTTTAATTAATCAGAGTTATTTCAGTCAAAGATATTTTAGCAAAGTAGAAATCATAAAGCAATAATCATATGAAGCAACTAGGAAATGTTAAGAAAAGCATATTATTTGATATTATCTTACCTCAATGACTATATGCATTCCATAACGACCACTTTCATCTCGAATAGCATTGATGCCATTTAAACTCCGTTGAATAAAATAAAGTAATATATGCAAGTAAAAGATTTGCTCTACAATAACCACATTAATAAAAAATGACTGCTAAACATGCAGTATAAGGAAGTCACAACTTCTATTCTTCTATTTATTATAAAAGCCAACCATCATCCATGCTGATTTTGATGAAGGCAAAATACAAAGAGAAATACACATTTTGGAAATACATTTACCTTGTCTCAACAAGATCAGCTATCTTCCGCACCAGCAAGAATTTGTCGGTTTGGTCATTAGGAAAAAAAAAAAAAAAATTAAACAATAACATTACTCTGAACTCAACATTTCAATGAAAATTTGAAAAGTAATACGCACATCTATAAAAATTGTCAAGGAAAACCAAGATATTCACCTCTTTTATAATAATTTTCATTCTCTTTCTCTTAGAGCTGAGTAATCAACATCAATTTTTCCTCTTACGACAATACTTCCTCTCCCAGTTCGATATACATCCAAGATCCTTGACAAAATGATTAAATCTCATGACACTAATCATAAAATAGTTTCAGGATTTAAATAAGGCAATGCCGCATTGAAAGAATATGTTTCAAACAATAATGATACTCAACCACAATGTTTGATGGAAATCATAAGCATGATTTGATGTCCAATTTGAATTGGAATACTCACTGGCTGGTTGACATGCTTCTTCTCCTTTTCTTTATTTACACACTTTCAAAGAATAATGAAGATCCTCGGATAAGTACTTTAGTGGCTTTTCTTTCTTATTCTCTTTCTATGATGTTTCACTAGAGTTCAGCCCATGTTCCCTACAAAGTCTCTCTCAGTAATCCAAAATAAAAAAACCAAACCAACAAAACCTAAACTAAACTAAAAGCAGCAGTGTAAAAAGCATAAAAAAAAAAAAAAAAAGCAAGAAAAAGAGAGGAAGGAGTTCAGCCCATGTTCTGTTTAGGTTTCATGGCTGAGGAGAAAAGAATGACCACAAAGATTCGTGTAAGAGTAAACGACGTGTTCCCACCCAACGTTTAGTGAAATGGCAAGTCTCCACCCTGCTTTCATAAATTCCAAATTTCCACCCTAGTTTTGTTTCTTTCACTAGTTGAAGGCTAAAATAGTCCTTTATTATATTTTAATATTTTACCAAATTCCAGAATTTGATTTTGTGCATTCTCTTTTCCTTTACCGTGGCTCTTTCTCCCTCTTTGTTCATTTCGTTTTCTCCCTCTCTCTCCCTCTTTGTTCCTATCGTTTTCTCCCTCTTTATTTATTCTCTATATCTACAGTTTCTTTTGTATCTGTCTTATGTGAAGAAAAAAAAGTTTATTTGCTTCAGATTTTGATGTCTATCTCTTCTCTATCAAATGCAATTGTTTATACTATTTTTAGTTATTGGAATGGTGACAAAATTGAGTTTCAAATGGAGCAAGGCAATGGCTGGGTTTCTCTAGTGGTTAACGGCAAGGATAAGTAGCAAATGTGATGATCTTGATTTATTTGGGTTATCTTGATTTGTATGTTGTTTTTGGTTATTATTGGTGACGGTGGAGTATGGATTTTCTCTCGGTTTGTGCAAGGGTAAATGGGTGATAGAGGAATCGCATCCGACTGGGTGCGATTCTGGCCAAATTGCATGCGGCCGTATGCGAATCGATTGGAATCTCACCGGATTGGATGCGATTTGGCCGGATGGGAGATGAAGAAGATGAAGACAGGAGGAGGAGGAGGGGGAGATGATAAAAAAGAAAATGGGAGATGTGACCGGGTGCGATTCCCACCAAATCACATCCGACTGAGTGCGATTCAGGTGAAATTGCATTCGGCCGAGTGTGATTCCGGCCAAGTGCGCTTCATCTTTTGATTCTTTCTTCTTTTTGGTTACCTGAGCAAATTTTTTTCTGTATTGTAGCGGAATTTTTAACAAAAAGAGAAAACTACTTGCGACACACAAGCTATAAGAAGTAGAGATTGGGAAGAGTTTATTTCACAGCTTCAAAAGACTGAATTGAATTAGCCTCATAGAACTGCTAAAGCCCTTGATCTGAATCTCTGGAACTTAAAGAAGACCAAGGTAGCTTGCTATCTCGATTCATCATAAGCTTGGGTTCTTTCTTTCCTAAAATCAAGCTGCTAAAGCCTTTAAAGCCCGGAGCTGGACTTCTAATGCCTGACTAGATTCACAATTAATCACAATAAACCAGACCCTAACCAGGGTGAGAAAGGGTTTTTCATATATATGTAACAGACAGGCTTGTTTTCTTTAAAAATTAACTTAACAATTTGGTTTAATTAGCTGCCTTGCGCGATTTGGCAGGATGGAGTTAGGGGAGATGAAGAAGGTCCGGTCTCAATCATTTTTCTATTTTCTTTAAAAGGGAGAATTTTCTTGGGGACGGGAAGAAAAAGAAAGAAAAGCGAGGAGGGAACTAGCGGTTGGAGAGAGAAAATAGTAGCGTGTTAATATAATTGGGAGGGCAATTTGATAATAGCATCTCTATATATGTAACAGTCACTAACCATGTTAATAAAAGGGTGGGAATTTGGAATTTATAAAATGGTGAGAACTCGCCATTACGCTAAACCTTGGTGGGAACATATCGCTTACTCTTTGCGTAATCAAGAAGATAATGAGGATGAAAATAAAGAGAAAGTACTTGAAATATATATTTAATGTGAACAATAATGCTATGGATACTGGGACTACACCGAATTTTTACACCGAATTATGTGTCCTGTGACTCACACCAACCACGTTTCACGTTTATAAATATTTTGCTAGTGAACGGTTGTTCATCAACTATGAACGGCCATTCACTTATGATGGACGGGAGTCCACATTTAAAGGACTCCCGTTCATCAGTAAATGGAAAAAACAATGTAAACAAAAATAATGGACGGCCGTTCATAGGTTATGGACGACCATCCCTAAATAAAGGACGAGCATCCACATATAATGGACGCCCGTCCAATCTTTAAATAATAAAATTTATATAAACAAAATTAATGGACGGACGTTCATATGTTAATGGACGCCCGTCCATTATTAATGGTTTTAAAAAAATTATAAACAAAATTCAGGGACGCCCGTTCATATATTATGGGCGGCCGTCCCTGAATAATGGATGGGCTTCCACAAATAATGGACACCCATCTAGATGTTAAATTGAATAAAAATTATAATCCATCTACAGTTGCTTGGTTATCATACCCTTGATTCTATTCACTACAAAAGATGCTCTCTGATTTCTCAGCATTCTTGAGCGACACATCATTACCTTCACTCAGTTTCGATTCTTAGATCTCCTTTTCCTAGATTTTACTTCAGTTTGTATTCCTGGCAACCGGTTTGCATTCACTTCAGTTATGGTTTCCTGCAACCCATTTGCGCTCACGTCAGTTATTGATCCCTGCAACCCATTTGCATTCACTTCAGTTTTTGTTCCTCGCGACACGTCTACACTTGCTTGTCTACTAGCTCTCTCATTTGTTTCCCCTGACAAACTACTCTCCAATTTATCAACACACTTGTGAGGGAAATCACCACCTTCACTTGTTTTCTTTTTCTTATGTCTTCGTTTACTTTTTCCAGATTTCACTTCAGCTATTACACCCTACAACCCATTTGCATTCACTTCAGCTTTTGTTCCCTGCAACCCTTTAACTTCAATATTTACTCCTTAAAGACTATTTGCATTCACTTCAGGTTTAGTTCCCAGAAACCCATTTGCATTCCCTGGATCCCATGGCAGTTCAGCTAATTTATAAAGTTCCTCCTTAACAAAATTGTAAAGCTAAACCCATAACAGTTCTTCATCCCTGGAGTTCATTTCTACCAAATTCTACATCTTGTTTCTTCTCTATCTCCTTCTGTTTCAATTCTTTTCATTAATCCAAGCTCAACATACGTAAACAACTATCAACTTGATTGCTATGATGAGTCCACTGTTAACCTTATAAGAGGTTTCGTCTGCAATGGAGTTGAGTCCTCATGCTAATCTTATCTCACCTTCAGATCAAATCTTCCCTACAACTCACCTCTCTCTATAGCGTATTTGTTAGCTTCCAAGCCCGCCCTTATCACTGCCTTCAACGGGCTCCCCTTCGACATCGCCACCGTGCCCAGCAACGCCATGGTGGTGGTGCCGGTGAACTGCTCTTGTTCTTCTTTACAACTCTACTAGCACAACGCCGCTTAAACGATTCTCGACGACGTCGAGAACTACTACACCATTGCTAATGAAACCTACCAGGGGCTCACCACTTGCCGAGGCATGATGGAAGCGAATTCTATAGATTCCAGGAACTTAAGCGTGTGTGACAACTTGACGGTTCCACTTAGATGTGCTGGTCTGACGAGGAAACAGGTGGCGTCTGGTATGAAGTTTTTATTGAACTACTTGGTAACTTGGGGTGATTCCATTTCTCAAATTGCTAAGCTTTTTAATGTGATTGATCAAAGTGTTCTTGATGCTAATATGTTGAAGGAAAAAGACCTTATATATCCCTTCACCCCAATTTTAGTTCCGCTCATAACCGAGCCCACCAAGATTGATCAAGCTGTGCCATCTCCTCCTCTGGTGAGACCTCTACAGATGCCCGCCAACGCTATCGTTCATTCCACCTCTTCTTTTAAGAAATGGGTGTTTGTGGGCGTTGGAACTAGAGCCGGTCTGTTGTTGTTATTGACCCTTTTGACATCTCTATTTTGCTTCTATAATAAATTTAAGTCGAAGCTTGTTTTGATTTCAGAACCTATTAAGTCAAATGAACAATGGACGGCTGTACTTGAAATTTGTTTAGAATTTTTTAAAACCATTAATAATGGGGGTGTCCATTAACATATGAACACCCACCCATTAATTTTGTTTATATAAATTTTATTATTTAAAGATTGGACGGATGTTTATTATATATGGATGCTCGTCATTTATTTAGAGACGATCGTTCATAACCTATGAACGGTCGTCTATTATTTTTGTTTATATTGTTTTTTCCATTTACTAATGAACATGCGTCTTTTAAATGTGGACTCTCATCTATATAAGTAAACGGCCATTCATAGTTGATGAACGTCCGTTCACTAGCAAAATATTTGTAAATGTGAAATGTGATTGGTGTGATTCATGAGACATATAATTTGGTGTAAAAATTCGGTGTAGAGTCCCGGTGCCTATAGCATTATTGTAATGTGAATGTTATCGTGAAACGTTTCTGATTATGTGAATATAAAGGATTAGATACTTCACCAACCAATTATATTAAGCCACATGTAATTAAATCCACCAATTTAACGCAGCCACGTGTGAACAATCATTCATCAAAACCTTCTAACATGTCAAAATCCACCGGTTTTAAAACTTTAAAACTCTTACATGTCAGTCAAACAAGCAAGTTATATACACACTAATTAGGGGTTCAATATTGTTCTCGTAAAATTGGCGCCTCTGATTTCAAAAATTAATGCACGGATTTAGTTTGATTTTTATTTGATTTAAATTTAAATTTAAGTTTTTAAGAGAGAGAGAAAGAAACCCTAGAATCAATCTAGAGAGAGCAAATGATTGTGAGAACGCCACCACCGAAGAGGCCGAGAGCGCCCGACGTCGACAAACCTATCGTCGAGAGTCCGCCTGGCAGCGGCGGCGGAGGCGGAAGCTCCGGTCGCCGCCTCGTCATCTATGAAGATCCTCCGGTAGCTGCGGTGGCACCAGAGTCGTCTCATCAACCGTCCGATCAATATCTCTGCACTTATCAGTGCCGCCAAATGGTACGATCACTGTTGTTGCGAGCTTAGTCATCAAGGTTAAGTTTAGGCACTTAGGAACGCATTAATTCAAGTGCTATTTCAATAAGTATTGCAAGTGAAAAGTGCTTTTAGAAATGCAAAAATTGAGTGCTTTCAAAAATGTACTCGTATACTTTTTGGTTTTGGAAGAGAAAACACTTGCATAGTTCACTCGAACACTACAAAATGAGTGTAAAGCACTTTAGATTATTTAAAAGAGACGCATTATAAATGTTCGATTTATTGTGATTTCAGAACTTTTGGTATTAAGATTTGATTGCTTCACTTGTTTGGTCTATAGAGTTTGATTGTTTAAATTTGTTCTATATATAAAATTTTTCAGTATTGCATTTGAATTACATAACTCTGTCTCGTTTTTGTAGGTTAAATCAGATTTCATTGATGCTTTAAGCAATACAGAGAAGCAAGTTCGTGACTATGAAGCTAAATTGGAGGAATTAAATGGAAAATTTTGCAAAACGGGTGCGTTTTCTTAGAAAGGGATTACAATATATCTGTAAACATTGCCTTTATTCTAAAATTTTGTATTTCTCTGAGTTATTTTAGAGTAGGTAAGGTTTGACAGCTTTGGTTTATTCTTTGAGTTATTTTTTTTTTCTTCAGGCTAGTATTTCTGATAAACCCTAAGAGAAAAATGATTTTGAAAAGTTTCTATAAAAGAATAGGACAAATTACCAGGGATAATAGACGGTAAATTTCTAAAAGAAGTTAGCAAAGCTATCTTCATAATCTAGGATAAGAAACTTGATGATCTCCTACTCTTATTTTGCTGCTGAATTTTTTTTTCATTTGTTTAATTCTCTATGGATTGCTGTGCAAATTTTTATGAGTGAGTGGTATAAATATTCTTTTCTGCTTCGTTTCTACTCCTGACATTTGTATCATAGAATTGGCATTAGTCTGTCTTGCTAATGTGGTTTAATTCTCGCAGACGCTGAGAGGAAGAAATTTAGGGATCAATTCTTATATGCAGAACAAGAGCTTGCTGCTGCTAAAGGACGGGAGGGGGTGCTACAGGAGAATCTTCTGAAAGAAGTTACAGATTCCCAGGAACGACTGAGAAAACAAATACAATTATGTAGTGAACTTGAGGTACATTTTCATGGTTACTTTTGTGAAAGGAATATACACACTCTATTTGTCTTGTATCCTTTTCTTCTATTAGGGAGTTCTGGTCCCTTATAGATTTCCGAATCAATTAATCATTCATTTTCTTTTTTTGTAGTTTCAGTTCTATTTTGTGCTATTTTGAGTTTTAATGGTCCTTGCTGTGTAACTGCAATTGCTTCACTTAGTTCAGCTGTTCTTTTATTTTTTATGTTCAAATCCTCAAGTCTGTTTTTCAGTAATATTACAAAACTTATAAGTTATAGTGATGTGATCTTGTGTGATGATGAACTTGGGTGTAGTCATGAGAACTAATGATGAGAAAAGAGAAAGATTTTCTATTAGAAGGAACAGAAAAGAAAAAAAAAAAAAAATCCATACGTGTCCAGAAAAATTCTTCCCATACTTATTAATTATTGCCAATATCATCATATGATTTACACTAACTTTATGCTTCCTCTTTTATATCTTTTGAATGTTTTTTTATTTCTATATTGTCATGTCAAATGTGAAACCAAGTCAAATTTCCCCATTGTTGGCATATAGGGAAAGCTTCGAAATGAAAAGAACCTTCGCATGAAAGCGGAATCTGCAGCAACTTCAGCTGAGGAGAAAGCTAGCCTTTTAGAAGGAAAACTAAGCCATGTTTCAGAAAGCATCGAAAGGGAAAAGAAACGCCTTCAAAATGAGCTTACACAGTTGAAGAAGGAATCCAAGTTTTCTATTTCTAGAATAAGTGCAGATGTGAGTAAACTCAACTATTGGTTGAAATGCAATTGGTTTCATTTATGGATATTGTATATCTAAATTAAATTCTGGAATTTACTTGTAGCTTGAAATAATGGAGTGCAAAGCTAATAATGCTGAGAAAGAATCAGAAATACTGAAAGAGCAGTTGGAAGCTCTGAAGGAGCAACTTAATGAGGTTTCTCCCTTTCCTTTTTCATTTTATGTTGTATGTGGGTGTATCTGATGTTTGTTCTTTTTTTTGTCTTTTCATGCCAATTGATATACTTCAATAGTGTATATCTTTTGTTTTTTTTCCATCTATGATGTATATATTGAAGTCATAGTAGCAAGTTGAAATCTCATTTGCTTGACAGTTCATCATAATCTTTTGACTTTTGATGTGATGACTTGTTTTGTTTCTTTGCTGAGAATCATTTATGCTGTTTCATTTTTCAGTGCTTGCAGGAGAAGAGTGAAGTAGAGAAGAAGTTATCAAGTTTCACATTTCAAGAAGTTACTTCTACGGACAATGATATTTTGGTTAAACATTTGCAGGAAGAGATTAGGAACTATGTAAGTTGGATATCTGATTCACTGGTACTTTTTTGTACACTTTCTTTTACTGAGAATTTCCTGTAGTTTTAGTCCAAACTGTATTCATGCTCATAAAAACTACAACCTTACATTTCCCTTATAGAACAATTCCAAATCGACCCTCAACCACCCCTGCCAAACCAACCCCACCTCTGGGCACAAAAAAAAAAAAAAAAAAGAATTTGTTTGTGGTGATGGAGGTGGCATATTTTTACCCTTCCTCGAAGTGTTATAAGTTCTAGAGAGATGGGGTGTTTTCGTTAAATAACATGATGTGTGTGTAGGGATCAGTTCTTTTATATATTTGTTGTATGGCCAAGCAATTATTCTATAGAAACTCTAACTGCTGATGTGCTGAAGTCGAGATCACAATTTAAACAGTATATGATTGTAATGAACTTGCTGCAACGAGAAGAATGGAAATGCCCGAAATTCAAATTAATATTGAAAAGTGATTTTCCATGTGTGCTGAAGAGAGAGCATTCAGGCAAAATCGCATCTATTCTGCATATGATAAGAATTTTGGCTCTGAAACCAGTCATCATACCGCAAGAAACTGGATCTCTCTTCGCTACTTGCTACATTTATATAAATACTTTTCTCATCAGTCATGTTAATTAATATGTTGAAGCTGGATAGTGATCAAGACAAGTGCCGTATCTTATGATTTCACATTTTATGCAAGCAAATTTTTCTTAATTGTATGTTTCATGGATATTTTTTCTTTTATACTAATATATTTGCTTGATTCAACTTCCTATCAGGAGGCTGAGGTACGAGAAGCAAGAAAACTGAAATCAACTCATGAAAACATTGAGTTACTAAAAGAGAAATTGTTGGAAGAAAAGGGCCGCAGAGAGAGAGCTGAAGTAGAACTATCGAAATTGCAAGAAGTTCAGCAAAGTATGAATAAATTAGAGGAAGAATTGTCATCTTGGAAATTGTTGCTTAGGGACATTCCTGGTGTGTCATGTTCTGAAGACATAACTGTGAAGTTTGCAGCTTTGCAGAAGTATGTGGATAGTTACTGTTTTGATAGTTTTGGCTACATAATAGACTGCTTCTTCATGCTTACCTTTCTTTCTGCAATAGGTTGTATTTTAGTTGTTCTGTGACTTGTTTTGGACTGCTTTCTTTTGTTTATCTGGCGGATAGCTTCTTTCCTTTTGATACAATTCCTTTTACTTAAGTGATACAAGCTTATTCTGCTTCATATCACAGAAAGAAAAAAGGGTAGGGTTTTTTCTTTTTGGTTGTCACGCATTCTGGTGCAAAAACAATGCTTGCCCACGCTTGAAGATGGATTTGATGCAGATGTATTCTGTAGTTTGTTCATAACTTTAATTTCGTGTGTGTGATCATGAAGTATGTATAAGTTTTAGTCTGTGATTGAAAGCTGGCAGGTTTTCTTCTTAATAAAGTTTCTGTTGCGTTTTTAACTTCTGGAGTTTTGAATTGCATTTATTTGGGTGAGTATAAGCCGTTGGTTTCTAATGTTTGTGATTTTTTGGTTGAATGCAGGGAGGTTCTTGATAGCATGATGAAGTTAGGCGAGGCAAATGCACAGTTGAAACAAAAGGAGGTGGCATTGGATGCAGCACAACTTGGCAAGCAGAATGCTGAAACTGAGGCTACACTAGCTAAAGAGAAGGCAGAAGTAACTAAATCAGAGGTCAAGCGCATTGAATTGATGGTAATCTTTATTATATGGGCCAATTTTTGCTATTTACATTCTCTAGGAATCTTCTTTTTGTTTCTTCTTCCTCCTTTTTTGCAATTTAAACTAGAGCATTCTTCATTTGGAGGAGTTTACCAGAGGCAGAAATTAGGGAGTCTACTCTGTTTTAATTTGTTGTTGAGTCAAGGCAAGGTCATCTAGATTTACTTTCTTTAACACTCATTTGCCTTGTGAAATAACTGTGTAGCTGTATCTTTACTGCTTGGTTGCTTGATGTAATTGTAATTTGTAGTCAGTATACTGCAAGAACACTTGCCATTACTTGATTCTTTTTCTTGTAGAATTAGGATATGTGGTCATGTGACAACCGAAAGAGACACAGATATGAACTAAATAGGGTTTCATCTTGAACATATGTAGCCATGATAAACTTATAGATTGTTCTAAATCATACTAAATTTGTATAGGGGAGGATCAATCTGAATAAATGTTAAATACAATCTATGAAAAAAGGACTTAAGAATACTTCACATTGGTATTTTGCATATTATACTTTTAAAATATGGATATGCATCATTCGTGAGATGGCTGGAAGCAAGAAATTATGCCATATTAGTCTTGAATTGGTTAGACGAGAGGAAGAATGAATGGGCTACAATTTGATAATCCTTGTGTTTTCATAGTAGTTTTTTAGTGAACACAAGTTATGTATACGTAAATTCTAACGGTGTTGATTATTTGTTGCAGCTTTCTATGGTCACTGAAGAGAGGAATAAGTTAAGAAATATAGTTAATGAATTCAAGAGGCCAAAGAATGATGATGTAGGTGGGGATGAAACGGCTAACAGAACCCTTATTCAGGTACCACAATTCTATTCCTGCTTTCCAATTTGTGCCCCCCTTTTTTTTCCAAATGATTTGTTTCTATCCTTTTGTTTCATTTGTACAGGAGCTTGAATCATCTCTATCCAAGAAGGAAGGTTTCATAGCAGAATTGGAGAGTAATCTACGTGAACAACAAGAAACTAATAATCGTCAACATGATCAAATAAAGTTGCTCAATGAGAGGCTAACCAATGAAGCTAGAAGAATAAAGTCATTAGAGAGGGACAGCGATCGCCTCCGTTCAGAGATCTCTCTTCTAGAGTCCCAGGTATGTGGCAACATATTTGATGGTTTCCTGCACTGATTAGTGAAGCTCTGAATTGCACTCTATAATGGTACTTAAGAAGACCATCTACTATATGAACTTTCCAAATGATGCCTTCATGCACTGCTTTGTTCATGAAATCATGACTTGAATAAATAAGGAAAAGGTTGAAATCAAGGTTTTTGACCTTTGAATCACTTTTAGTTCTTCCTGGTGTCAACTTATCTGATGTTTGGGGAGAGTAAAAAAAAGAAGAAAAAACTTCCAAATAATTAAATCATTTGGGTTGGGTCTACTAATGGACTCAGCACATGTTGTGCTGTAAAGTTGGATGTCACTTTGAGGAGTAAGAAAGCAAGTGCTAGAGTGTGAGCAATTTTCAATTTTCTTAAAGAGTGAAAATTCATTCAGTGAATGTAAAATTTTGTAATTTACAATAATAATTAATACTTGATTCTAATGGTCAAATGTTTTCTAATTGTTTAAATTTCATAGCTTTTATAGTTTTATGTAAATAAAAAATAAAATACATCGAAACAAAGTAATGTGACGATGCTTAATTGGACAAAGAGGGAAAAATGTAGGGTTATAAATCTTAGCACAATCTTGTGTGCCTTGATGCCCACATCTTTTCACAAAATTTGCTGACTCAAAAATTTTATTTGCAAAGTACTTTTTTTCTCATATCTTGTTAATTTTTAGACAGGAAACCAGTCGTCTGCCTAATTGGTCTGTTAGGTGTTTTAAATTTCACATCTTTGTTTTATTATTATTTTTATTTATAAGCAAAACATTCAGATGCTTTGCTCCTTATATATTTAAACTTCAATTTTCTTGTTGTCTGCAGTTGGGTCATGGTGATTATTCTTCTGCGAATACGAAAGTTTTGCGCATGGTAAATACTCTTGCAGTTGATAACGAAGCAAAACAAACTATAGAGGCATTACAAACTGAGTTGCAGAAGACAAAGGAGAAGTTACAGGCTGTTGAAGAGTTGAAGGGTCAATCAGGTATTTTTTTATTTAACTGACAATCTTTTGGTTTTATTATTTTCCATCTATCTTTCTTGTTTGTGGCCCTTGATGTAAAAACAATGGCTAAGAGAAATTTATATGGGAAGTTAGATATGGAGGCATGAGTAGAAAATCATACTACTGGGATGTTGCATAATCTATTTAGCTACCACTAATTGATGTCTGCTTAAATGTAATTGTATTAAAAAATTTGTTATTCCTTAATAATATAGTTTTTTAAGGATGTTGCTGTTCATCATCTAAGCCCTTTGGATCGAACTGTTAATAAATTAGATCTTTTCTCTGATTTGTTGTTTTATCAAGTATATAGGTGATGCTGGAAAATTAGTGGACTCCTATATATCTGGGAAAATAACGCAGCTAAAAGAGCAAATTGCAACTCTTGAAAAGCGTGAAGAAAGGTGAGTAACCCGTTGTAATATATAGGTACTTGATGCCTTATTTAATTGCATTATAACTGAAGCATTTTGATTAAACATGTGGAACAGATATAAGACTGTTTTTGCGGATAGAATCTCAGTTTTCAGGAGAGCTTGTTGTGAACTTTTTGGTTACAAGGTATCATTTTTATTGCCTATTGCTTTCAGTAATTTCATAATATTTTACCTTTGCTTCCATTGGGATCTTGAAGGTTAGTCACCATGGTTGTCAAGTGTTCAATTTGGGGTGTAAACCCCAATCAATAGTAACATCTTGGTGATAGTTTTTTGCTTTTTTTAAGCCCATCGTTTGGTCATGGACTAGAATGCGTGATAGAGAGGAACACTTGTGGATGGTGGATAGTATTTCACCTTAATCTAAACAATTACCAAACATTAATATGTATGTGGTTGGGGGCAGAAGATGTACAAAATGAGTTAGAGAGGATGATCTGCATTGTCTTGACTTGTTCATACGTGTAGGTTCAAATCCTAAACAGTGTTTCGCTTAAGTCTCTGTTACACAGTTGTGCTTTAGGCAGGCAGCGTTTATATACAAGGGCTAAGGATGTTACTTTTTAAATATTGAGTCTACCTAGGATTCCCCTTAACCAAGATCTTCATTTCTTTTAATGTTTATATGCTTTTTGTTTGATTTCTGTGTCAGATTGTAATGGATGAGCATCAGCGTTCTAACGGAATCTCTGTACCACATTTCACTTTGCAATCTATTTATGCTCAAAGTGACGACGAGAAGCTTGAATTTGAATATGAATCAGGGAATACAAATGTTCTGGTAAGATGGTGAATAGTGTTTAAATTCAGATGTCTGATAAATTGCCGGTGTTGTCTCCAATATACATCTTTTGGGGTTTGAATTGAGGGATTCCTGGCTTTTAGGTATATTTTGTGCCTTTATTGCCTTGTGATGAGAACCCACTCCTAAAACTCNGTTTGGTCATGGACTAGAATGCGTGATAGAGAGGAACACTTGTGGATGGTGGATAGTATTTCACCTTAATCTAAACAATTACCAAACATTAATATGTATGTGGTTGGGGGCTGAAGATGTACAAAATGAGTTAGAGAGGATGATCTGCATTGTCTTGACTTGTTCATACATGTAGGTTTAGTCAAATCCTAAACAGTTTTTCGCTTAAGTCTCTGTTACACAGTTGTGCTTTAGGCAGGCAGCGTTTATATACAAGGGCTAAGGATGTTACTTTTTAAATATTGAGTCTACCTAGGATTCCCCTTAACCAAGATCTTCATTTCTTTTAATGTTTATATGCTTTTTGTTTGATTTCTGTGGCAGATTGTAATGGATGAGCATCAGCGTTCTAACGGAATCTCTGTACCACATTTCACTTTGCAATCTATTTATGCTCAAAGTGACGACGAGAAGCTTGAATTTGAATATGAATCAGGGAATACAAATGTTCTGGTAAGATGGTGAATAGTGTTTAAATTCAGATGTCTGATAAATTGTCGGTGTTGTCTCCAATGTACATCTTTTGGGGTTTGAATTGAGGGATTCCTGGCTTTTAGGTATATTTTGTGCCTTTATTGCCTTGTGATGAGAACTCACTCCTAAAACTCAACAAAACAGTAAAATAATAATAACCAACAGTCAAGAAATAGGAAGAAAATAGATATGTGTATTGATATTCAACAAACTGATAACAATGGCAGCAAATAACAAAATATACCCAGCATATCAACCCAAAAGGACAAAAACCCATGGAAGTTTTCTGCCAACATCCCTTCAATCCACTGTTTGCTATCTTATTTCATTTTTCTTATCCCCTCATTATCCTGGTCCCATCACCTTGAAAGGTTATTAATGTCACAAGTATATTTTGGGAAATGCCGAAAATTGTGGTTGAACTTTTTCTCTTTTATATTTAAATTAATTTTAATAAAAAAAATATATAAAGAATTTTACAAGTGCCATATTTATTTTATTTTATTTTCCAGGTGAACAATTACACATCGCAGCCCGAGATTTCTCGCCAGGTATGAAACATAACTTTTTCCTGCCCCCTTTTTTTTTTTTTTTTTTTTAAATTTTACGTTTGCAAATACACACGTATTTTGTGAACTCGGTAGAGTATCACTTTTCTTGTATCTGTTCTGTCCGTAAAATATGTTGTACACGTACCAGGAACTGTGGTATCTCCAATGACCTCTATAAACGATTTTCTTTTTATTTTTTTAGTATTCTGAGTAATATTACTATATACATATTTCCCTTTCTTTTTCGGTTACACATCTAAATCTTTTTTATTTTTTGGCAGATCGACATATTTGTTCGGAAGATGAACTCAATTCCAGCTTTCACTGCTAACTTAACAGTGGAGTCGTTCAACAAGCGAACTTTATCGTAAGACAAATATAAATTTAGCAGTAGACCTGGAGTATTTTTTATTTTATTTTATTTTTTTCCGATCTCAAAAATTGTATATTTTTCACCTTAAGTTACATCTCCTTACATTTCTTTGATTGAATGTTATTTTGTACTCTTTCAATTGGATTGTATAGTACTAAAACTCAAAATAGTCTAATGTGATGCACTCGAAATCGTCCTAGGGGGGATCTTCGATTTTGCGCGAGAATATTTCCTTTTCATCTTCCAACATCCATTCGAAGTTTTTATCTCTACTGTCAAACTTAGTACCACAAGGATTTTAGGGTTTCAATCTTGTACAAGAAGGAAACTATTTCATCCGTGTCCTTCTTCCATCTTCCAGAAGCTATTTGTGAAGAGTACTTGTCTCACGGGGCTGTGAGTGTAACTGGTACTGTGGTTGCAGCAGCTTGAAATGAGGATTGTGGTTCAAGGTTAAGCAATGTTTTATTTTGTCTCAAGTTTTTGAATTAGGGTTTATAAGCATGGCTGTGGGCATCGAGTTAAAAGGGTAGAATATTGTAACTCAAATTTTAGATCACGTCCCATTTATTGCATATATATATATAGTAAAACCTTTTTATAGGGATACTCTATATAAAGATAAAATCTACATAGTCATAAAAAATTTTAGTCCTTATATATATATATATATATATAGTAAAACCTTTCTATAGGGATACTCTATATAAGGATAAAATCTATATAGTCATAAAAAATTTTAGTCCTAATTTAGGATAATTATAAATAAGAATAACCTCATATTGCAATAAGTTATAATTTTTCTAATTTCCGTCTTAAGGAAAGTTGCATTCACATAGTTATAATTATCTGTATATTATTAAAAAATATATGTTATGTTACATTAAAGATTTAAGATGAAATAAAATATTTATTTAAAGTTGTTTGAGATAATGATTTATATTTTAGAGTTGTTATCATATTTTTTACCTCACTAGTATGTAATAACTTGCTAACATGGACACCTTTTTGTTGAAGCCAAAATATTTTTAGCTTCTTAAGCATGTTTAGAGTTTCATGACACGAAACTTTTTGTATTTTTGTACTATCATCTTTAGTATTATTTCCTTCATCTTTTTGTCTAATTGTAGCAATGGTTTCTTCTTCGGTTAAAGCATTAACGATTTGTTACTCATTTGGATAATCGAGGAAGACAATATCCATTCGATTAGTGTAGTGAAATTGTCAAATTTGATCACTCAATTTTGCAATGACTCTTTTATTTTTCTCGTCCACTTCATCTGTAACTTGCAATTTATCGAAATCGGGGGTCCTAATTTTGTAATGCTTAAAACCATTGGCAATTGTCTGTGGCTTCACATTAATTGATCATGCATCAATTGCATTTATAGTTCCATCAATGACATTTATCTTTGCTGGTTCCAAGACACGGTCTTTTATCCATTTCAAAAGTAGGCAATTCAAGGGCTGAATTGAAATTCTAATACTACTAAAATATGAATTGAAATCCTAATACTGTACTACTAAAACATGAATTAAAAAATAAGAAATTAAAACTATAATTTTTGTAACTACACCTCTATTAAATTATAACCTCCTTATAGTAATAAAATTAGTTAGTCTCACCATTATGACTATAGAGAGATTTTATTATATATATATTAGTGGGATTAGATTAATTTATTACTATAAGGATATTATAAATTAACAGATGTGTAGTTATCAAAATTACTGTTTTGATTTCTTATTTTATAATTCACGTTTTAGTAGTATGTATCAGAATTTTAATTAATTGTTTTAGCAGTATTAGGATTTCTTGTTTACTTTTAGTATTACTGTTTTTTTTTTTTTTTTTAATATTTCATGTTTTAGATAAATATTTTATTTTATCCTAAACTTATAAATGTAACATAACATATTTTTTTTTTACAATATACATATAACTATTGCTATGTGGAGACAACTTTTTAAGACGGGAATTAGAAAAATTAGAAAAAGTAAAGCTTATTATAATGTAGAGTTTATTCTTATTTATAACTATCTAAAGTTAGAATTAAAATTTTTTATGATTACATAGAAGTTATTTCTACGTAGAGTAAAGATTTTAATATATATATAAAACTCATAAAAGTTTGAATTAGAAAAAGGAAGAATGGTAGATTTGTACTGGTATATATGTGTGTGTGTGTGTGTGTGTGTGTGTGTGTGTGTGTGTAAGTTTTGTAGCCATTCAGACGCAGCCACGTCGCACGTTGACGTAAGCGGCATGTTCCTGCCAGTGCAGTGGGTGTGCGCCAGGCTGGAGAAGATCCACGTGTCCAATCCCTGCAAACGTCGAGTAAATCACTCGAGCAGGTGAACAACGGGACACAATGAAGGATTTGCACGGCAATCTGACCCACTCCCTGATTTAGTAATCATTACCTCAATTCATCCCACTATAAATAAAGGGATCCTCTCCCATTTGTGGGATTAGTTAATTTCTCTCTGGAATAGCATATATACTCTCTCTCTTTCTCCCTTGTAACATCTTGTAAGTCAGCTCGTTGAACGCGACCTGATCTCAAATATATTAATACGATACTTGTGGACGTAGGATTCACTTTCTTAAGCATCTGAACCACTTTAAACACTGTTCTTCTTCTTCTATTTAGTTCAATACCCCCTTACACGTGTGTCTTCTAAGTCAGCTCAACATTTCCCACGTGCGTTTAGTTGGTGTCAAAATCTCGCATCAACAATTTGGCACTAGAAGGAGAGCCTGATTTAGTATTCGTCCTTCATCAGGAGAATCTCTGACTAATCAGTCCCACCAACAGTAAATGGCTCGCAGATTCGAACTTGAGCGAACCAATCATGGTGAGGAAGAGATCCCCTAAGTACAAGAGGGCACTTCTTCTAAAGTGCCTCCAGCCCCACAAAATCTCGTAAGGGATATCCCTTCGAGCTCACGGCTTGATCCAACCATCATAAGCTACCTGGAGAGGTTCAACAATACTTTCCAAACGGTCAACAAAAGGCTGGACCGCTTGAATCGGGTTACGCCACCCGAATCAAATAGAGTGATGCCACCGTAAAAAAAGCCTGCAGGTTGCATGAAAGTGCGGAAAAGGGTGATAGCCCGTGCCATGCGTACTGCAATGCGTCAAAGAAAGGGAAAACAGGTGGCGAACAGCGGGCTGAAAGGCTCCGAGGGACCAGCAAACATCGATCGCACCCCGGGTAGAATACCCGTGGCGCGCAAATTTGGTGACATGTCGCAGCCCGAGCTGTCTCGTGCCACGTTGCGCGAGCACTCCCACAAAAGTGCAAGGCGGGGAGATTCCTATTATCGCCAAAATGACAACTCCGATAGTTGTCGCGTGGGAAGTTCCCACCGTTCGCGGGTTGGTTCGCACCACTGTGGAGGTCGGGAAGGTTCCCCGGACAATTCAACGCCATCGCACGGCTCTAGCCAGCGTGCGTTAGAGCAGCTGGAACTGCCAGCCGAGGAGAGAAGGAATCCGAACTTCAGACTTTCCTCAACCGCAACTGTGAGGGTTGAACCCGCGTTGGGGAGAGCAATCCCCAGATGGCTCCGCTACCTCAGATTGAAGGGTTATAGAGAGCTCTAGATCAACTAAAGGCTCAGCAAAATGAGCGAGGGCAGGTCGCAGAGGCGTCTCCCTTCTCTACGGCTGTGTTAGTCGTCCCTCTCCCATCCAGATTTAGAATGCCCGATATGCGGGCGTTCGATGGGAATTCTGATCCGCAAGATCATTTGTACGAATTCAACGACCTGATGGAACTTCACCAAGTTTCTGACTTGGCAAAATATTGATGCTTGGTAGTAACTCTTACATCTCATGCCAAGCGATGGTTGAGATCGCTCCCGGCGAGATAATCAGCTCGTGGAATCAAATGAGCTCGACATTCTTGAGACACTTCCAAGCGAACAGGAAGTTCTCAACGCCTTTGAGCTACCTCAGCAACATAAGGCAAGAGAGGGATGAATCCCTCCAATCTTACATCGACAGATTCCACAGAGAGCTCCATAAAGTAGCTCACACTCTCGAAGAGTCTGTTCAGACTCTCATCATCGCGGGAGTTCGTCCACAAATAGATTTGTGGAAGGAGCTGCAATCAGAGGACGATGTTTCTCTCACCCGCTTCTACAGTCTTACATAGAAATACCTCCATATTGAGAACTCCGTGGCAGAGCTCAACCGCCACGACCCCAGTCCTTCAGGTAGTATGCCAGGTCGGGGGGAAAATAGGAGGGTTGATCGTCGATGGGCTAACGATGATCAGTGAAAAGGAAAGAAACAGCGGTTTGAGCCCAAGAAGTCTTATACTCTAGTTACTCGTCGCGATCGCAACAAGAATCAATATACCCCTTTGAATGCATTTGTCTCGGCCATTCTTGACAAGTTAGAAGAGGCTGGCCTGCTTAGAGAACTTAAGCCCATGAAAAATCCCCCTTCAGCTAGAAACAGTAAAAAGTACTGTCGTTATCATCGGGACAATGGGTATCACACCGATGAGTGCCGGACTCTCAAGCAGGTAATCGAAGACTTTATCAAACAGGGGCATTTCAAAGAGCATGTTGATGACTTTGCTCTCGTAAGGGAGAAAAATCAAGAGGAACCAGGTAAGAAGCATCGTGATCGCAAGGGTATCTGTAGCGTAGGGATAATTTTTGGGGGACCACACCTCGGGGGAAACTCGCTAGGTGCCCAAGAAAGATATGCTCGCGCAGCTCTTCATGACCCTATCCGTGTGATGAACATGACGCAACGACCATCAAAGGTTCGTAAAGAGGAGGAAATCACATTCTCTGAAAAAGACACAGTCTGATTGCATTATCCCCACGACGATGCTCTCGTCATCAGGCCTCAAATAGGGCGCTGCGACGTCCACAGAATGTTGGTGGACAACGGAAGCGCTGTGAACATCTTGTTCCAGTGAGCTTTCGAAAGGATGAAATTGGATGATGCCGACCTGAAGCCCGCCTCTATCCCCCTATATGGTTTTACAGGGGATCACCTGATCCCTAAAGGAACAATCTCGCTTCCAGTCACGCTGGGTGGCTCCAACGAGGTGACCAGGGTCATTGAATTCTTGGTAGTGGATTGCCCCTCCGCTTTCAATGGCATCCTAGGGCGACATCTACTAAGAAACTTCAAGGAAATCACTTCGATCTACCATCTCAAGATGAAGTTCCCCACCCCGACGGGGATAGGGGAAGTAAGCAGATCTCAGCGCGTGTCTCGCGATTGATATGTAAGTGCAGTGCAGATGGCGTGCAAGGGGAAAGGTATCCCGTGTAGCATTCTCGAGTAGGCAATGGCGATTAGTCAGATCGAACCACAGCTGGCCCAACTGAGGATAATATAGATCCTCATATCCAGGAATGCCCTTCCAGTGGGCCAGTTGAGGACCTATCGGAAGTGTCAATCGACCAGAACGGGTCAAGCCGAGTGTTGAGGATTGGAAGCAATCTCAACCCCCAGCTCTCTACTAACCTGACCATCTTCCTTAGAGAAAATATTGATGTGTTCGCATGGACGCATGCCGATATGGTCGAGATCAGCCCAAACATCATTTGTCATGCCTTGAACATCGCTAGTGAAGCTAGGCCAGTCCGCCAGATAAGAAGAGCGATGGATCCAAAGCGATATGCTGCCTTGAAAATCGAGGTAAATAATCTCCTTTAGAATGGGTCCATTCGAGAAGTGCTCTACCCGAGCTAGGTTGCCAACCCGATTCTAGTAAAGAAGCCCAAGGTAAGTGGCGGACCTGTGTTGACTTCACTGACCTCAACAAAGCCTGCCCAAAAGACAACTTTCCCCTACCCAGGATCGACCAGCTCGTTGATACCACCTCCGGGCACGAGCTGTTGAGTTTTATAGACGTATACTCGGGATACAATCAAATTTCGATGTATGCGCTGGACAAAGAGCATACCTCATTTGTTACAGATCGGGGGCTATATTACCATAAGGTTATGTCCTTCGGCCTGAAAAATGCTAGATCAACT
The DNA here is from genome assembly GCF_008641045.1 of Pistacia vera. Classification (NCBI taxonomy): domain Eukaryota; kingdom Viridiplantae; phylum Streptophyta; class Magnoliopsida; order Sapindales; family Anacardiaceae; genus Pistacia; species Pistacia vera. Next base: position 79,342 of record NW_022195054.1, on the reverse strand, counting down.
TACCAGCGACTGGTTAACCAAATGTTTTTCGAGCAGATCGGGAAGTCGATGAAAGTCTCTATTGATGACATGCTAGTTAAGTCGCATGTCGCTTCAAATCACATAGCGCATCTCGCTGAGATGTTCGACATCCTCCGGAAGTACAAAATGAAGCTAAGTCCTTTCAAATGCTCATTCAGAGTATCCTCAAGAAAATTTCTAGGGTACATGGTTAACTAGAGGGGAATAGAGATCAACCCCAAGAAAATCCAAGCTCTCCTCGACATGAAAAGTTTGACCAACCGAAAACAGGCTCAGAGTCTCAATAGGCAAATAGTGGCACTCAGTTGCTTCATATCGAGGACAACAGATCGTTGCTTGCCATTCTTCAATATACTCAAGGCCAATAAAAAGTTTAAGTGGACTCCCGAGTGTGAACATGCATTTTAGAGCATTAAAGAGCACCTCGGAAAATCACCTCTTCTGTCCAAGCCTCTCCTGCAAAAAATTCTCCTCCTATATCTATTCATCTCTCAGTACGTGGTCAGTGCAACTTTAGTTCGGAAAGAGAGCAGGGTTCAATGGCCAATTTATTACGCGAGCAAACGTCTGTTGGATGCCGAGATGCGGTATCCGAAAATGAAGCGATTGGCTTATGCCCTGCTAATCGCCTCCAGAAAGTTGCGACCTTACTTCCACGCCCACACAATCCATATAATGACTAGTTACCCGCTCAAGCGAGTCCTCCAGAAGCCAGAGGCATTGGGTAAATTGCTCAAGTGGGCTATATAACTAAGTTAGTTCGATCTGCAGTATAGACCGAAAGCAACCATCAAAGGGCAAGCTGTTGTCGATTTCATCTCAGAATTCTCATATCACTTGATAAAGGAATCCGAGCAACAAGCCAACGAAGTTACTCAAGAAACTGTTTAAAACCTGTCGACCTAGAGCCTGTATGTCGATGGATCATCGAACAGGAAATAGGTGGGGGCAGGCCTTCTCCTCTTGAGTCCCAAAGGGACTCACATTCATGACATTCTCTATTTCGGGTTCAAAGCGACCAACAATGAGGCCAAGTATAAAGCTCTACTCATTGGATTGCAGTTAGCAAGAGAAATGAGATCAACCGCGATTAGCATCCACAACGACTCCATGCTGGTTGTCAACCAAATTTTGGGGGAATATCAGACCAAGGAATAAAACATGATCGGCTATTTGAAGAAAGCTAAGGCCGCACTCGAGTCGTTTAAGCACTTCACGATCACACAAATTCCTAGGGGCAACAATTATGTCTCAGATGCCTTGACAAAGATAGCCTCATCGCTGGATTCAGACGTGCTAGAGAGCATTCCTGTTCAATTCATGGAGGCCCATAGTATCAGTTCGCCCGAACAGGCCGTGAATATAATTGAATCAGTCTCCTGGATAACCCCTATCATTCAGTATCTCTGAGACGGGATCTTGCCTAACAACAAGGTCGAGGCAAGAATCCTGCGAACAAGAGCTGCTCGTTACACACTCATAGGAGATCAACTGTACAAGCGAGGGTTTAACACCCATCTTCTCCTATATGTAACCGATGAAGAAGTATACTATATCATGAGAGAGATACATGAAGGAATCTGTGGTAATCACACGGCCGCACGATCCCTCACCAACAAGGTTGTTCGTTAAAGGTATTACTGGCCTCTGATTCAAGAAGACACCTACAACTTTGTTAAAACATGTGACAAGTGCCAACGGTTCGCAAACGTACCGCGAGCTCCTTCCCACCAACTGGTAACCATGTCCAGCCCCTAGCCATTCTCCATGTGGGGAATCGATCTCATCGGACCTATGCCAGTTGGTAAAGGGGAGTCAAGTATGTGATGGTCGCGCTAGACTACTTCACCAAGTGGGTCGAAGTAGAGCTATTGGCCGCAATCACCACCAATAAGCTCAAGGACTTCGTCTTCAAAAATATTGTATGCCTCTATGAGATTCCTCATACCCTTATCTCTGATAACACGAAGTAGTTCGATAACGAGGAGATCAAGCATTTTTGCGAAGAGTTGGGTATCTATAAGAAATTTGCCTTAGTCGCGAGGCCGCAAGCAAACGGTCAAGTTGAAGTTGTCAACAAAACCATCAAGCACACTCTGAAGGCCAAACTTGGCGCAACCAAGGGAAATTGGGCCGACGACCTTCCTGAAGTTCTGTGGGCATACAGGACAACTCCGAGAACCTCTACCTTAGAAACCTCTTTTTCGCTAGCATATGGCTGCGAAGCAATGATCCCTGTGGAGGTAGGAACTGGTTCACTTCAGAGGGACCTGTTTAACGAGACAGACAACAAGGCGCTTATGCACGCAAGTCTGGATCTAGTTGAAGAACATCGCAAAAAGGCTCAGCTAAGAATAGCAGCCTATCAGCAACGTGCGAAAAGGTTCTTCGACTCTAAGGTTAGAATAAGAGATTTCCAGGTCAGCGATCTCGTTTTAAAGGAAGTTCTTCTTGATACTAGAGAACCAAGTGCGGGAGTTTTAGAACCAAACTGGGAAGGCCCATACCGCATCGCCAAAGTGATAAGACCGGGGACTTATCATCTCAAAAGGCTAAATGGTTTCGAAGTACCACGAGCTTGGAATGCTAAACATCTCTGACCATATTATTAATAATTCCGAACTCAGTTTTTCCTTGTAAAGATGTTACTTTTCTTAGTCCTTGTAAATAAAAGACGTCTTTTTGCAATTATCTTTCCATGTGTATAATTATGTTCGCATAGATTTGTATCAATGTTATTGTAAACAATTATAAATGCGATCTTATGTGTAACATATAGAGTACGAAAATTGTAAGTATTCACAACAGATTAAGAAAGCCATCTCTTTATTTATAAAATAAAAAAGGAGTACAAAAAGTGAGCATGGGAAAAGCAGTACAAAAAGTAAGAGCAATCATTGGCCTTCATCCCCAACTCCCGGAGGTGCGACCTTATCGTCCCTAGGCTGATCGCCATCCACCTGGCTGGCTGCGGGCTCCTTTAGGACATACTCCAAATGCTCTTCCAGGTTAGGTCCTCGGGCGGCCTCCGTTGCATTCTCATCATCAATCTGCGCCATGGATCTGAAGATGTCCCGGTATTCCTCTGAGAGGTCTGACAGATCCATTTCGGGATTCCTCAATCGTAGGGCATAGATGGACTGAATTGCCCATTCAGCAGCCTTCTTCTCGATCTCCAACCCTTGTCGCTGCATCTCTTCGATCAGCGAAGTAACTCGGCCCTGGCTAACTTGGAGTTCGGCCTCAAGCGCCCACCTTTGCTTTTCGGTGGCCTCCCATAGCTCCACCCTTTCCCACTCTGCTCGCAAGGCCCGTTGGGAGGTCATTTGTAGCTCCTGCTCTTTCTTGCCAGCCTCTTTGGTAAGTCTGGCCACCGTCATCTGGAGCTCCTTTACCTCATTATCGTGCTTCTCTAGCTCGGCCTTCTGAAAGTCCACCGTACGAAGAGCAGCATTCCTTTCATTCAGGTACTGGTTCACTGAAACTGTGGATAAGTCTTTCTTTGCTTCATCGGCTTCTAAGTCCCGTTTAAGCTGCGTGTTCTCTTCTCTCAACGTGACCATCCCCTCGGCAGCTTCCAACTAGACCTTTCGTAGGGACAAATGCATGGAGAGTAGAGCCTTTGAACGAAAAGAGTAACAAGTTAGTTTCCTTGCTACTGAAAAGAATAAATGTAAAGTCCTCGCTGAGGACAGCTCATTCTACCTGGCTCAGGTGCTGAAGGGATATGGACATCAGGTCTACAGGGTTGGAAGTTACAAACTTCTCAAAAGCCTCCGTGAGCCCGCACTCCAGCAGGGTAAAAACATAGGTGTGTTTGTGCCCACACCTCCAGCAAGAGTCGTATCGCTTGCTGATTCCTTGCCCGGTCTTCTCCCAGGGTCTGTGGCCTTTCTTTGCCTTGTTCGTGGCTCCCCCGGAGCAATGGAGATGCCAGTCGCACCCTTGGAAGGCCCTCCCAAGCAGAACGCTTGGTATGGCTGCGACTTCTTGGGCTGAACACCCAAGCCCTCCGGTTCGGACTCTGACTCTTCGGTCCGAAGTTGCTTTTGCTTCTTGGACTTTTGGGCCATGGTCTTGTGCTTTGGGGTGAACAGTCGAAGGTTGGGGAACCCTAGCAGGTCATACTAGAGCACCCGTCGGTGTCCCTCTGACGGAGGGATCGTTGGGAGCTGCTCCAGCTGGTCCGGTGGCGCTTACTTGGGGGAAGGTAAACTGCCTCGGTCGTGGCGATCTGAGCACCTTGGGAGGCATGGTCGCTGCATGCGAACATCGTTAGCAAAACAGTTCACTGCATGAATAATCAAAAAGCAGGCTTAGGTTAAAAAGCTTACTCGATGTGGTCTCTAAGGTTGCTTCAGGGTTGAAGAAACCGTACTTCCGTAAATATGCGGTTGTCATGAGCAGCCTTGCGTCGCGACTCTCTTCGGGTAAAAAACTGAAGGTAGTGACTCTGTCTGGATCCTTGAGTAGCGATAACCTAGTCGTTTTGTTAATTGTGAAGAAACAAAGAGCTCATTGGCGAAGACTAAAAGGGAAATTCGCGACATCAAAAGAAAGGAGAACCTACTCGGCTCCAGAAAATGGCAAATGCCATCGTATTGAAAGAAAAACAACTTCGTCTCGTATGCCCCTACATTGCTGGGGTAACTATGTTTTCCCGCTTCTATCGTAGAGCACTTAGAGAGGTAGAAGGAGTCCTTGTCCTTACTCTTCTTCAGTATGTACGAGCAATCGAGCTCTAGCACGGTTAGCTCGCCCAATCCGTTTTCGTTGCAGGCGATATACATAGTCACTACTATCATATATGTGTTCGGCGTTAGCTGTAGCGGTGCGATCCCGAAATGATCGAGCACCGACCTAACAAAAGGGTGGAAAGGGATCAACCCTCCACTCTTGAAAATTTTCTCGGAGATCGCAACCATCCCTTATGGCGGACTCTGAGCTATATGTATCCTATCTTGGAAGACCTCCACGTTGAGAGCGTATTGGTCTACCACCTTTTGAATGTCCTCGGCAGTAATCATCGATAAGATCTCTTGAGGGGGACCTGCTGGAGCATTCTGTATAGGTGAGCTGGTCCCCTCCTCAATTCTAGTCGTGGGGAGTCCATTCTACTGCGGTCTAAAAAAAGCGACATGTAGGGAATCATTCAGTCCTCATACACTGTTTCGTACGATGACGTGGAGGAGAAAGTAAAAAGCTTCCTCCTTTAAGCCCTAGAAAAACCCTAACATAATACTTTTAGAGCCACCATCAAATGGCTCAAACCCAAGGAGAATATTTCATCTCCGATCAACTACCGACAGACTATCATCCCACGGCGACTATCGAAAACAAGAAATAATAATAAAAGTGGCAGAAAAACCATCCTTACCTCTTGGAATGAGAAGATGAATCCTTCTGCTTCGAATATCAAACGCGCACCAATCTGACAGACTAAGAACCAAGGCTCACAAAAATTTTTGCTCTCTCTGAGAAGGTGAGTATTGTGGCATTACCTGAAGTGAGCTTGGGGTTTTATAGTGAAGGAAGTGGCGCTTTGGTTTTCCGAAGTCAAACGACGTTTGGGCAGAAAACGCATCTGACCGTTGATCGCGACCACATGTCGCAAATCAATGAAGAAGAGTGACCATCACGCTTTGAGAAACCAAATCGTTGTTCTCTTCCGTTAAAACACTCAAGCGATGGCACGTTTCCCTCCTCCACATTAAATGCACATAGCTAGCACTTATTGCACACATGACACATCCGCATTTAATGCTCTGATAAGGAATGTCGTTTCAGCATGACTCGCATTTAATGCGCATGGCTAGCACTTATTGCACACATGACACATCTGTCAGAGCAAAAGATATTTCATTAAATGTATAAGCTACAAAAGTGCAACGGATAACATCTAAAAAGGTTATTATATAGAACACTCTTCGTCTTATGTCAGTCGCGAAGCGACGTGACTCTTCTATCTTGTCTTATGTCAGTTGCAAAGTGACGCGATTCCTCGTCTTCAGCAAAAAATTCCACTAAGTGCAATAAGGTCGCAGACCTAGGTCGAAAACCAGTCATTGTTATAGCACTAAACATGGTCTAAGAATAGGCCGTTGACCCTAAGAGTAAGCCATTTCAGGTTGCCTATATGGAAATGTTTCTTCGACCTCTTTGCAGTTAGGTCGGATCGACCACTATCTCTTCAAACGCATCAAATCAAGGCATAATATGTAGTTTCCAAGGTTCGATTCTCAAACCTTAAAAACTATGGGACTTCTGTTATGCCTGGAAAAGTAGGGCTGACGCAGAACCCTGTCAGTGTAAGCAGTCAAAGCTTAGGTAAGTCCTACAGTCATTCAGACGCAGCCACGTCGCACATTGACGCAAGCGGCATGTTCTTGCCAGTGCAGTGGGTGTGCGCCAGGCTGGTGAAAGGCTGGAGGAGATCCACGTGTCCAATCCCTGCAAACGTTGAGTAAATCACCGAGCAGATGAACAACGGGACGCAAGGAAGGATTTACACGACAATCTGACCCACTCCCTGATTTAGTAATCATTACCTCAATTCATCCCATTATAAATAGAGAGATTTTCTCTCGTTTGTGGGATTAGCTAATTTCTCTCTGGAATAGCATATATACTCTCTTTCTCTCTTGTAACCTCTTGTAAGTCAGCTCGCTGAACGCGACCTGATCTCAAATATATTAATACGATACCAGTGGACGTAGGATTCGCTTTCTTAAGCATCTGAACCACTTTAAACACTGTTCTTCTTCTTTTATTCAGTTCAATACCTCCGTACACGTATATCTTCTGAGTTAGCTCAACATTTTTTATGTGCGTTTAATTGATGTCAAAATCTTGCATTAACAATATATATATATATATATATAAAGAGAGAGAGAGAGAGAGAGAGAGAGAGAGAGAGAGCTTAATAACCTAAAAGTTTGAATTTAAAAAAGGAAGAATAGTAGATTTGTACTGGTATATATATATATATATAGTTTAATAACCGTAGAAGTTTGAATTTAAAAAAAGGAAGAATGGTAGATTTGTCTGGTTTGTAAGTTGTAACATTCAAGGAAGCAGTGGGTTGGTAAATTTGAATCATTTGATCTGCACTGCAGTGGGTCGGTAGATTTGATCTGCACTGGGCACCGCACTGGTTTGGTAACGTTCCATTTTAATATAGATAATCTTTAATCTAATTTTATTAATATATTGGGCGTAAAGGCCACGCTATTCTTAAAAACCTGGCCACCAAGCACTATTCATTTCCTCAAATCTTAAGCGCAACAGATCAACAAACTGTTTCAGGTAATTTCTTATTTTTTTATTCTTTTAAGCGGTTATTTATTATATTTATTTTCCAAGTTATGTTTCAGTGTTATTCTTGTGCTCTGTTTCTGTGATGGGGCTGATTTAGGATGGATTGGTGACTTAATTATATAAAATCATGGATGATTATTGGAACAAAGTTGTTGAAAACCCAAAAAGAAAAGAAAAAACAAGAATCTATTTATTCATATTTGTGTATACATACCATTAGAATTTCTTATTTGAGATTATGATTCCAAATGATATTATTATAATATTATTTCTATATAATGCATTTGACTATTTATATTTATTTCTCTATTGATTTTTTATTATATCAGTTTATATAAAAATCTTTACAAAATTTGACTGTATATACATGCCTAACATTATTGTATAATATTAGAACAAGGTGAGAATATACGGTCCTAGATAACAGTTTCTTGAATTTGAGGGCAAAAAACATGGTTTATTAATAGTAACCATGCATTGACTTGACATATGAATGACGTTAACAATAACCATTTATGAAGAGAGTGTGGAAGAAAGGAATGGAGATAATTTGAGATTCGAGAAAGAAAAGTAAATAAATACATAAATAACAGGACAATAATGGGAATGAAGTGGGGTTTGTTAAAAAAATTGAATCTATTCTGAATTTTTAATGGTTTATTTAGAATTGGAGATTGTTACTAGATATATGATGGGTGAATGTTTTAAAATCTAAACTATTTCTGAAATGATATGGGTTCTTTTTATTGTTGAAATAAATTTCTAAATTTATACCAAGTTGAAATTCGATGTTATGGTTAGCTTCCATACGGGATTGAATTTTCGTGTAAATATCTTATAGCTAAAGATCGTTACAAATTGAATTTTAAACTTAGGTCCACGAATTGAATTTGGGAGATTTCTGAATACATAATCCAATTACAAATTCGGGTTCGAAAATCGTTTCCCCATATTTTTGGATTATAAAAAATTGGAGTTCAAAGTCAATGCATAACCATAATTACTTGAGCTACTCTGTCAAGTAATGATGTTGCTATTTCTTGGTGCCAAAACTTGAGCATGAAACCGTGTGCAACCTGTTTGTAGAAATGTCCACAAGACTTATCCCTCAAGTTAACTGTTTATAAGGTGTGAAGGGTATGCTCAATGCAGCCTTAACATCCTCTAAACTGTTTATAATTCATACATATGTTTCAACTTCATTCAATCTGTTACATACGAAGAGGGATTAGAATGTAACAGATATCATGTATGGTTTCGCTTATTTTGTTGTAATCTTTTACTTTGTATTGTAGGCATTAAAGTTACTTGTTGCAAAGGTTGCTTGGGTTGAGAATGGAGCTACCTATAACTCAACCTGATGATTGGCATCTTCACCTTCGAGATGGTGACCTTCTTAAAGCTGTTGTTCCACACAGGTTATCTTACTTCAAGGAGCATTGTTCTTAAATGTGTTAATGCCATTTTGAGTGAATATGAACTTATCTTTATTTACTAATTACTTATATCCACATATAGTGCAAGTCATTTTGGAAGAGCGATTGTGATGCCGAATTTGAAACCTCCCATCACTACAACAGATGCTGCTGTGGCTTATCGTGAATCCATCTTGAAAGCTCTGCCAGCCGATAGCAAGTTCACTCCACTAATGACACTTTATTTGACTGATACCACTAGTCGTGATGAGATCAAGCTTGCTAGTAAGTCCAACTTACTATTTGCTCTGTTTGTAAGCCTAATGTTATAGATTTGGAGATTACAAGTTTGTTTGTTTCAATCAGTTTTTAATTCAATTCAGATGTGGATTCGATGAAAGTATGTTTAAGGATATTTGCGTTAATTGATATAGCCTCTTTCATCTTTGTTCACTTCGAACTTGAAATTTTTTGATAGGGTAGTGCATCTATCATTGATGCAATAGATTAAGGGGAATCTTAAAACTAAATTCTTTTTAATTAGAATTCTCCTTTTCAGAGTATGAAAATAACATACAAATTTATATGTAATCACTCTTTGGGGTTGATGGTTAGCATTCGTTTGATTTTCAAATCGCTTAAAATTCAATGGTGGAGGATAAACTTCTTATGTTCATTATGAGGAGGATGCATAGGGTTGTTACTTGGTAATCGGAATTTGGGGGCTTTCTGACGAAATTATAATACTTCATGATAGTGTTTCTTCTTTCATCTATTGCGTACTTATGGTGTAATCAAATCTTAAAGTGGTAATGATGATTTGGATCACTTTGACAGGAAAAAGTGGGATTATATTTGCTGTGAAGTTGTACCCTGCAGGTGCTACAACAAATTCTCAAGATGGTGTTACCGATCTATTTGGCAAATGCCTACCAGTGCTTGAGGAGATGGCCGAGCAGAATATGCCTTTGCTGGTAATTTTAATACATCAGACACTAAACTATATTTTGATGACACTTTCGTTTCAACCTGAGTTACCTTATGAAGACTCTGGTTAGCATTTTTAATATGTTAATGTTTTAGACAAAAAGACTGGTTAAAACGTCCAAATGGAAAACTTCTAAATACAGTTGGTGACTTAACTCCATATCTTGTTGACCTACCTATAAACCATAAATGGGTAGATTGCTTCATGCAAGCCTGAGAAGGCTTTGCATTATTTCACCATGGCGTTTTTCTTCTTATTATCTTTTACCCATTTGAAGATGTCTTCCACCTGAATATTTCATGTGCATTTGCTATTTCATTTTTAGGTTCATGGGGAGGTTACAGATCCTAATGTTGACATATTTGATCGTGAGAAAGTCTTCATTGACACTGTTTTACAACCTTTGATCCAAAGGCTTCCAAGATTAAAGATTGTGATGGAGCACATAACTACTTTGGATGCGGTTAAGTTTGTTGAATCTTGCAAAGAAGGTATGCTAAAATTGCTTTCATTGAGAAGTTTTGCCTCTCAACTTTAATTTTCTTTTGAAAGAGAATGTCTCTTCACCTGATTGAATTTTCAGATCTAGACATTTGTCTAACTTGATTATGTATCACAGGATTTGTGGCAGCCACTGTTACTCCACAGCATCTTGTTCTGAACAGAAATGCTATCTTCCAAGGAGGATTGCAGCCACATAATTACTGCCTTCCAGTACTCAAAAGAGAGACTCACAGTATGCTCCATTCAACATCTCCTACAGCCCTGCAAATTAACTCAATTTCTCATATATGCATTGTTGACCTTGAAGTTTTTTTTCTTCTTAATTATATTTTGTTTGCTTTTGTTGAGGTAATGAACTTCTTGGTTATTAATTTGGACTCCATCAAATCAGGATATAGTTATGACATTACAAGTTTGCATAGTTTCATTGCAAATGGCAAACACACTCGTGTCATTTGTCTGACATTCCTAGCAAGGTTGACATGATGTTATCAGAATGGTCTAACTCTGCAATGTGTTTCAGAGACAGATATAGCAACTTTGACATATGAACTTGATAATGAAATATCATTTTGGTTTTTCCATGTCAGAGTAATAAGAGTAAATGCCTGATAAATAATTAAGAGGCGATTCTACACTAATTTAGGGGCTGAATCATGTATAGAAAATATACTGCAGAGTGCTTTGTTCCACCAACTTGTAATTTTCTGATGGACCACTGGTTTGTACTACTATTTTGTATTCTCTTAATAGAAACATAATTTTTTTAATTTCTCATATAAAAAAGGGGTCCAGCAAGAATCATTGTTTATAAATTGTTTATGTGTTGAATAATAAAAACTATAGTATGAGAACATATCAACTTCTTATTTCTTTTTAATTCTTTCTCCACAATCTCATGCTCTTGTTTCTTATCTAGGGCAGGCTATTGTTTCAGCTGTGACTAGTGGAAGTAAAAGATTTTTCCTTGGAACTGATAGTGCTCCTCATGAGAGAAGAAAAAAAGAATGTCCTTGTGGATGTGCTGGTGTTTACAATGCTCCCGTTGCACTGTCACTATATGCCAAGGTCTTTGAAGAGGTAAAGTTTTTAATTATTTGTTGCTTGCCAGATTCCCTTATATGATCAACTTTTTTCCTTTTTATTAGTTTAATTCATACAATTGAGGAAAATTCAATTAGTACCAACCCCCTGCCCAATCTTCAAAATGCGTGTTGTGACTAGATGCATTTCAATCCTTTTCATGAATGCCTTGAGGAGTTTTGATACTTGGTCTTATCTCGATGAGGACTATATCACACTTCTGGCTACTATAGGTGCTTGCTATACAGAAAATTTATCAGTACCTTGTAAGTGTAGATTGAATGAAGAAGATAACAGAAAATACAAAAATACAAAAAAATAAAAAGAATTGAGCTTTGCTCAGACTCGTTACGATTAGAGCCCTGTTTTGGCTTGTTTTTGTGCAGATCCACAGTGTCTTAGGCTATTTATAATGCGAAATCATTTTGGCAGACTACATAAACCCACACTATCAACCTTCAGCATAACATATAAGTTGAGGTTGACAGTCGCTATCTAGCATACTCTCATTCATGCTTATGTTGTAATATTTATGCGCAAAGGTTGGTGTGCATTTATTTCAATCCGTGGACAAAGTGCTTTGCAGAATGTCATTTTTCAGTACCCCTGATTGCTTTGCTTAATTAGGATAATAAACAGTGTTTCTAATGTATGGCCTTCACAATGCATATTTCGATTGTTGCAAACCGCTTTTATTTTCCCATGCTTGCCGGTGACTTCTGTGTTAAAATACGCAATCTTCTTATCACCTCCTTGAACTGGTTTGTGATTGCTTTAGATGGGTGCACTCGACAAGTTAGAGGCATTTACAAGTTTCAATGGGGCAGACTTCTATGACCTTCCTCGGAACACATCAAAGATAAAATTGAGCAAAACTTCATGGCAGGTACCTGAGGCTTTCTCATTTTCATTTGGCAATATCATTCCAATGTTTGCTGGCAAAATCCTTGAATGGCAGCCAGCTTTAATTTAATTTTCACATCACATATTGCAATAATACATGATGATTTTTTTTTTTTTTTTGCTCATCTTTTATGCTATTCTGCTTCACAGAACCAATTGTATTAGGAAATCCTTGAATGCATCAGATTGTTTCCTCATCCTTGAATGCATCAGATTGTTTGCTCATAAACAGAGAGAAGCAAATGAATTTTGATACACTAATAAGTTTATTATTCATCATTCAATGCGTTCAGCTCAATATTGTTGAGATTAAAGCATTGGTTCAAGAGTCTTATGTATATCATACGCCAGTTTGAAATAATTTTTGAGCCGTTGGATTCATGCATTTGAATGGTTAAGATTGCATCTAAGTTGTGTTGTTTCCGAGATACATTAACTAATAAAATACATTGAATCTTAACCGTTTAAAGTGCTTTCATCTAGCCACTCAAAAATATTGTTGAAATTCTTGGTAAGACATATCATAATTATGCATGGAATTATGATTGGACTTGTAATTTTGCAATTTGCAACAAGGCACTCACTTAGACAAAGTTATGAGCTATCAATAGAATCAAGTCACGTTAGCCACACGTCATTTTTGCACCACCCAACTTGTCTTATAACTAGAAAGTTAAAACAAAATTGGAGGCAATTAAATTCTCAATCAATTGAAAATAATATCGAAATGGGAGGAACACTAAATTCTCTATCAATTGAATGACTTATGTAGCTTCTTTCTCTTGAAGGGTTAGTGTCTTTGTTGCTAGAATAATACTATGTGCACTAATCAATGTGTACTAATCCAAGTATTAATATTGAAAATTTAAAATTCTCCCTCAAAACAAAATTCAAAATTTCAATGTTAGTATTTGGATTAGTACATATTGGTTAGTGCACATAGCATTACTCTTATTGTTATAATGATCTGACAAACAAAGCAATGTATACAAAGTATATTATAAAATAAATAAGTTTGTATACAAATTGATGTGATATAAAGTTAATGGAAGAGTGGTGTAAAAATGAGGATGAATGACAACAACAATAAACGAGTGATGCTACTACTACATCAGTAAGAGAAATTTATGTTTAACCCCAAGGGAATGACCTGGCAGTTAAGGAAGTTTGCTAATTTCCTTGAGTTCTAACCTTGGGGTTACTTATCACAATAATAGTGGCTTATTTGGTCTTTTTTGGGTTTGTACGGTTTTCAATAGACCTCGGGAATTAATTGAGGTGTACACAAGCAGACAGATACATGGGTTACAAAAAAAAAAAAAAAAAAAAAAATGAAAGAAAGAAATTTATGTGAGATAATCTCACAACCTCACTCTGGTGAGACCTTTAAAGAAAACCACTGCATGTTAGTTTATAAAACCACTCGTTAGATTGGTGGTTATTATGATGTGGATGGTGGGTATTGACAAATTATGGTAACAATCTGATGAAAGAGAAATTAAACACAACACCCGGTTACAATATATATATGTGTGTGTGTGTGTGTGTGTGTGTGGAGATACAAATATAGGAGGTGATTTTGACACAATAGAGGTATCTAGCTAGGTGAGACATTGGTCAAATTTGGTACCACATCTTCAGGAGATTGTGAGGGTGAGTGTGGGTCAATAAGAGCTAGCTTTTAAAATAAAAAATGAATAATTTCCAATATACTAAATAAAATCTAACATTAATTTCTATTATTATCAATGGAAGCAAGCAATGAATAGGACCTTCAGAAATGGAAGCAAGCAATAAATAAGACCTTGAGAACTTATTGTGGCTTCTGGATTATGAATGAACACATAGAGCTCTTCTAACAACTCTTCAACATTATCATTATGAGGAGGAATGTTGGTTGCCATGCCAACCTATAAAACATAAAATGATTTGACATAAAAAAAAATTTACTCATACCTCCAATATACACTATTCATGAGAGAAAACAACATGAACAATGAAAATCGAACAAAAATGTATAACAAAGGAAAAAATTGTTAGATTAAGTCACTGCAATCTTAGAAGAACCATTCCACAATAGATCAACATTTACTTGCAATAAGATCAAATACAATGCATAAATATATTAATGATGATTTGAAGCATGCAAATTATAAATGATTATGAAACAAGAAATAACAGTTATAGTATCTAACTCTAAATCTGCTCAACAGCATTGCTTCAGCTAGTGGTTGCACAACAAAAAATTAAAGAAAACAAATGATCTTTAAGAACTTTAATCAAAGAAGGTAGAACTGTGAAGCAAAAATGATTCACAGGAACAAACAATTATGTTTTTGAATAATCAACCTACAGAGAAAGACTGAACTAATGTTTCTTAAAGGCTGAATTAATGTTTCTTAAATGATTAACTATTTAAGGCTTTTAAGTGTTAAGTAGTAGTCTCATGACTTATCTTTGACATTAATTTAATTTCTATTCCCGTCAATAACATTTCTTCATGAAGTGGCTACTATCAAACTGAGATTTATTTACAAACCCATCAAAGTTAAAAATGAGCTAACAATAAAACAATGTAAATTTGCTTCTCGCATTTGTATTGCCGATAAACCCCAATGGTTTATAAGTTTATTTAAGGTCAGATTATTGTAACTTGAAAGTTTGATTTAAAGTTCTACAAACCCCAATGGTTTAGAAGTTTATTTAATTGGCAAATTAAAAGCTATATTTCAACTTCAATCAGTTCCACTTCATTAACTGGTGAATCAAGATACAAGGATTGGTAGAAATTTATGTCTCGTTTTGGATAAAAATTTAAGATACAATTTATCAAATCATGCATTATTTCAGTTAAAGAAAAACATCTTTAGTAAAAAAAATTCATCCAAGTAGAACAACATAAGTTCAAATGAGCTAAAATTATAATACATACTCCAGTTTGCACATAGTATAACACATGGCTAGGGCTATTCAACGAGGTGAGCCGCTTGCAAGCCGGCTCGGCTCGAGTATGGCTCTCCTCGTGTGGAATCGAGTGGCTTGGCTCGATTCGTGAGAGAGCACAAGCCGAGTTTGAGCATGCCTTGGCTCGGTTTGTTAGGCTTGCGAGCCAAGCCATGCTCGAATTATTAGGGGCATTTTAGGGGTTTTATAAAGTATGGGGGATTCAACTAAAATTTTCAAAACAAAAAGTTTGCAAAAATGACAAAGAACCACTGATGTTAAAATCCCTAAAAACAAAAGGAAGAGAAAAGGAGCCATTAGAGAGAGAGCAAAGAAGCGAAAGCAAATGAGTAATAAGTAACAAAAAGAGAAGAGGACGATAGGTTAAAAAGAAAAGAAAGGGGTTAGGGGAAAGTTAAAAGAAAATAAGGTGAATTTTCTTTTCAATTTGGAACATGAGTTTTGTTACCAAGCGAGAGATCATGGAGCAGAAGAAAATAAAAAACCTAAATCAAAAGGGCGGTAAGAATACCTTCAAAGTTGGTGGAGAGAGAAAGAAAGAGAAACAAGAGCCACTAGAGAGAGAGAAAAGAAGAGAGCAAATGAGTAATAAATGAGAGAGAGAGAGAGAGAGAGAAAAGAAATGAGTAATAAATGAGAGAGGGAGAGAGAGAAAAGAAGAGAAAGGAAAGGTGTAATAAATTGGAGAGAGAAGAATCTACTCTGGATTTAAAAAAAAAATTGCATTTTTTTTATTTTATTGGCTCGCGAGCCAGCTCTCACTCAGCTCGTTAAGCTGGCTCACGAGCCATACTCGAAATCCTTTTCTCTTTTCACGAGCTAATCCGAGCCAAAAAATCAGCATCTCGGCTCGAACTCAAATTCTCCTCCCTTTTCACGAGCTGAGCTCGTTAAGCCAAAAACTCAGCTTGGCTCGACTCGAAAACAGCCCTACACATGGCAGCAAGAGGATATGTTATAAAATAATCAATTTTTATATTAGTAACCGCAAATAGTAAATATATTTAATACAAAACAATATACAAAATGTTAATAAAATAGAACAACAATACAACATAATTAACAATACCAACAATGTGATCACGTGTAGAAGATCCTTCATAATGATAGGAAGAGATCCGGTAAATAATACAACCTTAGGATGAATGCTGAGGCTTGTGCAAAACACATTTTCCTTAAAACAGATTCTCCTCCTTCACTCGGGTGCACAAGGATTTGAGCAACATCTGTTTCCTAGGATACAACGATAGATGAATAGCAAGAGAATGACAACTCTTCTATTCTAACGAACTGAATCAAGCCTTAACTCTAACAAAGGAAAACCTTAAGAAAAACTAGAGAGAAAATAAGAGATTAAAAGAGCTCTCAATTTTTGTGTGTTAAGAATGAGAGGAAAAAACACCATTTTATACTACTCAAGGTGGGCAAAACATTGAATTCCACCATTATTTTCAACGTTTTCACTTTTCAACTTTAAAACCTCCTCCATTTATCCACTAACCTTTCACCTTCCAAATTCCCAACTTACATCACCACATCTCATTTCATTCAATTTAATTCATAAATTCCAACAATCCCTCACATGAATATATCTGACACATCTAGACATAAGACACAGTGATGGAGTTCAAACGGTTGGACCTGCATAGGATAGGTAGGTGTTACCCTTTTAACCTTCCCATGTGAAAGTATGTTTAATTTACTGATTGATTAGTAGACATGATGTCCTTGAACTGATTTGTCATTTATGTAAATGATGACATACTTCACAGAGGAATCCTCCTTGACATTATTCAGTTCTCATTATTATGTTTGTTTTGGCCATGAACATACCCCTGATTCTGCGAGAAGTTCTTAAGAATTGAGCCATATACAATTCCCTTTAGAAGCCGCCCTACTTCTTTCTCACATAGGTGATCTCTTTAAGAGTAACCCGCATTACTCTGCTCGGAAACTCGACACATAAGAATCATTAAAAGCTTTTGCTTAACCTTATTCCTTACGAGCATCACTGTTTCATTTAATCATAGGAACAAACTGAGAAAAAAATCTTATAGTGATCTATCCAAGTCTTTATAATTAAGTTGTCTCTTTGAACCTAAATCTTGGGATCTCCAGTCAATTAGGTTGAGTTTCCATTATATCAATCTATTATTTCATGGGCTTTAGTCCCATTCTTCTCGATGATTTTTCAACAACCTCTCTATTTAACCATTTGGTTAGCGGATCCGCTAAATTATCTTTTGACTTCACATAATCAATAGAGATAATTCCAGTTGAGAGTAGTTGTCTAATGGTATTATCTTGACGATGTATATGTCTAGACTTACCATTATACATATTGCTTTGTGCCCTTCCAATTGCAGATTGATTATCACAATGAATGCAGATTGCTGGCACAGGCTTTGGCCACTTTGGAATATTCTCTAAGAATTGTCGTAACCATTCAGCCTCTTCACCACACTTATCCAAAGCAATAAATTTAAATTCTATAGTGGATCTAGTGATAACAGTTTGTTTAGAGGATTTCCATGATATAGTTGTACCTCCTAGTGTGAACACATATCCATTAGTAGATTTTGAGTCTTTTATATCAGATATCCAGTTTGCGTCACTGTATCCTTCTAGCACATCTGGATATCTAGTAAAGTGCAGTCCATAACTACGAGTATACTGTAAATACCTAAGTATTCTTATTATTGCTTTCCAATGATTAGCTCTAGGATTACTCGTGTATCTACTTAGTTTACTAATTGTGTAAGCTATGTCTGGTCTAGTACAACTCATTAAGTATATCAGACTTCTTATAATTCTTGAATACTCTACTTGAGAAATACTCTCTCATTTATTCTTCAATAGATGTTAACTAGATCTAAAGGTGCTCTAGCCAAGCTAAAATCATCTTTATTAAATTTTTCAAGAATTTTATCCACATAAAGCGATTGACTTAAAATAAGCCCATCCGAAGTTCTTGAAATTTTAATTCCTAATATTACATCAGCCAAACCCATATATTTCATGTCAAATCTTGAATTCAACATATCTTTGGTAGCTTTGATCATCTTATCATTACTACCGACAATGAGCATGTCATCAACATAAAGACATAAAATGACATAACCATCATTCATTTCTTTGACGTAGACACATTTGTCACATTCATTGATTTTGAAGCCACTAGCCATCATAGAACTATCAAATTTTACATGCCATTGTTTTGGTGCTTGCTTTAATTCATATAAAGACTTGACCAATTTACAAACTTTCTTTTCTTGCCTTGGGGCAGAAAAACCCTTGGGTTGTTCCATGTAGATTTCTTCTTCCAAATCTCTATTAAGAAAAGTTGTTTTTACATCAAGTTGATGTACTTTTAGATTTCGCATAGATGCAATCACGAGTATCATCCTAATGAAATTTATTCTCGTCACAAAAGAATATGTATCAAAGTAATCTAGGCCTTTTTTTTGCTTGTATCCCTTAATTACAAGTTTAGCCTTGTACTTGTCAATTGAACCATCTACTTTCTTTTTCCTCTTGAAAATCCATTTGGACCCTAGAGGTTTACATCCCAGAGGAAGATCGATTAGTTCCCATGTATGATTTTGCAGGATGGAGTCAACTTTTCTTAATAGCCTCTTTCCAAAAAGGTTCTTTTAAAGATCTCATAGCTTCTTCAAATGTTTGAGGTTCATCTTCTAACAGATAAGTTAAAAAATCTAGACCAAAAGATTTTATTGTCCTTGCTTTTTTGCTACGTCTAGGTCCATTTTTAACCTCTTAACTATTTTCAACCATACTCTCATGTGTTCGTTTAAACGAACTTGATCCTTCTTTGGATCTACATGGAAATACATGTTCTAAAAAAGATGCATTTCTAGATTCCATTATCATGTTCTTGTGAATGTTTGGGATTTTGGACTCATGCACAAGAAATCGATAAGCACTACTATTATGTGCATACCCAATGAAGATGCAATGAACTATTTTTGGACCTATTTTCACCTTCTTTGGTGTTGATAATGATACTTTGACAAGACACCCTCACACTCGCAAGTATTTATAGGAAAGTTTCCTTCCTTTCTATAATTCATAAGGGGTTTTGTCTTACTTTTTCTAGGGTACCTTATTTAAAAGATAATTGGTCGACAACACAGCTTGCCCCCATATGTTCTAAGACGACATAGAACTTATTTGCATTGCATTCATCATTACTTTCAAAGTATAATTTTTTTGCTCAGGAATTCTATTTGACTGAGGCGAATAAGGTGCTGTGGTTTCGTGTATAATTTCGTGTTATGCACAAAAATCACGGAACGGTGATTTAGACTCACCACCTCGATCACTTCGTAACACCTTTATCTTTTTATTGAGTTGATTCTCAACTTCATTCTTATAAAGAATAAACTTATCAATAGCTTCATCTTTGCTTTTTAGCTAATGCACATAAAATGTATCTTGTGCTATCATTAACAAAAGTAATAAAATATTTATTGCCACCCCCACTATAAATGAAATCAAGAGAATTTGTGATTCTTTCAATATTATTAAATGGTGACCTTGTCAATTTTGCCTCAACACAAGTTTCACACTCATGTTTGGAATCGATTTGGAAAATAGGTATGTGATTTAAGTTAATTAATTTACGCAAAGTATTATAATTAAGGTGTTCGAGTCTACCATGCCACACATAGGAAGACTCAAGCAAATAAGCAGAAGAAATTCTCTTATTAATACTTTCAGGTTTAATAACACAAACATTGAGCTTAAACAACCCATCACTCACATAACCCTTTCCAACATACATTCCATTCTTTGACAAAACTACTTTGTCTGACTTAAGAACTATATGGAAACCATGCTTGTTCAACAAACAACCACACACCATGTTCTTACGGATTTTTGGCACATACAGAACATTGTTTAGAGTTAGCTCTTTCCCAGATGTCATCTTTAAGACCACCCTTCCATGGCCTTCAATCTCAGAAGTAGTTGAGTTTCCCATGTACAACTTTTCCTCATTCTCATTTGGTTCGAAGGAATTAAAAAGTCCTTTGTCTAAGCAGACATGCCGAGTGGCTCCAATGTCAAGCCACCATTCTCTTAGGTTAGACCCAACCAGATTCACTTCTGAAACCACCACATAGAAACTTATGTCAGAGACATACTGAATAATATTCTCCATAACATTTGCCTCTTTGATTTTGTTCCTCCTTGGCAATCTACAATCAAAAGCTTTTTGACCCATCTTGTCACAATTAAAACAATTGCCTTGGAACTTTTGTGGCTTCCTAGAGATGCCTCCTTTTGGCCCCAGCTTGGCCTTTTTCCCTATGTTTTTAAAATTAGAACTCTGACCATGCTCCACAACATTTGCTTTTACTACTACAGGAATAAACCCTCATTTTTCAAAACTTCTATTGTTTTCTTCAATCCAAAGTCTAACAATGATTTCTTCAAGGTTCATCTCCTTTCGCTTGTGCTTAAGATAGTTCTTGAAATCTTTCCATGTGGGAGGTAGCTTCTCAATAATAGTAGCTACTTGGAAAGTTTCATTTAATGCCATCCCTTTAGAATGAATTTCATGTAATATCATTTGGATCTTTTGCACTTGACTGATGACAGCTTTTGAGTCCACCATTTTATAATCGAGGAATCATCCCACCATAAATTTTTTGGACCCAACATCCTCAGTTTTATATTTACGGTCTAAAGACTCCTATAATTCTTTGGCCGTTTTCTTCAAAGCGTACACACTGTACAATGAATCTGTCAGAAAATTCATGACATAATTTCGGCATAAAAATTCAGAATGTTTCCAAGCATCAACAACACTGATAACTTGAACATCGTACTCGTCTTCTTTGAGTGTAAGAGCATCCTCAGTCAAGAATCTTGCAAGATTCAAGGTGGTCAGATAGAAAACATCTTTTGTTACCACCTATTTGAATGCATTCCATCGAATTTTTTCAGTTTTTTCGCATGGTTCATAGGAATAGAGACCGGTGCCACATGAGTTGGTGTGGTAGCCACAGCTTGGGTCAGCACATCATCGGGGTTTGATTCAGATGTCATTTTCTGAAAAATTCAAATCAAAAAATTATTATGTGAATTTTTGAACAATAGTCAATAAATAATTCCCAGGAAACACTGAAGGGATCATAAACGGTCCCTCTTAAAATCCAGTCTCCTTAGACAAAATTTCTCTAAATCGTACTGTTCAAATTTCACCACCAGACTTTTACTGCACAAGGACGACAACCTTTGGGAAGATCAGTATCCAATGTTTTCAACAGAATAAAATACGGTTACTAACAAAATCGAATATGTTTTGAGATTGTTATAAAATAATCAATTTTTATATTAGCAACTGCAAATAGTAAATATATTGAATACAAAACAATATAACTAAATGTCAATAAAATAAAATAATAATACCATAAAATTAACAATACCAATAATGTGATCACGTGTAGAAGATCATTCAAAATGACACGAAGAGATTCGGTAAAGAATACAACCTTATAATGAATGTCGAGGCCTATGTAACACACAATTTTCTAAAAACAGATTCGCCTCCTTCACCCGAGTGCACAAGGATTTGAGCAACGTTTGTTTCCTAGGATACAATGACAGATGAATAGCAAGAGAAGTACCACTATTCTATTCTAACGAATTGAATTAAGCTTTAACTCCAACAAAGGAAAACCTTAAGAAAAACTAGAGAGAAAACAAGAAATTGAAAGAGCTCTCAATTTTTCTGTGTTAAGAATGAGAGGAAAAACACATTTTTATACCACTCAAGGTGGGATAAACATTGAATTCCACCATTATTTTAAACCTTCTCACTTTCCAACTTTAAAACCTCGATCCTCCATTAATCCACTAACGTTTCACCTTTCAAATTCCCAACTTACATCACCACATCTCATTTCATTCAAGTTAATTAATAAATTCCAACAGGATATGCATCAATTGAACCAAAATTCCCATACCCTTGAATTAATGGATATCTTTAAGAGAAATCTTACAAAAAAGATCATGTAGTGAATTTCACATAAATGAGAGAAGAGATTTACATTTTCTCTCATTTTTCCCAGAAAAAATAGAAAAGGAGAGAATATTATTGATTTGAGAAGAAAAATTAAAAAGACTGAACAAGTTTTCCAAAAATGATAGGATCTAAAGGATCACAAAAAGGGTCTTAAACATAGTTGTTGAGCAGCTCCATAATATAAGCAATCGAACTCAATCCCACAAAAAAATGGATGGAGTTCAATATTGTATTTAGTTTTTTTTTTTTTTTTTTTTTTTTTTTTTTTTTTTTTCACAAATGAAAATAAGAAGTTTGGTTTTGTGTTTTTAAAATTTAAAAATATGTTCATTACCATCTTCCGAAAACAGTCTTTGAAAATGAAAGCATTTTCACTGGAAATAATAAATAATGAATTTTAGAATAAATTATAAAATTTTAAATCTGATGTGTGAAAAATAAATGAAGGTATAAATTATTCAATTTTGAGCCTGATACAAACTATTCAATATTCATAATTTTAAAAATAAATGACCTACATTTAGAAGAAAAAGAAGAAAAAAGCCTCAATCAATTACCAACCATTTAGCAGCATCTTCAAATGTTTGTTTGATGCAATCAATGGAATCCATAATTCTCAGCCTCACAAATATACTACAACAATATACATATATAGCTATGAAAATTAGCTACAAAAAGGAAAACTGTAGCAAATACATATTTACAGCTACAAAAGTCAATATTTATAGCTAATTGAAATAATTTTAGTGATAAGATTTCCTCCCTCGAAGCTAATATTTATCTCTTGCTTTAACTTAATAAAATCGTGACAATAACTAGTCATTTAGCTACAGTGTATTAGCTATGGTAAAACATTGTAACTAGTTAATGTATTTAGCTATAAACATTTTATTTACATTGATTGTAACTAGTTAATGTATTTAGCTATAAACATTTTATTTACATTGCATATAGTATCATTATTAGCTACAAGTTTAACTATATAGCTATTATTTGTGCATTAGTTATAAAATATTGAAATTTATAGCTAATTAAAATATCTAGCTATACAAATTTTATTTTCATAGTAGTAACAATATTTTAGTATCATTATTAGCTACTAGTTTAAATATATAGCTAATATGTGCGTATTAGCTATAAATTATAAGGATTGTAGCAAATAAAGAATGTGAAAATTAATTTGCTACAATCCTTATAGTATGTAGCTCCCGGTCAATAGTAAATTAGAACCTTTAACCAGTAGCTAACTTAAAAGAACTCTTCAAAGATCTAAAAGTGTGAGCTTTTGTAAAATAAAATTTTATTTTAGAGGATCTATGAGGTATTTGTCTTTTCTATGGTGATTTAAAACTAATACTTTATGAAATATAGATGATTTTAGGTATGAGATATGAGATATTATGAGAATTGGTAATGCTACATATTTGTATATATGGATTTGTATGTATGTTTTAGATGATGATGATGATAGCATTAATAATATTAATAATATTTGAGAATGACAATGTTTGTTTATTGTTAATTATATATAGAAAATGCAAGAAAATAGAAAAAACAAATTAAATCATATAAAATATGGTTAAAATTATAGGAGATATGATACAAATTAAATCATATGAAATACTGCAAAATTACCTTCTTAAATTTTTTTTCATTGTTTATATGTTTGGTTTAATACTTTCACAAAAATTTTCATACAATGGTACAAGACTATTGTAAAAAAATAAAGTAAGAAGAAGAGATACCGGAGATGGCAATAGCAACAACTGGAACATCGATAGCTTATTTAATACCTATTTAAATTGAAGTTGGTAGTAATGACATTGAATCATTCATATTTTGTAAAAAAATTAAGTTATTAGGATGAAGGATTTTATGAGTAGACAACTATTTGGTTGAAAATGACTTTATTAATGTTTTATTTTTTATATTAGATTTTTTCTTATGACGTCATTTTATCTATTTAATATTAAAATATTTCTTTAAATTTGTAATTATTATTAAATTTGTTAATTATAGCAATATTTAATACACTTAATTTTAATCAAAGCAATAAATTATAAATTCTCGATATAAATTATTTGTTCCATTGCAAATAATTATAATATTTAGCTACAAATTATATATAAAAAAAATTATATCTATTTTAGTAATTTTTAAAGATGATAAAATTGTAATTAAGTTGAGAAAAGCAAGAGTGTGTTAGAGATTGTTGTAGCTTAAAAATAATCAATTAAGTTTTAAGCTTCAACAATAAAAGTATTTAGTAAACAACTTTTAAAACGGATCAGGTTTGAAGATGATTAAGGAATAATATGATTTATAAAAGGATTATAGCAAGCTATTTGGCCACAAAAAGCTGCAAAACATTCGATCGCCTGTTGTGGCCAAATGGCTAGTCAGAATCTAGTGAAACCACCAGACTTTAACAAATCAGTTCATGCTGGTCCTTATAGGACTAGCTGCAACACCGACATGGCTTGGCAGTGATTGCTTGATTTCGATAGTTTATTGTCAAATTCCAATAGTTTTTCTACTGATTTTTTTTTTAACTATTTGATTTAATAAATTTTAATTAAGATAAATTATTTTAGTATATTTTGTAATATTTATTAAATATATATTATGATTATACATATATTTTAATGAGTAAAATATATCATTTTAAGGGCTAGTTTGGGATTATTGTAACTATAAGTTTAATTAGTTTATCCTAAAGTTTAAAAATAATCATAACTGTGTTTGGTAAATTTATTTTTTGAAATTGTCGTGAGTTTCAAAAGCTATATACTGTATTTGTGTTTGGTAAATTAGATTTTCATATTAGCAATATTATATGTGGAATGACCAAAAAGTAAATATTCTTTCTTAGATTAATTTTTTTTCCTAACCCTATAATTCCCCAAAATAATGCTAAATAAATAATGACCAAAAAGTATGTGTAATGACCATGTCACTTATGTGCCACCTCACTTCCCAAAAATAAAGAATTTTTTTCCTAACCCTATAATTCAAATCCTAAATTTTTTCCCATTGCTGCCCTTCCTGAAAACCATTATTCCATATCGAGGAAAGGCGTAACCAACGGAAGGGAAGTTTCTCACCCTGTCCCCGACATTGTTCTCCGACGATGTCCCCTGGGCAAAAGGGGCCACTATTCTCTTTCTTTCTTCCGTTGTTCCGATAAGGACAAATGAGTTGCTTCGTCTCCTCCTACTATTTACGCAATTCTTTGTCTTTGTTTTTGATCATGTTAGGCGAAAGATAGTTGTAGAGGAGTGGCTGTGAAACGGCGATTCCCCTTTTGGGAATTCAAGTGAAAGAGGAAGCCAAAAAGCCATATGGTGCAGGAGGCAGATTTTTGTAAAAAAAGGGTTGATTACTTGGATTGGTTCTCGCGTCCCTGTGCCCAAAAGGATGGGCGAGTTCGGTTCAAGTGTTCATTGATCAGGTGAATCTTGTCACCTTGATGTGGTATTCTCAGGGGTGTTCACCACTTTGGTCTCCTCCGCCACCGTTCTCTACTCGTCCATCAACGACCTCCTTAGGGGAAATTCCGGCCTTCTTCTTTTCCTTTCCCTATCCCCCTTCATCCGTACATTCATATTTCTTATGTCTCTCTCTTTTATTTTTAAATTCTGATTAATTTTGTTAATAATGATTTCAATTGTTGATATTAGTTTTCATTTGGTTGCTAAGATGTTTACTACAATAATCTGAAAACTGATGCATTCTTGTCCCAATTTATGCTCTAGGATTGTCTTCTTTGTCCTACAGGATTTGCAGCCAATATGGCTGTGATGGTAGCAACTGGAAGCATTGCCTCACTCCTGGCTGTTGGTGATAAACCTTTGAAAAATGAAAAAATTGCCATATTTTCTGATGCACTAAACCATGCGTCTATAACTGATGGTATTCGTCTTGTTGGGAGAACAAAAAGTGCAGAACCTTTTATCTATAAACACTATGACATGTCCCATCTCAAGGCACTGTTGTAAGCATTTCACTTCTCTCTTAAAGTATTCCATATATTAGTTTTTGTTCCATCCCATTGTTCTTGTCACTGTAATGGATTTGTGTTATGACAGATCAAGTTGCATAATGAAGAAAAAAATTGTCGTGACTAGCAGGTTGTCATCTTTTCTTAATTCCTTCCTTTAATACTATAGCTTTTGTCTTCCCTTTGGTTATATAACTAACGAAATAGATATAGTTATCACAAATATTCAGAGTCTGATGCTTGTTCTAGGATGTCATTCTTTTTTTTTTTTTTTTTTCCTTTACTTCTACTTTTTCTCCATATACTAGGCAACCAATAAGCAATAAGATTTATTGTTGGGACAGACATAATTAATTTCAAAGGGCACCCATTTAATCCAACTATAGATTGCTTAAAAATATGTGTTAGATATTTGTAGGACCATTTTGAGGGAGAGCTAAAGGAAACTTGGATGGTATATTGGACTTTAGCTTATTTAGTGATCTTGCGGAAAATTGTAAGATGAACATTTGGATCTCCAAAATATTAAGGTGTAAGCCTCAAGCAGCCACAAGGTTTAAGCATGAGTTGAGTTAAAATAACTCCATTTATGAATGTGTTATACCTTGGATATTTTGCATCTTGTCTATGAAACCTTACTGTTCTGTGGTTCACAGTTAGTCTTTTGGAAATATTTGTTAGGTATTTTGGTAATATACCATATGTTTGATAGATTGCTGGTCTTACCTTGTTTATATGTTGTGTTATTTATTTATTTTTTAATGTTTTTACTGCTGAAAATCCTGATTTTTTAACTTTTAGCATATTTTCTGATGATGGCTTAATTCTCTTCTTTCTACAGCTTGTTTAGAATGGATTGAGACATTGCACCAATGGTTGAACTTGTGAAGCTTCGCAAGAGTATGGCTTTTTGTTAGTCTTAGATTATGTATCATTAAACATAATTATCATGCAATTTGCATTCCACTTTTATTCTCTGCACTCAGCCAAACAGTCAAACTGAATATTCATTTTTATTATTAATTTAAATAATTATTAATTAATATTTCCTTTTTGTAGGTAAATTAAAACGATGCCGCAAAATGCTTGGTTTGGGCAGACAAGTACTAAATACTTATCCCAATTTGTATTGGTAGGAGGCACATTTATCTTATTACTTTCTCAGTGCATACACACAGTCACACACTTGAGTAACAACAAGATTGAAGAAGAGCTCAAGGCGAAGATGTCTTCACTGGACGAAAAATACACCATGGAACCCGAGGAAGTCGTTCATGAACTACTGATTTATAGTAGACTCTCATCATCACCTATTGAGATTCCTGAAAACAACATCTTATTGGAACCTTCCAAGAAAGGGCAGCGTTGGAATGAGCTTAAGAGTAGAGGGCTGCTCAAGTGGTAGTAATGACAATGAAACATTCATATTTTGTAAAAAAAATTAGTTGATAACATTTTAAATTACTAGGATGAATGATTTTACGAGTAGACAATTATTTGGTTGAAAATGATTTTATTAATGTTTTATTTTTTATATTAGATTTTTTTTTTATGATGTCATATCATCTATTTAATATAAAAATATTGCTATAAATTTGTAATTATTATTAAATTTGTTAATTATAGCAATATTTAATACACTTAATTTTAATCGAAGCAATAAATTATAAATTATTTTTTCCATTGCAAATAATTATAAACTTTAGCTACAAATCAATAGTATTCATAACAAGTAATTTCAATATTTAGCTATTAACACATATCCATAGCAATATCTTTCCATATATAGTTATGACTTCTATATGTCTGTAACAAAAAATTTAATATTTAGCTACGAATTCATTATATATGTGACAAATGATCTTTTTATTTAGTTACAATTTTAGTGGTCACATAGCCAAAAGGTTAATATATTTGCTATGGATATTATTTTTGTAGCAGGAATTTTCAAGATCTAGTTATAAATTTATATTTGTGTAGCTAAAATGCAAACATAGTTATACAAACTATTTTTCGTGGCTATAAAGGCAAAACTTTTGCTATAAGCTTATTATTGTTATAGCAAAAACATTTAAGTTTTTAGTTGCATATTAATCTCATCTATAGCAAAAAATATAAACTGTTAGCTACGTAAACAGAAAGTTACATGGCTAACTTTTAGCTGCTCTACTTTTAGTTACGATAAACTAAAAATCATTGTATTTGTAGCTAAACCATTTAGCTACACAAATTCATACTTTTAGCCACAATGAACGCTATGACTAGAATGCATAATGTTGTAGTACAATGCAACAAGAAATACGCCATTTTTTGCATCATTATAAAGCCTTTTTAATGACATGTTGCCCTATCATTCATTTGTAAAACAAATAAACAAACAAAAGTAGAACTTGTTTCTAAACCTAAATTAAACTAATCTCTCCATGAAATTATGTAATTTTTGTTCACATAGAAGAGTGGAATTGCTTCCTCACGCAAATTCAGTGTACGGATAAAGATACCAAATTCCTAAATTTTTGGTCATTAATTAAAACTTGTCATGCAGAGAAAAGGATTTTAGCCCCACTGACCAACTCTTCTCTCTGCACAAAACTTGACTGGACGTCCACCTATTTCAATGAAAGTTGTCACAATGATAAAGGTCAGTGCCAGGATCATTTAAATAATCACACATTAAATTTTATATAGATGAACTGTTGATTAATTATATACATTACATGTTTGTTAACCATGTTTGATAGATTGTTTTGAGAAGCATAAAAAGTCTCTGTTCATGGTTGGGGAGATTGGAGGAACAAACAACAATTATGCACGATTTCAATGCAAAACCTTCGAGGAGGTCAAGGCCATGGTACTAGATGTCGTCCAAGCCACAGTAGATGCTGCTACTGTAAGTTTTTTTCTTCTAATATCACTGGAATTCATTCTAGTGGTAGTTTTACTCTCCTTTTCAAATGTTTGTGTTACAACTTCAAACAGTATTTCTCAATATTGATTCTTTTAACTGGTTCAGTTGCAGAGAATTATGGAATATAGAGTATAAACCTCAAAGAAAAATAGACAACGAAAGAGAGAAGAAGAGCTATTGATTTTTCATTAACAAAAACAGTTACAATAAGCTCATGCTTTTATACTCAAGGCTGAGCTTAAGCAGAGACGAGTTGAAGAAGAAGATACAAACAAGTTGAAGAAGAAGACTAAAATCAGACTTAGCTGTCGTTACAACCAATGTAAAGTACAAAGAGCAAAACGACACCGTACAAGATTATTAAAAGCACAAATTACAAGAAGCTCCTCTACTATTCATTTTATTCTAACATCCCCTCGTAGACCAAACCACTGGCCTTGTTCCAGTAAATTTGCTCTGTTCTGCATTCTGTTTCTGTACTGCCTCTTCTTTGGTTCTACTTAGAACCTGCTCAGTTCTTCATACAGATTCTACATACCTGATCTGAACTAAATCAAAGTTTCAGCACAGTTTCAGCATAAGGACTACAAATATGCAGACTGCAAATTGAATTACAGTAAACTGAACCCAAGCAGATCCAGGCAAAGTTTGAGCAAACAGGTTGCATAAACTGATGAACTGAAACCCAGCTGATCTCAAATCAGTAAACTGATAAAACCTTCAAAAAAAAAACCAGTAAACACAGCAACTGATACTAACTCCAAACCAGTAAACTTCTTCTTTAGGCAGTTCGGTATAGCAAACATCTGTAAGCTTTCAAATTCCAACTTCAACTCAGCATTTCACAATCATCAACGCAACTTAACATTTCAAATCTGTATTTTCAAAAAAAAAAACTTATCCTACACAACTGCTCATCTTCAATTCAGTTCTACTCCATTCCAACTCATCAACTTTATCTTTCAACATAACAACAACATTCTTTAATCAATCTCTTCACAACACAGTTACAACTTAGCACTTCAAAGCAAAAATTCCTGCACTCAACGATGCAGTTCAGTCCACAAATTCCTGCACTTCAACTGATGCAGTTCAGTCACAAAATTCCTGCACTTCAACTTATGCAGTTCAGTCACAAAAATTCCTGCACTTCAACTTATCAGTTATACCAACTGAGTTCCTGCTTAGTTCAATAACCATGAACAAACTCTCTGTATCAAAACAGCAATAACCAACCATGAACAGACTTTTCTTATACAGATTCTGCACTATTCTATTCTTATTTCAGTAACATGTCCAGCAGACTGCCAGAACAAGGTTCCTGCACTCAAATTATGCAGTTCAGCATGTTCTCATCCTATCATCAACAGCATCATCAACCAGTAGCACTACAGTAACAATCAACCAGTATCAACCAGCATCAACCACATCAACAAAAAAAAATCAAACATTACTTCAGTAACATTCAACAGCAACATCAGTCATCAATCAAACATTACTTCAGCAACATTCAACAGCAACATCAGTCATCAATCAAACATTACTTCAGCAACATTCAACAGCAACATCATCATCAACCACACATCAACCAAATCATATCACACCATCTAAACTGAGTAATTTAATCACCATGCCATGTTAATTCCTGCACTGAGCTTCAAGCTACAACAACTACCAACATCAGCAACTCAACAAACCAACTATAATAGTAGTCAGATCAGTGGACAGATTTTTAGCAGAAAAAAAAAATGCACTTCATGACTCAGTTGCCAAGTGTACTGAAACCACTGTAAGCTTTTGTTTTAATTCCTGAAACTGTGAGATCGAAAGAGCCTTTGTCAAAACATCAGCAATTTGTAACTTGGACGAACATATTGCACCAGAACCTTTTTGGCTAATACTGATCCCTTATATAGTGGGCATCTATCTCGATATGCTTTGTTCTACATGAAAAACCGGATTGGCTCCAAAGCTCCTGCACTTATGTTATCGCACCAAATTATGGGAATGGAGTTCAATTTCACATCTAATTCGAAAATAGCTATTCAGCCATGCTAATCAGTTGCTGTTTGAGCCAAAGCCCTATTCAGCTTCGGTGGATGATAGTGCAACCACCTTTTGCTTACGAGAACTCCATTGCCTAAATTGGGACCAAGATACACGCAATACCCACTTGTGGATCTTCATCATCCAAATTACTACCCCAATCCGCATCAGCATAACATTCAACCACAATGAGGCAGCTGGTTTGAAAAGAAGACACATGGAAAGAAGTGCCTTTAATGTATCTCAACACACGTTTACAAGCTTGCCACTGAAATTCTGTTGGAGCTTGAAGGAATTGGCTTGCTTATTGACTGTAAAGCTAATGTCAGCCTTGTTAACGTTAAGTACTGTAATGCTCCAATGGTGCTACGATAGAGACTAGCTCCTTAAATAATTCACTATCACCAACAAACAATTTTGTCCCAACAGCCATGGGAGTAGGACAAGAATGAGCATCTTGCATTTTTGTCTTGATAAGCAAATCAGTGACATATTTGGACTGCCTAAGTGAATTCCTTCATCTGTTCTTGTAGCTTCCAACCCCAAGAAGTATGTGACTGATCCCAAGGTTTTTAGGGCAAATTGATCTTCAAATCAAGAACCAACTTGCTAATGGAAGAGTTGCTGGATCCAGTTATCAAAATTCATCAACATAGATGAGCACATAGAACTTGACCTGGTTCTTGAGGATAACAAACTGGAGTCAGAAACTGAATTATGGAAACCTTTTTCCTAATGCTTGCTTTAATCTGTCAAACCAGCTCTTGGAGCTTGTTTCAGGCCATACAATTCTTATTAAGCTTACAATATGCAAAGGGCAGGTAGAACTCTCAAACCCAGCAGGTTGTTGCTGTAAACAGTTTCACTCAATGTCCCATTCAGAAAAGCATTGTTTACATCAATCTGCTGTATGTCCCAGCCATATGAAACACAAGCGTAAAAATAATACGAATAGTACATGGTTTAATGACTGGACTAAATGTTTCAAAATAATCTAACCCAGGAGTTTGCTGAAACCCTTTTGCTACCAACCTAGCTTTATATTTTTGTAAAGTTCCATCAGCATGAATTTGTTCTAAAAACCCACTTATTTCCAACAACATTCATATCAGGAGTTTTAGGAACAAGAGTCCAAGTATTTTCCTTAAAGAGCATCAAACTCATCTTTCATAGCACTTTTCCACTCACACTAGCCAAAGCTTCAGGTATGGAATTAGGTTCTGGTTGTATGGGTAAGGCTGATGATTTGGAAGAAAGAAATGGTGGTTGTTTGGTCAGCAGTCTTTGAACGAGTGAGCATAGGATGAGTGTTGGAAGATTGAATCTGATTGATTTAGTTCGACTTGGGAGGGCTGGTTGATGTTGGTTGATGCTGGTGAAAGGAGCTGGTTCTGATGATTTTTCGTTTCATTAGTGTAGTTTTGTAAATTAGGGACTAAAGTATCATACTTAATGTGTTCTGGTTGAGGCTGTGATGATGTTAGATCAACTACAAGCGGACAAGAGGATGAAGTCCCTAGATTTGACTGAAAATTGGAATATTTGATGTTTTTAACAGGTGAGATCAATTGCAAAGAACAGTTGTGGGTGATTTTAGAAAGGCATGGAGAAGTGTGTAAGCAGTTTGAGATGTGGGTAAGACTTGAGACCTGTCTGTTTTTGAATTGACATTATCATGGATTGGAATGGTTGATTGTTGGAATTATCACGGCAAGGATCAGCTGTAGAACAATCATGATGCAAGGAGTATTGTCTCTGGGCTGTGATCAGTTGCAGTAGGCATTACAGTGAAGGAAAATGTGTCACTGGATCATCAGAATTGATATGACTGACTTGTTCTAAGGATGTTTTTGAAGGACATACCAGGAAAGTGAGACTCAAAACCCCTTTTAAAAGGAAATTCAGACTCATTAAGTGGACATTTGGAGTGATAAACATTTTTCCTTCAGAATTGACACACTTATATCCTTTGTGAATAAGACTATAACCAACAAACACACATTTGGAAGAATGAAAACTCAATTTGTTTATTAAAATCCTAAGATAAAGAAGCAAGCACTTCCAATGTTTTAAGAGAAGATAAAGTGGTTTTGATGCAAACAAGACTTCATATGGTGACAGAAAATTCAATACAGAGGTAGGCATTCTGTTTATAAGGAACACTGCTGTTTCAAATGCAAGCCACCAATAATGTGGCATGGATGCATGAGCTAACAAGGTAAGACCAGTTTCAGCATATGTCTATGTTTTCTCTCACTTCGACCATTTTGTTGATGAACATATGCACACGAATGCCTAAATTGAATTCCTACAGTGGTGAGATAAGAAATGAGACCCTTATATTCCCACCTTGATCAGATTGCAAGCATTTTAGCTTGCAATTAAATTGTCTTTCGACCAAGTGATGAAACTTGACAAACACAGAATAAACTCAGCTTTTGTTCTTAAGGGAAATAACCAAGTGAAACGACTATAATCATCTATAAAATGGACATAATATCTATATCCTTCTAGAAATAACTGGAGATGACCCCAAACATCACTATGAACTATTTCAAGGGATGAGTAGCTTTAGAGGGTGAAATCGGAAATATTCCTATGAAGTTTTCCTAATTTACAGCATCACAAAAGGGTAACTGTGACATATGTCCAGCAGATTTTTTTTTGCATAGAAGATATGCTTATGTAATGATTCAGCATGCGGGTGTCCTAGTCTATTATGCCAAGTGATAGTTGATTTTCTGAACTATACTAACTGAAGGGCACATGATGTATATTCACTGAAAAAGTATCATGAATGGAGTTGCATTATGTAAAGAAGATGCATTATGGTTTCATTCAACTTATCATACTGCTGAGACAAAGCAAGGTAACACAACTGAGTTTTATTTAAAGAGGACACATTACAAGGTATAGATGAGACACATTACGGCAGATATTGTTTACAAGAATTTGAGTCAGTGACCTCTGACTTACACCTGTTATTAGAAGACTGTATTTCATCATATTATGACAGTTATTAATCGAACTAGCCTTATTTTCTTCATGTAAGTAGGTCCTAAACTGGTTTTTCAACAACAGTAACATAAGTTTGAGGACAGAGATAGACTGACTACTAGGTGTAACAGCAGATGACAGCAGGAAGGAGAAGTATGTGGTGACAGGTTAAGGGTATTTGCAATTGATACAACCCAGCCTTAAGTCCCCCCTGCAACAGAACTGTTCTGGAAGCTTTGTCCTTTACAGTGCAATAATCACAATCAATTCAACAACAACGTTATTATCTTTGGTAAGTTTTGAGATACTAAGTAAATTCTTTGTAATCCTAGGCACACAAAGTACCATTCTTTAAGTAAATACATTGGATTTCAAGGAACTAGGAAGCAAAGCAAAACCAACATGAGAAATGTTTAGAGACTCACCGTTGCCTACTTGTAGTTGATCATTACCATCATAGTTGCGGCTGATTGTTAACTGATTTGGATCTGATGCAACATGATCAGTTGCACCAGAGTCCATATACCAGGCTGGTCAGTGGTGAGTTCGTGATAATAGTAGGCTGAAATGAGTTCATGTTTGGAAAGGATGTAGCTGAGTGGGCAGCAAAGAAGGCTTGGTTTGGGGGTTGCATTTGTGGGATTGCATTTGTGAATTGAGAACCTTGAAGTCTGGCTGTTGAGTTGAGTGAGAAGGCTGCTTTTGCTGATCAGATTGATATTGTTGAACTGGTGATTGTGGCTTCCATGCTGTTGTGAATGATGGTCATACGAACTATTTCCAGGAGCAAACATCTGACCAAATGAATTAGTATGGACACTGCCAGGACCAGCACCAAATTCTTGAGAAAAACCACTAAACCTCTGTGGTGAATTGAGTGAGTCGAGGTACCACCAGTGCCACTATAACTGGTATTAAATTGAGGAAAGGACCATTATAGTTGAACGAAGAGCCATTATAGCTGGTGTTGTAACGATGATAACACTGAATTGCTGTGTGTCCCATTTTACCACACACTTGACAAATCGGTTTTCCTCTCCCATTGTTTCTGCCCCTACCTCTGCCATTTCCAACATATCCAAGGTCGATAGGCAGGTAATTTGAAAGCTGATTTATAACCTCGGATAAAAGATTAGGAGCATTCTGCTTATTGGCAGACCGCCAACAGTCGACGGATAACTCTGTGAAGGTACAGATGCAACATTCTGCAGTGGAACCATATGGTTGATTGATCTAAAATGTCCAGATCCGTACTTCTAGAAGGACTTTCAACAGGTTTAAATGTCCTGATGCTGAGTTGTGAGACTTAGTTAAATTGGGACTGAGTGAGGCCACATTCACTGAACAATTTGAAAA
Source organism: Pistacia vera (assembly GCF_008641045.1). NCBI lineage: Eukaryota > Viridiplantae > Streptophyta > Magnoliopsida > Sapindales > Anacardiaceae > Pistacia > Pistacia vera. Next base: position 43,789 of record NW_022195054.1, on the reverse strand, counting down.
ATCAGGAATTAAATTTCTCAGTCCATTCATATTTCTGCAGTAGGAATTGAGCCTCTTGTAAGTAATTGAATCAAACTTGGATTCAATCCTAGAGGTCAGATTGACGACAACTGCATCGAACTCTGACCTAATCCATCTAAGACAATTGTAACACTTCCTCATCTGAAACAATCTGACCACTGGAAGATAAACTCTCAGCAATCCCTTTCATTTTCTCACATACTCACTCACGCTCAGATTGCCTTTTTGTGTGGTTTGAAGCAGGTTTTTCAAATTCAGAGCTCTAGCTTTAGAATCAGCCAAGAACTCGTTTTCAAGAGTCACCAGATATCAGTAACAACTTGCATTTCCACTTGACTAAACATGCATTCACTAATTGACCAAGGAGCCAGGTTACAAGAAACTTATCTGTCTTTTTCCAGACTATGTACTCTGGATTAATCTTTTCTTTTCTAGGTTTCCTTAATTTCAATTGAGCTTAGCTCTTTCAAATCATCATCACAAGCAATAAGAGGTTCTGGACATGGAATCAAACCTGTTATGTTCTTCAAGATCGTGAGCTCCTACTGTGGAGAGAACTTGAGACCTCCAAAAACGATAATTGTCTCGGTAGTTATCTCTATTCAATTTTGGAGTGATGACCTGAAGACTGGAACTAAGATCGAAGCGTGAGCACTGATTGAGCTGTTAAGCATCTTATCTGTACTCTTGTTTGACAGTGTTGCCAGGAACTCTAGCCATTGACGTTAGTCGTGTAGCTCTGATACCATATAAACCTCAAAGAAAAATAGACAACGAAAGAGAGAAGAAGAGCTATTGATTTTTCATTAACTAAAACAGTTACAATAAGCTCATGCTTTTATAGAGCTCGTTGACTAATAGTTCCAGGGAACTTTCCAACAGGCTGCTTCGCGGTCTATCTAGCTGGACTACAAACCAATGATTCTATAGCTTATGCCTAAAGAGCTTGAACAACTTTTCAATGTATCACAATGAGCACCTTCAACAAGCCATTCAACAACTTAAAATACAATACCGTAATGTCACCATATATAGTATATGGCAATTATTACAATGCATTCTTGTGGATTCTTTGCCATGCTCTTTGTTTGGTCAGTTAATTAATTTCTTAGACATCTCTTAATTACTATATCATTAACTACAAATAAAAATTAATAAGAATTCACGAAATTTTGATGGTAAATCAGTGCAGAAAGCTTGTTGCGGAGTTGAAGGTGAATATGATTTTAGTCTAACAAGAATGTGTGGATATTCTGATGCTCTAGTTTGTGGCAATCCCCGTGAAGGCATAAGCTTGGGGATGACGTTTATTTGACTCAGAAGGCTTATAAGATCATGGCATCTTGACTCATTCGATACCTCTTCCCAAAGCTTCAATATTTTCATCACTTAAGTTTTGTACAATATACTTTGTTAATAGTTAATTAATAAAAACATTTTGCTCTTGCTTTTTTTTTTTCCCCTTATAATAGGGGTAAGTGTTTTTTTTTCTAGGAAATTATTCAGATCATAACCCTTGAATGGCCAAGTGGTTGGATAAGGACTTTTAGGTGTAATATTTATTTATAATTTAAAATTTAATTTAATTTTAACTTAAATATTGGAATGGATACATAAATTTCTATAACATTTGCCTTGTTTATTTATAAAATAAAATTTAATTTAGTTTATTATTTTAATCTAATTATTGAATTGTTTAATTTAAAAATTAAATGTATTATATAGGATGTCATTGTAATAAGTAATAACCTATAGAATATTTTTAAATATTAGCTCCCAGCCATTGTGTTAAGTGTAGACCAAATTGTGTCCAATAAAGATAGGTATGAGGATGGGGAAATCAGAGAGATTCAAAGCGTTTTTAATGTTGATTATTTTTCTTTTCGACGTAAATTGCTTATTGTGAGATTGAAAAATGGAAAACCTCTGAATCCAACTCATTTAGTTTGACATTTTTCCAAGACCTCTTTGTTTTTGCTGTATCTACGATTAAAGAAATGAGAACAACATTGCGCCATGATTTTGAGAAAATAGTGGGCACAAATAAAATACGGTGGGTTTGTCTCCTGAAAACTAAAGAAGAGGATCCAGTGAAATAAAAGATACCAGTTAGAGCAGGACACAATTATGTAAGAGAATGTTTTCCAGGGAATTTAGGTGAAGCCATTGATCAAACAAACTTCCATCAGATGTTCGAGAAAATGTCTCATTAACAAACATGCTTATTAAAACGTAAATATGTAATTGGTTTTAGTGTTTTATTTTTAAAGCGTTACAATTTTCAATAAAGATTCTGTCTATAAGAATCCAAATTGACTTAACAACTGATTATTGCATGGACTTAATCCTACAGTTCTCTTGTATGCAGTTTTGATTCAATGTAGGAAAGAACCACCAGAAGAAATTGAGCGAGGGTAGAACAATATCTGCTTGATGGAATTGACAAGCGGATACCTATTCCCTTGGTTTCTTGCAGACTTGTATGAGGGATATGCATTCCTTAACGATGTAGGAAATGCCATTCTTGTCAGTTGAGGGAGGCATATCATTCCTAAAGTGTTTCTTAAAAATGTGGGGATGCCATTCTTGTCAGCTGAGGAAGGGATCTCATTCCTAACCTTTTAAACATTATGAATGTTGTAGTTTATATACTAAACTTCATCATTTGAACAAGCTCTCTTGGTTACTATCTCGCCATCTCTGCATCAAATAGGAGGATCTCATCTTTTCGTCTCCACACAAGTTAACAAGGTAATAGACTTTCGAACTTGATTTTATCTTTTAAATATTCTTCAATTTTAGCTTAAATTCCATGTTTCTGCAATTTAAACTTTGTTTATTGAGCTTCTACTCTATTTATTTATTTATTTATTTTTTTTAACTGAAGTATTATATAGCTTTTGTTCTGTTTTCTTTGGCTGTGGTTTTAGATTATGCAATTTCATTAATTTTTGCATTCTGAAATTTGTTTGGTTAGCATTGGCTAGAAATTACCAGTCTCGTAAAGAACTCTGCCTATACGATTTCCTTAAAACAGTTCATGATGCAGAGAATATATTATTAATATTATTTAGCATAAGTTTCCTATTTAATAAAATATTAATTAGGAATAGTTTTTAGTTTTCCTTTTTTACTTAGGATTCCCATTTAATAAAATATTAGGAATATTTTTCAGTCTAGAAATAGGATTTTTCCTAACTAGTATAAATAGGACAACATAGTCAGTTTATTGTAATATTTTCTTTAATTCAGAATTTTAATTCAAAGGTTTTCTTTAAACCTAGTTATTTTCCATTGTTCCAACCACAATCACCCTATTCTAGCCCTAATTGTTGAAGATTTAATTTCCCTACAACTCTTCTGCTACGTCAGTTCAGGTCATAGAATTTGACATACACAATCAGTGTTCTGATAGCATACCTAGAATTAAAGTTATCTAGCTGTTTAGGTTGGAGTTCTGCAGTAGAATTGTAGTGATAAACCCAGTGAATTAGTGACCAACAAATTATAAGTTGAAAACCTTAGAAGCACAATATCTGGATGTAGTTATTTGAAAAGAGCTCATCTCATTGTATGAAATAATAAAAAGCTAAAGTAGTAGGATTATGAGAAAAAAAAAAAAAAATAATAGTAATAGTGCATGTAACGACTACAACTATCCGCAAAAGACTCAAGCAAATCATTGGAACCAGCAAAGAAATATTCTGAATCAATCTAAAATCCTACAAACATACATCCATCTCATTCTCTCTTTGACTAGGGTTCTAACCATCATCAATTACTTGACTATTTTAGAAAGTGGAGCCTACACTTTATATATATATATATATCAAATGCACTTAATTTTTTTTATATAATTAAATTTGAAATTTAAAGTTTAATTATAATTTTGAACTTAAATCCTATATTTTAAAACTCGAGGGTTTTTTATTTTATTTTTTCTTCCACATTTCACATTTGATTCCATTCCCTCAAGATTCCTTGTTATAACCAAACAATGAAATCTTCTTCATTCCCTTCTTTCATTCCATTTGCATTTCTATTACCATTCCCATTCTATTCCATAAAAAAATATATGACATGAGGACTTGTATTGGTCAGTTTAATTAGGATTGAGGATTAGGTTTAAAAAATAATATTCTTGAACTAAAAGGCGTAATCAAATTTATAATAATCCAATCTCAACAACGAAAGTAGGAAATAGGAATAGCAATGGATCTCAAAATTACTTGAAATACATCTTTTTTTGCTGACATATTTACTCGGTCAAACATAACCGGATTATCAAATACTCGTTTCCCATTGGCATCATTAAAGCTAGGAAAAAAAGTTTTAGGCTGTGTTTGGTTAGGGTTGTTGGCAGATAACTCATGTTATCTATCTTTGATTCCAGACATTCCTTTGTTTGGTTTGACAGTAATATAAGATTATGAGAATGAAACAATCCCAATAGTGAATACTGTTGGTCATTTTAGGGGTTATCAGATTACCTAGTCCGAGGGTGTTAATCTTTTTTTATCAGGGTTGTCTTTTTTTTTTTTTTTTTTTTTTAACCAACTTTGACCTTAAATAAAAGTCATTTCAGACTGAATTTCCCTCAAATGTCTACCAAATAACAATTAGCTCAGATCTCCTACATTTGAGATTTTAGCTAAAACATTTCAGTCAAAAAAAGTTTAAAAGTTAACAAAAATACCCCTATCCACCAAAGACCACCATTGACCACCAAAAATAGTCGTCAAATCGATGCACGACTAGCGGGATCTGGCCGGTCGTGAGCCAATTTGTCTGTTTTCAGCCATATCGAAGGCCGAAAAAGACTAGATCGCGTGGATTTGGCCCAAAATGGCTAAACATATCTATCCATTTGTGGCCGTTTTTGGCTAGATCCCCGATGATCTGGTTGTTGTTGGCCTTCAATCTCGCTGGAAATAGCCAGATTAGCGTGGATCTAGTTAGAAATAGCCAAATCGCAATGGATTTGGCCAAAAATAGCCAAAATGGTGAACGGCCGACCAAATCTCGCCGTTCATGCCCCATTTTGGTGATTGGCTTAAGCAGCTGGCAGTGGTGGCCAACGGTCGGCGATAGTCTCTGGTGTCTGGGGGTATTTTGCTAAAATTTAAACTTTGTTGTTGGGTGTTTTAGCTACATTCTCAAATATAGGGGGTTAAATGTGAAAGGAAATGAAACCATTGTTGAAACCATTTTGGAAAAGTTTTTGGAAAAGTTTTATTAAATATAAAGAACCAAGATTGTGTTGTGTGTGATAAACAGAAAGTATAAAATAAGGCTTTTTGATAATCTTTATATGAAAATTCTTAAGGAATAAAGGTTTGAGAAAATTGATGTTTTTTATAAATTCCAATACGCCAGTCTTGTGGTCTTAAGACTTTTTTATTTTGCATTTTGAAAAAGTAATTTTATTTGGATTATGGGTAATTTCAATTGAATCAGTATCAACTAAAATAAATTCATAAACGGTTCTTGTTTTTAATAGATCATCAGGAATAAAATAAAAATCTAGAGGAATTTTTTTGATAAGGTTTCTTGAAGAGTTTGTCCCCATAATTCGGGTTCAATAATACAAATTAATTGGGTTGTTTCCATTTCAATGTATTGAAAAGTTGGATTAATGTTAATAGGTTTTGATGGAGAAGGTGAATAAGATGTTGGTATTGTAAGGAATTGTTGGTAATTTTTTGGTAGTGATGAAGAAACATATTCTTCATCTAGAAGACTGAACCCATTTGGTTGGGTAATAATGGTTTTCTTTTTATTGAGTTTTGAAGGTTTTGATTGTGAGATAATAGGTTGTTGAGGTGGTAGCATTGCATACGCTGCTTTTGATTTTGGATTATTTTGTGGTTTGATAAGAGTGCCCATCTTTTCCTCACTTTCTCTCAAAAATATCTCGTCTTGAAAGTTATTATGAGAGAGCGTATTAGAGTAAAAAGTTTTTTATTCTTTTATTTTATTGAAAACATGATTTTGAAAATTTTTAAATTTTAATGCAAAATGTTTAAAACATGTTTTTGTAATGCAAGCATCCAAAATTTTCCTAGTATCAAGCCATTCTCTTTTGGGAACAATCTCTAGACTCTCTAGTTTAGTAATAGCATTTATCCTAGATATGAAAATATTTTTTAAATTACAAATGTCTTTTACTAATGGAGGATTAACAAATTCAAATATTACTTCTTGTCCTAAAATATTTGTAGTGATTCATTTATTATTTGAGGTAAAAGGGTAAATTTGAGTAATAAAGGGGGTACCTAATATAACATTTTAATCTAAATCTTTTATTAGATCTTTTACTAGAATAAAAGTATTTTTAATACAAAAATTTTGTATACATACATGAGCATTATATAATTTATAATTAATGTTTAATTGTTAACCTTTAGCTCCATGTAATCTTTCTTTTGTCTTTTCATACAATTTTGACAAGCTCATGTGTCTATTAAGGCTTGAGTGATAATATCTAGTTCATGATTAATATTAATCCTAATATAAACATGCCATTTTTGAAATTGAATTTTAGAGATTTCATTAATAAATGATTCTTTAGTTTTTCTCAATAATTTTTAATTCTGATTTTGAGGTTGATGGTTGTCCTATAGTTTCTTTAGAGGCTTTTAAGCATAATAAATCTGTCTTAATTTCAAAATTATCCTTTTTGTAATTCTTAGACTTGATTTTTTAGAATATTAATATCTTCTTGTAAGTCACTTAGAGTAAATTGTGTAGGTTTTTCAAATCTTTTTAATATATCTTTTAAATGATAAGAATCTACATCTTTTTGTTTTTCTTCAGATAAAATTAATTTTTTAAGTTTTAATAAATATTCTCTTTTAATATCTTCATCCTGAATTTTGTCAATAATATCTAATAAAAATTCTTTTGATTTGGTGATAACATTTATTGACTTAGGTCTAGAGGTTGATATCATATTTATTGATTTCATTGCATAGTAGCAAGGCCCTATGCAATCACAATCGTCAGAATCTTGTGAAGACTTTTTCATTGTTTCATAAGAGTTGTCTTGAATTTGATCAATCATATCTCTGTTATATGTATCATAACTAGATTTTTTTTCAGAGTTTGTTTGAATAATATTTAATAATTGTTGTTTTAATTCTGAATCTATTTCTATTTTGTTAATTTGATTTTTCATATGACACTTAGTTGCATAATGACCTTGTTGTTTACACTTCCAATATGTGATAGATTTTTTGGATATTTTCTTATTAGAAGATTTTTTTCTTTTTATAAGGCTTATCATAAAATTTTTGCTCATATTTATAATCTTTTTTATAATAAGGTTTTCTATATTGTTTTTGTTTTTATCTCTTTTATATTGAACAGAGGGAGGTAATATTTTTTCATAACCATATTGATTACAAAATCCACTTAATTCTGTTTTCTTATGTTTTAATTCATTTTTTAATTTAGCTTTTAATTTTAAATCAGTACAAATTATTAAAGCTCCATTGTTAATAAAACTAATGAAATCTCCATAAGTAAAATCTTCATAAGGTATATTTCCATCAAATTTTTTGTATAATGCATTTTTAACAGTTTGACTGAATAATCTAAGTAGATCATCTAGGAACATTTCTTTCCAATACGGTTTCCTACAGTCTATTCTTGTAAATACTTTTTCTGAAAACATATCCTTATATCATCTAAAATCTGTCACAGTTGGACATTTTAAATTTGATAATATTTTTTGTGACCTTTTCTGAAAACTTGTTGGGTCTCCTACAAAGCTTTTAGTTATTGCATAGATTAATGTAGAGACCACGCCTTCTTCTTCTTGTTCATACTCCATTTAACTAGTACCTTATGTTTTGACTTTTCTAATCTTTTTGTTGCATGTAATATTAATTTTTGATGAGCTTCTATTAAATCATTATCCCAACAATTTTTTAGCATTCTTGTGAATCTTGAAACTAATATTTTTGCTATTTGGTGATCAGTGTTTTCGTGGACTTCATGGGTTAATGCTGACATTGTCATTTCTTGTAAAATATTTAATATTTGATGTTCAACTAATCCATCTATATTCCATTCATCTATTCTTGTTCCACCATAGGTAGATTTTGATATTTGTGTTACATCTTCAAATTGTATATTTGGTAAGAAAGGTCTTGGGTAATAATTTCGAGTTATAGGATATCTCATATTATTTCTCATTTCATTAATGGATAAGTTTTGAAAATTTTGATTTAATTCTTCTATAGGGTCTGATTCTGTAAGAACATTAATGTTTGATTTTGAAAGTGCTAATTCATTAAGTTTTTTACTAATAGTTTCTAAAATAGTGTTATGATTATTGAATTTTATTATTTCTTCTTTTGGAAGGTCAAAGGGTTCAAAAAACGGTTTAACATATTTTTGTAAATAAAGAGGTTGAATTTGAAGTTGAATTTTCTATATCTACTATCTCCTTCTTGGGGGTTTTTTAAAATTTTGTGATTATGTGTGTAGTATTATCTTCTGTCCTATTCATTTGTTGACTAATAGTGTGGAGAATTTGATTAGAATAATTGTTTTGATGTTGAATATTTTTAATATCTCTTAAAGATGGTTGTTTTTTTATCATCATCAATTTTATTAATTCTTTTAAAGGGTGATACTATTATTTCTGCTTATTGATGTTCTATTTTTATTTCTTCTAGAGGTGAATGTACAGATGTAATGATTTTATTTGTTGATGTTTGCCAATTTTTTGTTGTATTAGTTGTTACATATAAGGTAGGATCTTAAAAAATTGAGGATATAATAAAAGAAATGTATTGAAAATGAATAGTAAATGTTATTTTAATAATAAATGTGAAAGGAAATAAAATAATGTAATAAATGTGAAAAGAAAAGAAATAATGAATAATAACTTACAAGTAGAAATTTGATGAAGAAACATTTATTGCTTGGTTATTTTTACAAAGTGTTTTTCAAAGGACACTATAAATTTTTGCTCTCTCGTTCTTGCCTTCTACTCTTCCATTTCAAGTGATACAGGAGCGGATTTCAAATACATTTGAATCCGTCTTCATTATTACAATACATAATAAAATATAAATTAATTGATGAGTTGATGAGTTGTCTTGAATATGTGTCTTGAATTATTGACAGCTTGTCTTGATATTGGCTGACAAAATGATCTTGTTGATTAGGAATCTTGAAAAATCTTGATATCCACCGAAAGTATTGAACACGTAATAAAGCTGATGCTGAGTCGTTGTCCTTTCTTTTGATGAGTTATTGAAATCATAATTGATCATGGAACATTGCATAATAGTCATCTTCGTCTTGATCACTTGGTGTTGTCCGAATTTGCTTTTTGAGATGAAAAAGATCCAATGGCCATAATAATTTTATCCATATCTTCAGTAGTTTGACATTGAGCCAACTCAGCCAAAAGTTTTGATTTTTGCATCAGAAATGTTGATTGTTGTTGAGGTTGACATAAATGAGGGTGTTGAGAAATCTATACTCGCATAGCTTGTGGGCTAACATTTTGGATTGAAAAGCTAGGCCACCATTTAATAAAGAATTTCCTTCGTAATTCTCTGAATTTTGGAGGAGGAGGTGTAGTGATATAAAATTGCCAACTTATTATCCAAGCAATTAAGAAATTGTTGGAAAATGCTAGCAAATGTTCTTCACTGTTATTGAATTTTTTGGCGAATAATTGATATCCTTTCGAAACCGAAGGTGGGAGAATTTTTTCATTTAAACCAAATAAATGAAACCATTGTTGAAACCATTTTGGAAAAGTTTTTGGACAAGTTTTGTCAAATATAAAGAACCAAGAATGTGTTGTATGTGATAAACAGAAAGTTATAAACCAGAATTTTTGATAATCTTTATAGGAAAATTCTTGAGGAACAAAAGTTTGAGAAAATGAGTGTTTTTTATAAATTTCAATATGCCAATCTTGTGGTCTCAAGACTTTTTTTAATTTGCATTTTGAAAAAGCAATTTTATTTGGATCAATTCTATTTGGATTATGGGTAATTTCAATTGAATTAGTATCAACTAAAATTAATTCATAAGAAGTTCTTGTTTTTAATAGATCATTAGGAATAAAATAAAAATCTGGAGGAAAATTTTTTGACAAGGTTTCTTGAAGAGTTTGTCCTAGAATTCGGGTTTAATAATACAAATTGATTGGGTTGTTTTTTTTTTTTTTTTCAATGTATTGAAAAGTTGGATTAATGTTAATAGGTTTTGATGGAGAAGGTGAATAAGATGTTGGTATTGTAAGGGCTTATTAGTAATTTTTTGGTGGTGATGAAGAAATAGATTCTTCATCTAGAAGAGTGAACCGATTTGGTTGGGTAATAATGATTTTCTGTTTATTGGGTTTTGATTGTGGGGTAATAGGTTGTTGAGGTGGTAGCATTGCATACACTGTTTTTGATTTTGGATTATTTTCTGGTTTGATGGGAGTGCCCATCTTTTCCTCACTTTCTCTCAAAAAAATCTCATCCTGAAAGTTATTATGAGAAAGACTTTTAGGTAAAAAAAATTTTATTTTTGTATTTTATTGAAAACATGATTTTGAAAATTTTTAAATTTTAATGCAAAAAGTTTAAAACATGTTTTTGTAATGCAAGCATCCAATATTTTTCTAGTATTGAGCCATTCTCTTGTGGGAACAATTTCTAGACTCTCTAATTTAGTAATAGCATTTATCCTAGATAAGGAAATATTTTTTTAATTACTGATGTCTTTTACTAATTGAGGATTAACAAATTCAAATGTTACTTCCTATCTTAAAATATTTATTATAATTCCTTTATTATTAACCGTGAATAGGTAAATTTGAGCAATAAAGGGGGTTTCTAATATAATATCTTGATCTAAATCTTTTACTAGAATAAAAGTATTTTTAATACAAAAATTTTGTATACATACATGAGCATTGGATAATTTATAATTAATATTTAATTGTTGACCATTAGCTCCATGTAATATTTCCTTTGTTTTTCATAATATTTTGTTGGAATTAATCCTTCTCTCATACACAATTTTGATCAACTCTAATATCTACCAAGACTTGTGTAATGATATCTAATTTATGATTAATATTAATCCTAATGTAAACATTCCATTTTTGAAATTGAATTCTAGAGATTTCATTAATAAATGATTCTTCAGTTTCTTCAATAATTTTTAATTCTGATTTTGAGGTTGATGGTTGTCCTATAGTTTCTTTAGAGACTTTTAAGCATAATAAATTTGTCTAAATTTCAAAATTATCATTTTGTGATTCTTTGACTTGATTTTTAAGAATATTAATTTCTTCTTGTAAGTCATTTAGAGTAACTTGTGTGGGTTTTTCAAATCTTTTTAATATATCTTTTAAATTATAAGAATCTACATCTTTTTGTTTTTCTTCAGATAAAATTAATTCTTTAAGTTTTAATAAATATTCTCTTTTAATACCTTCATCCTAAATTTTATCAATAATATCTAACAAAAATTCTTTTGATTTAGTGATAATATTTATTGACTTAGGTCTAGAGGTTGATATCATATTTATTGATTTCATTGCATGGTAGCAAGGCCCCATGCAATCACAATCGTTAGAATCTTGTGAAGATTCATTCATTATTTCAGAAGAGTTTTCTTGAATTTAATAAATCATATCTATATTATCTGTATCATAACTAGATTCTTTTTTAGAGTTTGTTTGAATAATGTTTAATAATTGTTGTTTTAATTCTGAATCTATTTCTAATTTTTTAATTTGATTTTTCATTGGAGACTTAGTTGCATAATGACCTTGTTGTTTATATTTCTAACATGTGATAGGTTTTTTTGGATATTTTCTTATTGGAAGATTATTATTATTATTTTTTATAAGGCTTATCATAAGATTTTTGTTCATATTTATAATCTCTTTTATAATAGGGTTTTCTATATTGTTTTTGTTTTTTATCCCTTTTATATTGAATAGAGAGAGGTCATATTTTTTTATAACCATATTGATTACAAAATCCACTTAATTCTGTTTTCTTATGTTTTAATTCATTTTTTAATTTAGCTTTTAATTTTAAATCAATACAAATTATTAAATCTTCATTGTTAATAAAACTAATTAAATCTCCATAAGTAAAATCTTTATAAGGTATATTTCCATCAAATTTTTTGTATAATGTATTTTTAACAGTTTGACTAAATAATCTAGATAGACCATCTAGGAACCTTTCTTTCCAATACGGTTTTCTATAGTCTGTTCTTGTAAATACTTTTTGTAAAAATATATCCTTATACCATCTAAAATCTGTCATAGTTGGACATTTTAAGTTTGATAATATTTCTTGTGATCTTTTTGAAAATTTGCTGGGTCTCCTACAAAGCTTTTGGTTATTGCATAGATTAATATAGAGACTGCGTCTTCTTCTTCTTGTTCATACTCCATTTGACTAGTATCTTCTGTTTTGACTTTTCTAATCTTTTTTGTTGCATGTAATATTAATTTTTGATGAGCTTCTATTAAATCACTATCCCACCAATTTTTTAGCATTCTTGTGAATCTTGAAACTAACATTTTTGCTATTTGGTGATTAGTGCTTTTGTGGACTTTATGGGTTAATGCTGACATTGTCATTTCTTGTAAAACATTTAATATTTGATGTTCAGCTAATCCATCTATATTCCATTCATCTCTTTTTGTTCTACTGTAGGTAGATTTTGATATTTGTGTTACATCTTCGAATTGTATATATGGTAAGGAAGGTCTTGGGTAATAATTTCGAGTTTTAGGAAATCTTATATTGTTTCTTATTTTATTAATGGATAAGTTTTGAAAATTTTGATTTAATTCTTTTATAGGGTTGGATTCTATAAGAACAATAATTTTTTTATTTTGAAGGTGCTAATTCATTAAGTCTTTTACTAATAGTTTCTAAAATAGTGCTATAATTATTGAATTTTATTATTTCTTCTTTTGGAATGTCAAAGGATTCAAAAAATGGTTTGACATATTTTTGTGAATATAAAGGTGTTGAATTAGAAGTTGAATTTTCTATTTTTACTATCTCCTTCTCAGGAGTTTTTGAAAATTTTGTGATTATGTGTGTAGTATTATCTTTTATCCTATTCATTTGTTGACTAATAGTGTAGAGAATTGATTAGAGTAATTGTTTTGATGTTGAATATTTTTAATATCTCTTAAAGTTGGTTGTTTTTTATTATCATCTATTTTATTAATTCTTTTAAAGGGTGAAGCTATTATTTCTGCTTGTTGATGTTCTATTTTTATTTCTTCTAAAGGTGGATGTACAGATGTAATAATTTTATTTGTTGATGTTTGCCAATTTTTTGTTGTATTAGTTGTTACAAAATTAGTTTTCTTTTCACTTAAATTTTGATAATATTTTCTATTTTCTAACCAATTAAAGAAATAAATATTTTATTTTAATTTTTCTTGTTTATTATACCATTCAGATCTAAGGGTATTTTGTTCCTCTGGTTTAAATAATTTAAAGAAAATTTGTCTTTTTTCTTTATTATAATTTTGTAGGAATTCTTGTTTTAATAATTCTTTATTAATTTCAAAGGGTTTAGTTATTGTGTTAATTTGACTATAATTTTCTAATACTTCTAATTGTGTTGATGAACAATGTGGAGTTGATGTATTTTCATATGCAGGTTTTGGTACAGAAGGGTGGTAATTTTCACCTACTGATTTACTTGTTGAACTTGCTTATGAGGGCCCAGGTGTAGTGATTTCTTCAATCCTAGGGTTGTGATAATTTTTATTAGTAATTATGGGTTGATTTTGTTCTAAAGAAGTTTCTCTAAATTTTAATCTTATTGTATCATTTGGTTCTTGTATTATTTGTTGTATTTCAGATTAATTTTGATCATGTAGAGGTTTTGGAGGGCAAAATTTTTCTAATTTCTAATCTGTTTGTTTAACAATTTCATCTCAAACTAATCTTTTCGGTGTAAAAGTTTTATGTTTTGTTTTATCAGCTTCCATGATAATTGTGTGTTCTGGTGGGAACGTCCTGGTGGGAACATCCTAATAACTCTTAGACTTATTGTGGTATTCATAACTTTGTAATAAATCTTATATATTAATGCTAATGGTTGGGTTTTATCTTGATAAGTAAGATTGAAAGCTTTTAAATTAATAGTTAATGTAAACATTATTGTTGGATTATATAATTCTATTGTAAAGTTTGGATAACAATCAAAATATATTTGATCACGTTCTAAATTAGAATTCATACTACTAATAAAGAGTTATTGAAGTTTAAATTTCTTGCATCTCTTAACATAATTAATATTAGAATGTTTTGTCCAAATCTAAATAATAGTTTTACTGCTACTTGTACTAATCCTATGTGTAAAAATTTATAATTGTTTTGTCTATGTTTATGAATTGCTTCTTTCGAAAAAAAGTTGAATTTCTTCAACCTTTTCTTCGGTTATCATTATTGTGTCTTTTATTGTTTTAATAGAGTAATCTGACATAAATTCAAAACTATCGATTTGATTTATTGTGTCTTTTCTAATTGGTGGTATGTTCCAGTTATGTAAGTATTGATCAATTTTTTCCATATTGATTTCTTGTGTATTAATAGATTTGATTAATTCTTGATTATTGTTTGTGTTTTGTTGTTGATTATTAATTTTAATAGCGTTACTACTACTACTATCATCTTGTTTACTACTACTTCCTAATCTCTTTAAGAAATTAGATATTTTAAAAATAATTCTGACCTAAAAGTACCAGTTTTTCTCCTAGATTACAGGACCACCTAACACAGCTGACCAACGGTTACAAGTTGACCAAGCGCACCCTCCAGGCTGACCAAGCATAACCTAGAATCAATTCTAGAGTTCTTTTAAATTAAAACCTTCTATATTTATCTAATCCTTAATTTAATTAAGAAATGAACAATACTATGGATAAACAGTAAACTGCTGTAGCGTGTGAACAGTAACAGTGATTTTAAACAGTATTTTGCTACAGTATGACCTAAATTAACTCATTATTTATTTTGTTATTGTATTATTAAAATAACAACAGAAATAATGTTATTGTAATAATTTGAAAATCAACATCTTTTTCAATAATAATAATAATAATTAATGTTGAGCTGAAAGAATTGGTTATTAGTGGACTACCAAAACAGAGGTAAATATGCAATAACATCCTCAAGGAATGCTCTCTTTTACAAAACTACATGTAGTGGGAGTTTTCAAATGTCAAGAGTCTGAAAAAGCTCTTTCCAGCCTCCATCGCCACGAGTCTTTTACAACTAGAAGAGCTTGCGATGATTGATTGTGGAGTAGAGGAGATTGTTGCAAACGAAGGAGAGGCAGAGGTAGAGGCAGCTGCTATGTTTGTCTTTCCTCAAGTGACCTCTTCTAGATTCTGGAATCTAACACAACTTAGTACTTTCTACTCTGGGATACATACTTCAGACTGGCGAATGTTAAAGAATTTGAGTGTTTGTGGGTGTGACGAAGTAAAGGTATTTGGGTCAGAACTTTTCAACTTTCAAGAAACTATTGGTGAGGGCCAACCTGATAGTTTAAATCAAAATTCCCTCTTCGTAGTTGAAAAGGTATGAAATCAATTTCATTTCTTTATACTGTGAACATATAATTGGAAGTTGTTGGTGTTGTCTGTATCATTTATAATTCAAAATGCATACTAGTCCAATTTGATCAAACTTAGTTTTAGAACCATTTAACAGTAGACATTATATCAATTAAACTATCAACTTTATTTTGATATTTTATGTTGATTGATTTTTCCTTATTTTTTTTTGTGACAATTGAACTAATTTCTTTTTAGTTGTTGATTTAATGGCCAAGTTCGTATTTTATTGTAAGAGAATGAAGACAAATGTCAATTCAATAATCCTGTCTTGCATTCTTAATATACTAATATGCAATCTTTCTTTGCTACTAACCTTTCTCTATAAATGCACTTAGAAGAATATGTTCTCATGTTTTACTGTTCTAGCATAGGCATAGTATTCTTGTTGCAGTTCAAAGGTTCTATATTGGCAATGCGCAGTTACAGGAAAAGATTATCGAATCCTGTTTATTGTGCCAAGACTTGATTTGCACCAAGACAGTGTCCTAAATAGGCAAAAATATAATCCTAAGAACAATACATTCTTAATTCTTCAACATTCAACAACTACACATTGTTAACTCGCCTAAATTTTTCGATAAACTAAGATCATGTTCATATTATGTGAAAATATTCGTTAATGTTAGCATCTTATCGGTTTGCTTGCAGTAAGACACTTGTTCTTAGTAATAAAGTTATCGTATTTTTCCCAACTGATATCTCAAGTGACGTACGTAGCAGTTGATTTGACACTATTATCATTCAACATATCACATTTTCATGGCAGTTTCAAATATTTTTCTTATTATTTGGAATATTGTTCAAACTGAAATTTCATTTTATAAAGAAGGAAGTACAGAGAAGGAAACTTTTGAGTACTGTGATTTTCTTTCATTTGAATGGAATAGCAAGGAAAAAAAAATCTTGTGGTACATATATTTTTCTTGGAGTTTGCCAAAATTTTCCTTTAAAGTCAAGCAAGATTTGAATAAAAATATACTTATATATTTAATATTTCTCCCTTGTTTACTAGAAAACTTGAAATATATTTAAAAATATACTTATATATTAATTGTGAAGTAAAAATGTTTGGAAAAAAATCAGCTTGAATTTGCTTTTTTTTTTATTGATCTGCAGGTCTTCCTCAAATTGGAGGCCTTGGAATTAGAAATGAAAGACCTCATGAAGATATGGCAAGGCCAATATCCAAAACACCTTTTTGACCAACTGAAATCTCTTGGGGTCGTGAATGATGAATCAGTAGTTTTACTTGAGATATTTTACAATGTGGAAGTGCTGACACTAAATAATAGTTTATACAAAAGTTGTTCTCATATGAGGAAGTTGAGAAACATGCAGGGAAGATTACACGGATAAAAAAATTAGATCTTTTTAGAATTCTTAATCTACAGTGTATGTGGAAAGAAGATTCCAAGCTGAACTCAGTTCTTCAAAATCTTGAAATTCTCTTTGTAGATGGTTGTAACAATATGATCAATATGAATACCATTCTCAACATCTTTCCAAAATTTGACAAGTTTGTGTGTACAAAGATGAACATATTGGAAAGCATGGTATCATTGCCAACAGCTAAAAGTCTAGTGCAACTCAAGGAAATGAGAATTTATGGATGCAAAAAAATGACAAATATTGTGGCAAACAAGGGAGATGTATCAGAAGGTGAAATTTTTTTTAACAAATTGGAGTGGTTATCACTTACGGATTTAGAAAGTTTTGAAAACTTCTATTCTGGAAATTACACCTTCAAGTTCCCATCTTTGGAATATCTAGATGTGATACAATGTCCCAAGCTGAAGAATTTCTCTAGAGGAGTCTTAAGCACACCGAAATTACTGAGAGTGTGGCACAATGAGGAACTAACTGAATGGTGTTGGGAGACTGACCTCGATATCACCATACAAAAGATACATGAAAAAAAGGTACATATCAATTCATAAAGTTGTCTCTTTTACGTTTATGTGGATATTTTTTATTCTTTTCACATCTATTAGGGTCCTTTTATGTAATATGAGTGTTCTAACATCCTTTGAGGATTTGAATATTGGATTTTGTTGTTCAAACAGTAATTCTTGTATGATTTCTTAGTTCCAGTACAATGCTTAGAATGTTAGTTTGATTTGCATTAGAACAAACCAAACTTCAGAAGGCTTAACTTCATTTTCCCTTGTTGGGCCCGGTGTTGAAGGAAAATCGCATAACTTATTCTAAATATAGTTTCCCAAAGTCTTGGCATCTGTTAAATTGCATAATTCCCAGTTTTCGTACAAATATTTAAAGCTGGTGGATGATCACAATTGCAAATTTGATCTAAATTAAGTTTTATTAAGTGTTTTGACTTGCTTTGGATGGTCTGAAGATTGTATTTTGTTTCATATACTAATTTTTTACAGGATTTTCAAGTTTTAGCACAAAAGTCAAAAGCTTAGGCTGTATTTGTTTTTTCCACATAACTGTAATTGGATTCACTTATTCGGACATGTTTTCCCTACCGTCAATGGATTTTCTTCTNAAGTTTTATTAAGTGTTTTGACTTGCTTTGGATGGTCTGAAGGTCGTATTTTGTTTCATATACTAAATTTTTACATGATTTTCAAGTTTTCGCACAAAAGTCAAAAGCTTAGGCTGTATTTGGTTTTTTCCACTTAAGTCTAATTGGATTCACTTATTCGGACATGTTTTCCCTACCGTCAATGGATTTTCTTCTTCTTTAATGTATTTGATTTAGAAACTTTTTATCTTGTTTATGTACTTGAGAATTTTTTTACTACCCTAAAATATAGTTGGCTTTGATCACTCATGAAGCTTGAAATTCTGCTAACCGCATGAACAATATCCAGAGTAGTTGCCGATGAGCCTACTTTAGGCCAGATAGAGACTTCATGAACAAGCAAACATGGCCTTCTTTATCATGAACAACGAAGCCCTATGGCAAATGGATATAAATTTGTTCTTCAAGTTTACCACGTCAAAATGTTGTTTTGCTGTCCAACTATATAAATTTAATATTAAACACTATAGCCATGGCTTCTAAAACTATGTTTCACAACTAGAGATAATTACTTGTTAAAGTCCACACCATCTCTTTGATTATAACCCTTTCCAACTAAGCATGCTTCGAACCAATGTTTTAATAACCAACCCGAGGTGAACTTGACAAAGTTATTGGGTCTTGGGTTGATCAGTTTAACTGGTTGACCGATCGGTCAAACTGGGTGTCCAAAAGTTTAAAATTAAGCAAATACACCCCTAAAAATTCATAAGTCCCTATAGGTTTGAAATTTAGCAAACACACTCCAAATACAAATCAGCGGTCGACTGGTTGGGGGCAGTGACACACCAAATGCAACCCCAATCATCATTTGAGTCATTCTCTAGAAAATCTACCCAAGATCTAGCCGAAATCCGTTCGATTTCAGCCAAATCTCACCACTTCCGATGTTGACAACTTAGGCCAGATCTCATCACCGTCAGCATCGACAACCAACCCTCCCCATCACCACAAAAATAATCCCCTCAGCGTCCTAACCAAAACCCATCTCACCTTACTCCCGTTCGCCTCACCAATCGTCGACTATTGCCGCTACAGTTTTTTTCGATTTTCGATCGATTCACTCACCGAAAATCACCTTCGTCACCACCATTGCACTCACTGGTCCTTCGTCTTCAAAACCCCCAACATCCCAACCTTCAATTGTTTGCCGATTATCATCCCAATTTCTAAGGATTTTGGTGAATAGGGAGATTGGTAACCCAGCCGGTGAAGGCCCTAGTTTCCGATTGAACCACTTCAATCGGTCGAGCCGAGCTGGATTTAAAACATTGCTTTGAACCTTGCAGCTTTAACCCCTAAGATTCCTTCTTTCTTCTTAAAGACCCATTTTCATCCAATAATTGTTGGAATTGAAAGCAATATAATCTAATAATAAATAATTCGAAATCAAAGTTGAACTTCTGGTTTAAAGGAAGAACATAATGCATTCACAATTGAAATCAGAAAGAAAACACCTGATAATTTTTATTATTTTATTCTACTTTGGCATAGGTTACAACAGTCTAGTTATATAGACTTTATTAGGATCTCCTGATAACTCTTAGGTCTAGGATTATCCCTTTAATCAAACAAACAAATAAAATTAAGATAAATCCTATGTTTAAAAACCCTTACTATCCTTATCAAGAACTTCTACACTCCCCCTCAAGTTGGTGAGAAAATATTTAGCATTCCCAACTTCGAAACTAGATTGTCAAAACTCTATCTAGACAATCATTTTCTAAGAATGTCTGTAGTCTGTTGGCTACTAGGTAGATAGATAACACACAACAGCTTGTCGTTAATCTTCTCTTTAATAAAATGCTTATCAATCTCCACATGCTTGGTTCTATCATGATGTACTGGATTATGTGCAATCACAATCACAACCTTGTTATCATAGTAGAGCTTCATAGGATCTTAACTTTTGATTCCTAGCTCTACCAAGAGTCTTTTTAACCATATCAACTCACAAATACCTTGTGCCATTGCCCGAAATTCAACTTCTGCACTGCTCCTTTCAACTACAATTTGCTTCTTGCTTCCCCAAGTCACCAAATTTCCCTAAATGAAGGTACAATACCCTGAAGTTGACTTTCTATCACTCACTGAACCTACCCAGTCTGCATCCGTGAATGCCTCCACCTTCCTTTCATTAGTTTTCTCAAAAAACAATCTTTTCCCAAGTGTCATCTTCAGGTACCTTAAGATTCTATTTACAGCTTCAAGATGCTTCTTCTGTGGGTTATACATGTTTTGGCTTACCACACTTACAGAGAAGGCTATGTCAGGCCTTGTATGAGCCAAGTATATCAACCTCCCGACCAGTCTTTGATATCTACCTTTTTCAACTGGTGTATCTCCACTGTCCTGGTCAAACTTCACATTTAGCTGAATAGGAGTCTCAAGAGGCCTACACCCTAACATTCTAATATCTTTTAATAGATCCAAAACATATTTTCTTTGAGAAACAGAGATTCCCTTCTTACTCGTGGCAACCTCTATCCCTAAAAAATGTCTCAATTGTCCTAGATCCTTTATCTCAAACTCCTTGGCAAGAACTTTTTTTACCATCTCCATTTCTTCCAAATTGTTTCCTACAAGAATAATGCAATCTACATATACTATTAAGATAGTAATCTTACCCCCATTATTCTTGAAAAACAAAGTGTGATTAGTCTAACCTTGTGTGAACCCATAACTTCTAATAACCTTGCTAAATTTTTCAAACTAGGCCATAAGAAACTATTTTAAGCCATACAAGGATTTCTTTAGCTTACAAACCTTCCTCCCTATCCGATTACCTTCAAAACCTGGTGGCAACTCCATATACACCTCTTCTGCCAGGTCACCATTCAAGAAAGCATTCTTTACATCCAACTGTTACAAGGGCCAGTTTAAGTTTACAGCCAGGGAAAGGAGAGCTCGAATAATATTCAGCTTAGCTACGGGGGCAAAGGTTTTTAGGTAATCTATTCCATAGGTCTATGGAATTTCTTAGCTATCAACCTTGTCTTGTATTTCTTAACTGAGCCATCTATCTTATATTTTACTGTAAACACCCATTTCCAGCCCAAAGTAGTCTTCCTCTCAGGTAAGCTCACCAATTCCCATGTTCCATTTTTTTCAAGGGCTTTCATCTCTTCCATGGCAGCTTCTCTCCATTTAGGATCATCCAATGCTTCCTGTATTGACTTAGGAACCTCTATGGTTGAGAGATCAGCAACAAACACTCGAAAATTAGTAGATAAATTGTCATAAGACACAAAATGAGAAATAGGATGTAGAATACAAGATCTAACCCCTTTCCTAAGAGATATACGAAGATCAACATTCGACTCAAACTCATTAAGAGGCAAAATTTTCTTACTTGAAGGCTGTGATTCATTAACTTCTTTCGGTTGGGATGACTGGCCATGCAAATCGTCAAAAGGATTCTCACTGTCTTGATAACCAGGTTTCTGAGAATAAACTTGAGGTCTGGTTGATTTAGCCTAGTCAAAACTCCTCATGTCTTCATATGTTCTTGAGTCAAAGTGTCAAAATTCTCTTCTACTCTAAGGTTTTCAAGATTTTTTGTTTTGATGGAATTAGGATTGGTATTTTATGTTCTGATGGAATTAGGATTGGTAAGAGGCTGGATTTGAGTTAAAAGTGAGTTTTGATTCGGAAGTCTCAGAGTGGATGTAGATTCTAAGTAGATGTAGGAGTCTGACTTGTGGGAAATGTTATTATCTAAACACTATTTTCATTATCAATTTGTGAGTTCTCCCCTTAAAGAGAGAGTTTGGGAAAATAAGGTTGTGACTCAAAAAAGGTCACATCTTTAGAGACAAACAATTTCTTCTTTATAGAACAGTAACACTTATATCCTTGTTGAGTAGGAGAGTACCCTACAAACACATACTTAATGGCCCTAGGATCTAACTTGCCTCTGTTATGAGAGTGAACATGAACAAAGGTAGTACACCCAAAGACTTTCAAAGGCAGAGAGTTTAAGGCTCTAAAATTAGGAAATGTTCGAAGAAATGTGGAGAAAGGAGTATGAAACTCTAAAATCTTAGTAGGCAATCGATTTATCAAATAAGTTGTTGATAGGACTACCTCCCCCACAAATAATTAGGCATGTTCATGGTGAACATAAGTGCTCAAGCAACCTCTAAAAGGTGCATACTTTTCCTTTCTACAATACCATTCTGCTGTGGGGTATCTACACAAGAACTTTTGGTGTATTATCTCATGACTAAGCAAATAGTTTCCTAGGCTAGAATGGAAGTACTCCCTACCATTATCTATTCTTAGGACTTGAATATGTGTGTGAAACTGATTCTTAACCATGGAATGGAAATTTTGGAAGACTCTACATGTTTTAGATTTTTCTTTCATAAGATAAACCCAACATAGTCTAGTGTGACAATCAATGAAAGTAATCAAACATTTTGATCCAGTAATATTTTTAACTTTAAATGGTCCCTAGATATCACTATGAATTATAGAAAATGGCCTAAAACTGTTGTATTGTTTAACCGGAAACATGGATCTGGTATGTTTTGCAATTTGGCAGATTTCACACTTAAATAATATTGGATTTTTATTTCTGAATAACACAAGAAACAATCTTTGTAAATAAGGGAAACTAGGGTGACCTAATCGGTGATGCCACAACATTATTTTTGAATTACCAGACATAGAGATAGAATTAGACCTAGATGTTATAGCTTGATTAATCTTACAATCCTTGGCAACAAAATAGGAGAGTCATTTTTCTCCAACATTGCCAATCATCCTGCCCGAGAGAGAGTCTTGAAATTCGCAATGAGAAGAAGAAAATTAAGCACACAATTTAAGTCCTTAGTCAATTTGCTAATAGAGAGGAGATTACAAGCCAAATTAGGCACATGAAAGACAGATTTTAAACAAAGATTTTCAAACAGTTTGATAGTCCCTTTACCAGCTACTTTTGATAAAGAACCATTAGCTGTTCTAACCCTCAGATTACCATAACATGGGTTGTAGGATCTGAACACACTTGAGTTATTTAACATATGATCCGAGGCCCCTGAATCTATAACCTAAGAACTAGTTGTTCCTACACTGGTATGCAAAGCTGTGAGGGAATTACCAGTCTTAGTAAATGGACAAGAGTGATCAAAGGAACCAGAATTGGACTGATTGAATAATTCTTATAAGTGTTCCAACATTCTTTGTTGAATGGTACAGACTTTGGATGATCTCCAGATTCTTCTATCCTAGCATGAAATCCGTTGCCTCCAGCCTTATTAATCTTCCAATTGGTTGGCCTTCCATGTAGTTTCTAGCAAGTAGCCTTGGTATGCTTTGGCCGATGATAATACTAACACCGAATTTTCTCTTTTTTGCATCCTTTGCTCTCCATCAAACCTGGTATGATTGTCCCAACCCTTTGAAACCAAAGTTGAAGACTCTGATGGTGTACTTAAATTGCTGGATACTACTGATTCACCCATAATCACTTTCCTCCTACTTTCTTCTCTTCTAACCTCTGCAAATACTTCATTTATAGAAGGTAGAGATTCTTTTCCTAGGACCCTACCCCTTACTTCATCTAGTTCCTTATTCAAACCTACAAGGAACTCAAACACCCTTTCTTTTCTAACATTTTTGTGTATTTGGTAGTATCTTGAGAACAACTCCAGCCTGCTTCAAAGAACAAGTCCAGCTCCTGCCACAATTTAGCCAAAAAGCTATAGCATTGAGTTACAGTCATGTTCCCTTGTTTAGTCTCTCTCAATCAAGACTTCAACTCAAATATACATGCTGAGTTTCCTACATCAGAGTATGTTTCCTTTGCAACTTCCCAAATATTTTTTACAGTGGGAAGAAACAGGCACAGTTGACCATTCTCCTCTTCCATGGAATTGATTAACCATCCTATCATTTTACTATTCTCAGCATCCCATTTTTGGTATGCTAGATCATCTTTTTGTGGGGCTTTAATCGTACCAGTCAAATAGCTTAGTTTACCTCTTCCTCGAACCATCAACTTCACCACTTGAGACCAGGAGACATAATTCTTTCCATTTAGTTTGTGAACATTGATTTGGATTGAATTATTATCATTATTACTTGAAGAAAACATGACTTCTGGTTGTCTAGATCTCATATTTGAGAAGGATGGAATCTGATGGGAAGAAGGACTAGAGGATAAATCTCGAACAAGTGGAGGACTTCGATTCTTGCCTTTTTTTCTCACCAGTCATGGCAATTTTCACCATTAGTATTTACAGCCAAAGGAACCTAACTCTGATACCATGAAATCAAGAAGAAAACACTTGATAATTTTTATTATTGTATTAGTTTACAGTAGTCTATTTATATAGACTTTATTAGGATATCCTGATAACTCTTAGGCCTAGGATTATCCCTTTATTCAAATAGATAAAATTAATATAAATCCTAAGTTTAAAAACCTTTACTATCATTATCAAGAACTTCTACAACAATGAACTTGATACACACATTCCATTACACTACATTTTATCCCTATTTATATTAGTCAAAGGGATGGTAGTAATACTAAGAAACTTGAAAGAACTAAACATAGGAAGTTGTAACTTCCAATAACTGAAGACAATTACAGTCTGAAAACTGCAAGTTTTGGGTCATGTTGCGACATTAACTTTAGTACGTTGTAGCATTGAGCTCTCTAGAATTCTGGCTCACTGATTTTCAATATGGCACTGTGACATGAATTTCCTTCTGCTGCGATATTCTCTTCCCGCCAAGGCATCCATTTCGTAATGCCTCGGCATTCATCATTCTGTACAACATCTAAATAATGACTTTTTCTTGGCCACAATGCTCATTTTCCTTTGCTATGACATACTTTGCTTTTACCAAAATAGGTTCAATCTTCAACACTCCTCCTTGAACGTTTTTGGTAGTAATCCCAAGCAAATTCTTCTACATCTTAAATCTGGACTTTGGCAAACTTTTGGTGAAGATATCAACAGCTTGAAACTCAGAACTACAAAAAAAACATTTTGATCTCGTTCATTTTTTCTGCTTCCCGAACAACATGATACTTGATGTTGATATATTTTGTCCTTCCATATTGGACTGGATTTTCTACAACGGAGATGGCAGACTTATTGTCACATGCAATCAAGGTAGCTTCCTCCTACTTTTCTACCAAATCTTTCATTAGCTTTCTTATCCATATTGCTTGATTTGTGGCAACTACTACAACATATTTGACTTCAATTGTAATTTGAGCCACTATCTCTTGTTTCTTTGAACACCAACAAAACACTTCTGATCCTAGAGTTAGAAAATATCATTTGCTGCTCTTATATCATCTGCACTTCCAGCCAAATCGCTATCGACATACTCTCTTAGCTTCTCCTCCTCATCTTTTTAAAACCAAATGCCTTGGTCCTTGGTCTCTTCAAATATCTCAGTACTCATTTCCCTCTTGTAAAATGTTCTTCACTTGGTTCCTGCATAAATCTAGACAAAAGGTTATTGGAAAACATTACATTTAGCCTTGTTGTCGTCAAGTACATTAGGATTCCAACTAAGCTTCTATAGCTTCTTCCATCAACCTTTTTCTTTCCATCATCCTTCATAAGTTTTAAATTCAAAGTCAAGGGAGTTGTTGTAGGTTTACAATTCTCTATTTTAAATTTCTTCAAAATCCCTTGATTATACTTCTTTTGGCATACGAAAATGTCGTCATCTTCTTGACTCACTTCAAGAATTAGGAAATAATTCATTTTTCCCAAGGCACTCATTTCAAATTCTTTCAACAAACTGCTCTTGAAGTCTTCAATTTTTTTCTTTTCACTACCGGTAATTAACAGGTCATCCACATATAAAGAAACTATTATGGTTCCTCTATTTTCTTTCACATACAATGTTGCATCATTTAGGCTTCTTCTGAATCCTTAAGCCTCAAACCAAGAATCCATCCTACTATACCAAGCCATTGGTGCTTGTTCAAACCATAAACGGTTTTATGCAACTTGTACACCTTTTCCTCACTTCCTTGTACCTCAAACCCTTCCAGTTGAGCAACATAGATCTCTTTCTCAAGCCAGCCATTTAGAAAAGCTGACTTGACATCCAAGTGTAGTAACTCTCACTTCCTTTCGGCAGCTAAAGCAATTTTACCTAACTGTGTCTAATCTTGCCATCTGTGCAAATGTGTTAATGTAATCTACTACCACCATTTGAGAGTATCCTTTCACAACTAATCTAGCCTTCAAGTTTTGTATAGTTCTATTAGGTTTCAACTTAACTCTATAGACCCATTTCACACCAATTACTTTCTTGCCTTCTGGCGCATCTACAAGCTTTCATGTCTTGTTCTTCTCTATCATAGGTCTTTTCTATCATAGCAATTTCAGGTTCCATAGCATCCCTTCAACCTTCATGCTTACTTGCTTCTTCATATGAGGTTAGTTCTAACACAACACTATTACACCTTTGATATATTTCTTCAAAAGGCCTAGTGCCTCTCACTGCTACTTCATCTATTTCTTCATTTTCTACTATCTCTTCTTTCAAGGAAGTTTAAACTATATCTTCATTTCTTGTCTTAAAATTCTAGGATGCTTCTTCTTTAAACACAATATACCTACATACATAAATTTTCTTCAAGTCGTATTATAGACTCTATAGCCCGTTGCTTAGAGATGGCAATGGGCCCAACATTTTCGGGTACCCGGCTTGGCCCGGCCCGAAAGAAGCAGGCTTTACCCGAGGTTGGCGGGCTTGGGCTTGGGCCTGGGCTTGATTTTAAGGCCCGACCTCGGGTACGGGTCGGGCATGGGTATATCTTTAGGCCCGGCCCGGCCCGGCACGGCACGTCCCAAAATTTTAGTATTAATTTTACTAATTTACCCTTATACTATATATTTAATTACAATATTATCCTACACATATAGATATATATATCCTTTTTTCCCAAACCCTCACCTCAATTTTCATCCCATATTGAAGGTTTAACATGTTAAAATTGTCTTTAAATGAGTTAGATGGGTTTGGTTCAACTTATAAAAGTGGATTTTACCGTAACATATTATGTACAGTTGAAAAGTTAGTATAATCAAATATTATGGAGTTTTAATTGCTCACTTATTGCTTAAATTATTTGCGGAAATAGCTTCAATTAATATTTAAAAACTATTTCTAAAATTAAAAATATAAAAAAAAATTGAAATTTATTAATATTTAAAAATAAATATTATTAAAAAAGGCGGGCTTGGGCCGGGCCTACAGTTATAAAAAACCCGTCGGGCCGGGCTTGGGCTTTGCTTATCATACCCGTAGCGGGCTCGGGCCGGGCTTGGGCCTGTGTCATGAGGTCGGGCTTGGGCCTGGGCCAAGGGGTACCCGGTCCCGGCCCGGCCCATTGCCATCACTACCGTTGCTTGGCGGCTATATCTAACAAACACTACTTTCTCAACCTTTTCATCAAGCGTACTTCTCTTCACTTCTGGTATATTCATGTAACATACACAACTGAACACAAAACTACTACACCTTTGATATATTTCTTTAAAAGGCCTGTGAGATTACCAAAATACTCTTTCATCCTAAAAGACGAAAATACCCCTCTCATAGACTAACTCTTAAATTATCTTCTAAGTGTGTGACCTGTAGGCTTCTCATCATATCGGCAGTGAGTAGTATCGCGATTAACTCCAATTAATCGTCTCACTACACACAGACCAAGATTGGCCCCTAGCAAGGCATCATGGCCACCCAATAGATTCGGATTCAGCGAAATCACAACCTGTCAATGATATGGTTACCGTGCAATCAAATCCTTTCATCATCCGTTATCTCATCGAGGCTGAGGTACAAAAATAATGTCAACCTTTGATATCTTTGTATTCAGTTATTGGACCAATGATCGGAATAATAAATTGGACTGAGCAACAACTCAATCCCACTGTGGTCACAGCTTTAGTGTCATTGTCATTCACTGAATTACGCCGTGAGATAACTTCTCCCGTACCTAGGAGTGATGAATCTTTTGTTGATCTACCATATTCTTGATACACTTCTCAATGTAGCCAATCACTACCATATTGATAGCTCTGAATAGAACTACGTTAAGCTAGTGTCAAACTACACTAATCGGTGCACAAGACGCTCCGATGATCTCAAGTCTGAGGATCACATGCACCACCATTCGTTAGAGGATTTATTCCATAGACACTAGGGTTACCATCTATATGGAATCCTTTAGTGGGTCTGTCTAGTGAACTTATCTACACCAAGCACCCATATGTCGCACCAGGTTTTCGGCAAACTACCTTGACAAGTGAGATCAATCACTGTCTTTCGATAGGGTCGTTCAACACTATGATAACCTTACCGTATTATCTATGTCTTTGGTCAAAATAATACTGAGGCTATAGATATTTTTAGAATGGCCACCATATGTGATCATAGGGTTCTCACTATCAATATTTGAAACACTTGATACCCTCGTCACGATGTTATCATCCTAAGGACACATATCAATGCACAGAATTATGATTTACATGATATAGAAGAAAGTTGCCTTTTATTGATTAATAAATATTATTACAAAGAATGAATTTTACAATAATTGATTAGCTCTAGGGCACCAACTCTAACATCTCACTTCTCATCTTCCCACTCATCAAATCTTGTCAATGTCATTGACATAATATCCCTTGAATCATCAAGAGAGGAAATCTTGGATTTGAAGTTCTCTAGCAAACTCACCAGAACTTTTTCCTGTTAGAGTATGTGCTCAATTATTGTAGAATTGACTCTTTGTAATAATGTTCATTGATAAATAAAAGGTATTTTATTCTATATCATGTAAATCATATCTGTATGTATTAATATATGTCCTTAGGATGGTAGAATCATGACAAGGGTATCAAGTGTTTCAAATCTTGATAGTGAAAACCTTATGATCACATATGGTGGTCATTCTAGAAATGTCCATAGCCCCAATATTACTCTGACCAAAGACATAGATAATATGGTATGACTATCATAGTGTTAAACGATTTTATCGAAAGGCAGTGACTAATCTCACTTATCAAGATTGTTGCCGATAACCTGGTGTAACACATGGGTACTTGTTGTAGGCAAGTTCACTAGACTGACCCACTAGAGGATTCCATATAGATGGTAACCTAGTGTCTATAGAACATATCCTCTAATGAATGGTGGTGCATGTGATCCCTAGACTTGAGATCACTAGAGCGCCTTGTGCATTGATTAGTGTAGTTTGACACTAGCCCAATGCAGTTCTACTCAGAGCTATCAATACGACAGTGATTAGCTTCATCGAGGAATGTATCAAGACTATGGTGGATCAACAAAGGATTCATCACTCCAGGTACGGGAGAAGTTATCTCATTACGCAATTTGGTAAATGGAAATGACATTAAGTTGTGGCCATAGTGGGACTGAGTTGTTGCTCAATCCAATTTAATATTTCTGTCATTGGTCTAGTAACTGAATACAAACACATCAAGAGTAATTGAGGTTGACACTATTTCTGTACCTCAGACTCGATGAGATAACGGATGATGAAAGGATTTGATTGCACAGTAACCATATTGTTGATAGGTAGCTATTTCATTGAATCCAAATTTATTGGGTGGCCATGATGCCTTGCTAAGGGACAATCTTGGTCTGTGTATAGTGAGATGGTTAATTGATGTTAATCGCGATGCTACTCATTGCCAGTATAAGGAGGAGCCTACGAGTCACACACATAAGATAATTTGAGAATCAATTTGTGCAAGGGTTATTTTCATCTTTTAGGATGAAAAGGTATTTTGGTAATCTCACAATGCAATTAGATTTGCTGAGGTTGTTGCCTAGATTTAATATTAAATCAAATCAGTGAGATTATATTTAAATATATGTACGCATATATTTAAATGAATTATTATTATTATTAAATGTTAATATATTTGATAAATATATTAATTGATTTTAATTACAATAATAATAATAATAATTAAAATGAAATGCAAATTGAGAGTGTTTGGACACAAGGGGTAATTTGGGTTGGAGTCTAATCCTATTCCTAAGTGGATTAGGGTTTTCACACATGCACTATATAAGTGCATGCGTGTTGAGAGAAAAATAACCATTCTTATTATTATTCAATCATTGAAAGAAAAAAAAGGTTGCCCTCTCTCCCTTTTCACTCTCTCATGCCACCCTTGGTTTATTGAATCAAAGATTTCCTTTGATTCAAGTTGATTCTTGAAGCCAAAGAGGATCTAGCAAATCCCTCTTTGGTTCTCCGGATTGTCTTCGTGTGGATCACCGTTCGTTCGATTCTACTTTAAATCGGTAGCGAATCCAAATCAGAGATAGTGAATGAGCCTCCAAACGTGCGCAAGATCTCTGATCCTTGTGTGGATTATTTATATTTTCTGTAGATTTTTTATTTAACATATTAACTATATAATCTGTACTCTGATTTTGGGTTTTAAAGGAATTGATTTCTTTAAATTTTGTTTTTCTGCTGCGTTGGGTAGATCAATTCCTAACATTTGCACTATCCTTTCTTCGAAAAGATCTTCTTCCAAGATCCTTATTTTTATTCACAAGTTTCATCAATTTGTTTGAATACTATGTTACACTTTTCATCACATCCATCCTCATATTTACAAGCTACCTTTTCAACGTGATGATCTACATGTTCCTAGTCTTTTCAGAACCTTGATAATATGCTTGCTACTTGTCTCATACTTCTTCGGTGATAGTGCAAGCCATGATCTTCACAAAAATTGAATCTATAATAGTCGAATAATGATATGACAGAGCCCTTGCCCTGCTTCTACTATCTGCTCGGTACAATTGCAATTGAGCGACCGTTGGATCCTCATGCATTTCAAGAAACTCTCCTCCTATCTAAGTGACTTCCTATAAGTCTACAGCTTGTAAAAATCCTCTCATTTTCACTACCCAAATGTGGTAGAGATCTCCTGTAAATACAAGAACAAGTGGCAACGATAAACTTGACGAAGCCATTACGCAATTCAAATTTTCTTCAAATTTTCTAAAGTGTATCCTTACTCAAATCTTAATGATAATCTTCTTCACAAATCTCTTAAGAAAACTCCGCTCTGATACCAATTATTGGAATTGGAAGAAATATAATATAATAATAAACAATTAGAAACCAAAGATGAACTTGTGGTCTGAAGGAAGAACAAATTCCATTCACAATAAACTTGATATACACATTCCATTACATAACATTCTATCCTTATTTATATTAGTTAAAGGGATAATACTATGAAACTTGAAATAACTAAACATAGGAAGTTGTAACTTCCAGTAATTAAAGACAACTGCTATCTAAATTTAAAAGAAAACTCTAGGTTTTGCGTCATGTTGAGGCATTAACTTGGGTATGTCGCGACATTAAGCTCTCTAGAATTTCAGCTCACCAATCTTCAATGTGGCGTCATGACATGAATTTTCTTCAGCCATGACATTATTTTCCTACTAAGGCATCCATTTCTCAATGCCTCAACATTCATCATTCTAGACAACATTTAACGAACGACTTCGTCTTGTGTCACCACACTCATTTTCCTTTGTCGCGGCATACATTGCTTCTATCAAAATAGGTTCATTCTTCAACTGTTGAAGATTGAATCTTTTTGGTAGAAGAAGAATTGCAGAAAGAATGTTTGCAAGACTGGTAGCAAGAATTTCAACAAGAATGTCGACGAAAAGACTTTGAAGATGTCTAGACCATGTTGACGAGAGGACTCAGAAGATGTCCAGAAGTAGCATGTCGCGACAATGAGAAAAGCATGCCACAAAGAAAGATGAATGTCGCGTTATAGAGATAGTCATGCCACGACACCATGAAGAAAGTTGCTCTAAAAACATTCTAGAGAGCAGTATGTCATGGCAAAAGAAAATCTATGTTGCGACATGGTTAAAGAACTATAGTTTTAGATTGAATCAAATTGTAGATATTTGCAGTTATGTATTTCAATTTCACTTAATTGTTGTTTGAACAGTTAAGTCAATTATGTAATATAATTCCTTTATTTACTTATAAACAAAGGATTGAAGAATGTATGAAGCATGAAGAAACGTGGAGAATGTATCAATGTTAAGTTGAATGAAAATTGTTTCTTTCTCACCACACAAGTTCGTCTTTTCAATATCAAAAATTTAAGAATTTTATTTTTATTGTTTCAACACTCCTCTAATTTCTAACATGGTATCAGAGCAATTAATTTTATTCTTGTAATTCCAACAAATGGTATCGAAGCGGAGTTTTCTTGAAGGACCTATGGGAGATTGATGGAATGTTTGGAAGAAACCAACACTCAAGCATGTAAAGCGTTGGGTTATTTTTTATGATGAAGAACATGCTTTAGACTCCAACAAGAAGCAAACCAACACTAAAGCATGTAAAGTGTTGGGTTTGATGATGAAGAACATGCTTTAGACTTCAACAAGAAGTTTGGAGGGAAAAGAAACCAACACTCAATCATGTAAAGTGTTTGGTTGAATTCGTTAAGGAAAACATTCTTTCAAGACTCCAATTGAAATTTGGAGGTAGAAGGATAAACATGTCAAAACAGGAGAAAAGATGTATGTGGCGAGAGGACTCTAAAGATGGCCAAGAAAATAAGCATGTCAAATAACATTCTTTAAACAACTTGAAGTTGTGAAAGAAATGACTCCATTTGAAATTTGGAGGTAGAAGGAACCAACACTTAAAGCATGTAAAAGTGTTTGGTTGTTTTATGCTTACATGAAAGGAGGAGTAAGCTTGATGATAAGGCTATGATCATGTCTTTTTTATCGGATATAGAAATCTATAATTTGAGAATGAAGAACATGCGTAAAATTGCTACCAAAAAGATTCGAGGAAGAGTGTTGAAGATTAAATCTTTTTGACAAAAGAAGAATTGCAGTAAGAATGTCTTCAAGAATGGCAGCAAGAATGTCTGCAAGAATGCTGGCAAAAGGACTCTATATATGTCCAAAAGAAGCATGCCGGCGAGAGGACTCAAAAGATGTTCAGATGGCAGCATGCCGCGGCAATGAGAAAAGCATGTCATGGTAATGAGAAAAGCATGTTGCGACAGAAGATGAATGCTGCATCATAGAGAAGGTCATGTCGTAGCGCCATGAAGAAAGCTACTCCAAGAACATTCAAAGAGCAGTATTCCATGACAGAAGAAAATCTATGTTGCGGCATGGCCAAAAAACTACAGTTTTATATTGAATCAAATTGTAGTTACTTTTAGTTATGTATTTGAATTGCACTTAACTATTGTTTGAACAATTAAGTCAGTTTTCTAATCTAATCCCTTTATTTACTTATAAATAAAGAATTGAAGAATGCATGAAGTGTGGAGAATGTGGAGGATGTATCAATGTTAAATTGAATGAAAATTATTTCTTCTTCACCACACAAGTTCATCTTTTCAATATCAGAAGTCTACGAATTTTGTTTTTATTATTTCAATACTCCTCTAATTTCTCGCCTTAAGGTAGTTCCACCAATTCCAAATTATGATTCTTATGAAAAGGCTCAATTTCTTCACTCAAAGCCACATTTCACTGAGCAAACTCAACATTATGCAAAAAAATTTCTCACATTTCCAGTATCGATATCAATAGTGTCCTTTTGTTTCTCTTTATGTGTATCATCTAGGGGTGAGTGGGTTCGGGTATCCGCCCAAATCCCATGGAACCAGAATCAGAATCAAAGCCGACTGGTTCTTGGGATTCAAAACTAGAATTGAAGCCGATCGATTATGGTTCCTAAATGGCTGGAACTAGAACCTGAAATGCAAGTTTTGATTTTAGTTCTGGGTACCCAAGAAAATTACGAAGACACCCCTATTAGTTACAAAAATAGTACATAAACTCTATAAAAATTACAAATATGCCCTATAAGCTGCCATTCTTGTGGTGACTAGCTATAATTGTTAATTGGATATTAGCAAAGTCATGAATAAATTAAGCTAGTTGTCATCCTACAAGGTGGACTAATTAATGATGAATTTTTTGTTAATTGGATATTAGTAAAGTCATGAATAAAAAAATTTTCTTGAGCAATTAATCTAAACTTTTAATTAGGAGCTTTTGTTAATATGTATCAAATTGTCAAAATTGACAGGACAAGAGAGACAATTGAAAAGAGTTAGAGTATGCCTGAGAGATATTTTTAAGAAGACAAAAAAGACAACTAAAATGGTTGGAGTGTGCTTGTGAGATATCTAAGAGAAATTCAACTTAATTGTATTGAGTTGTTGTGAATTGTATTGAGTATACACGGCCCATTTATACAAAAGTGTAATAGCTATGTAGGATAGAAAATATTACAAATAATGATACAAACTTAATAATAAAAGCAAAATCATATCTTAGCATAATTAGGAATAGGAAAACTTCACATATTCTTATTCCATGTCTAGATGATATGTGAAATAATGTCAAATATTTTCTTCCCATATTCACATGACAACACAAATGTTTTCTTGTTAGAACCATAATTTTAATCTAACTAAAAGATTAAAAGAACCAAAAAAGATTGGTCTCAGTTGAAAGGCCAAGGTTGTCCATAGTAGAGAACAGATCAAAGCGAGTAGATCTCCAAACCTTAAGCAAAGAATAAAGGCTACACAACTTCTCATGCTTGTCTGCTTGACAATGCCTTCTTCTTTATCTCTAAAAGATAAACACTAATCTCTCTCAAACAGAAACAAGAATCATCAAGCACCATCAAGCAAAACAAGTGTTCAAAGTCATTAATTTCTTAGCTTAAATAAAAAAGATGATCTTCAACTCACTTCTGCCTCTACTTGGTGTGGTTAAAGCAAAATCAATCATCATCGAGTAAGTAAACAAGTAGTTAGCGTGTTCGAGAAGTGAGAAAAATATGTAAACTACGAGAAAGAACAAGAATCCATGAGAAAACAAAGAAAAAGGAACCTTTGATTCCTTCCGCATCTTTTGTGTTCTTTGTGATATTGTGATTACGAACACACAAAATCATACATAGATGCTAATCTCTGCTTTTGAAAAAGAGAAATTTTAAAAATTTAGAGTAAAAAACATAAGTTTCAGGTGAAAGAAAACTAGGCTTTCACTAATTAACGAAGCCGCATAAATGAGTTTCAGTGGCTTCATGATGAAGAGTGGCTTCTATTCATAGATGAGGTAAAATTTAGGGTTTTTTGGGGAAATTACATATGTGCCACTATTATTTGTTTCAAAAGATGCTTACATTGAAGGGTAGTATAGTCTAAATGAAAAAAATCTAATTATTATTAACTTCTTATTTTCATTTAAACACTGAAAGTGAAACGACGGAGTAGAGATGGGTGTTTGCCCCGGCCCTGTGGGGATCCAGGCCGACTCGGCCCGAATGGGGAGGGGAATCCTCGAAAAATTCGGGGATAGGGCCAAGGATGGTCCTCAAAAAAATCTCCGCACCCGGGGACGGGCCAGGGGAGGTGATAGTGCAATCCCCGGCCCGCCTCGCCTCGCCCCGCCCTGTCCCCGTGAAGCCCCGCCCCTCTTTTTTAAGAATTTTATGTTTTTTTTTTTTTTTTTTTTTGTTCCCTTTGCTAGATTGTATATAAAATTAGAGTTTAAATAATGGTTTTAAGTAATGTATCTAAATTTATGATATTACTTTTATAATATTTTCTAATGTTTGTATTAAATTTATAGAAAAATAATTTAAACGAGGGAGTCTAATAATTAAATATATGTATTATTACTTTGTGAATTTCACAAAATAATAATACATGGCCCAAAAAAAATTTTGATTAGATTATTATAATTTACCAAACCAATATATTATGAGGTTTATGTTGCAATGGATGATTTGAGTATATTATGAGGTTTATGTTGTAGCCTGAAGGATGTTTATATTTTATTGCTTTGAAATCTATGAGCATGTTTCAATTTTTGCCAAGAAATTGTTGTTATTCACTATATTCATATCAATTTTCAACGAAATTTTCTTTCAGGTATTTATTTTATGAATTTTAGTAGATGAGACTATTTCAGTGGAACATTATAATGTCTCAGCAACATAAAACATCAGAATGTGGAATCTAAATTCCTCTATTTAATACTATATAGAAAATGTGTCACTAACTTAGTAACAATTAAATTAGTTTATGGTGGCAGTTAGGTATTGCTTTTTAAATCTTAATTTAAATTTTACACGAGATTATTGATTTTATATTTTCTTACCTTAAATTTAGCCTTTTTAATAAATTAACTACTAAAATTAAACAGTCAAATATAGTACCTACTAACGTGCTAGTTTCTCACAATTAAAATAATTAAAATAATTTAATATCATTGTCGTGAGAACATGCGGAAAGTTTTGATCTAAACAGGGCAAAAATCCCCACGGGGGGAATTCCCCACAAAGCCCTGTTCATCAGGTCGGGCCGGGATGGGGATGGGAGTGATTCCATCTCCACGGGCCGGGGACGGTCATGAGAAAAATCCCCGCCCAGGGGGACGGTCATAGGAGTGGGTAGCGGGGAGGGGGACGGGGAATGGGGTCCCCGGCCCGGACCCATCCCTACGACGAAGTTCTCTGCTTCTTTATATGAAACCATCTCTTGTGAATCACTTGTGATAATAACTTCTCTTCTCACACCACCACTGCCACCATGGCCGCTCAAAATGGCAATGAAGACGAAGTTTCAACTCCCTAAATTGACCACTCCGTCTTTAATGAATTTGCCGATAGCTGCAAAATTGAACCCAGCCTCTATTTGCACCATCGTACACCCCTAACTGTTTGCAAACAATTCAATTTGCCTCTGGTTCTTTGTTCCGGTTTTGTTTTCTTGAAGTGGTGAAATTGGTACCGGAACTGCACAGTGTCGGTTCCATTTTTTTGGAATTGAAACCGACACCCCGAATACCTATCAGTTCCAATTGTACCCTAAAAATTTGCTCACCCCTAGTATCATCAGTAAGATCATGCCCATCATCTTGAATATGTCAAACTATAGTGACATCTTGCACTTTATTAATAGTTTTAACTTTAAGCTCCACCTGCTCATTAACATTGTGATTTGTGCGTGCAACTATAAATTCTTTCTATTCATGCAGCAAATTTAACATCCTTGCTAATTATATTAGTCAATACACCACAAGCAAACTTGTCAGTCAAGACTCAAATCCTAAGAATACGAGGATGGGAGTGTATGCATGCAAGACAACCAAAAACTTTTAAAATAGAATAATCAATAGAGCATTAGACCACACCCTAATCAAAGTCTTTAGCTAGTTACAATCAATGGACATACATCTATTTGCCAAAAAACATGCATGGTTAATAGCTTCAACGCAAAGTCCTTAGACAAACTAGAATTATAAAACAAACAACGTGCTCTCTTAAAAAAAAGTTACATTTATCTGTTCTACAATCTCATTTTGTTGTGTAATCTTTCTAATACTGTGGTGTCAAACTATCGAATTGTCCGTCACAGAAGTCCAAATTGTTATTGGTCTTCAAGCGTTTAATTTTCTTGGCAATTTGATTCTCAATAAGAGCTTCCCACTTCTTGAATATAGGGAACATTCATTCCTCTGCTTTAGAAAACAGACTCAGGCTCTCATTGATAAATCATCAATAAAAATAAATATATACCTAAGAACAACTTTAGACATAATAGGAAAAGGATACCAAAGATCTGAATGGCAACAATCCATTGTGCTCTTAGTCCTATGAATAACAATAACAAATTTGTCTCTATGTTATCTCCCACAAGTACAATGCTTAGAAAAATCAAGCCCTTGTGTGTTACACTATTTTGAATTATTATTTTGTTAGCCTATTTAGATTAAAAAACAGAATATGTGTTTGTTTACTTATTAGGCCAATTCATTCAGAAAATTAATCTAACTCAATAAGATTTTTTACCTCAAAATGAAAAGTGGGTGGGACTTGTTTTCTATTATTCTATTTTATTCAACTAAAAAAAAAAAAAATTGCAACTTTATTCAACTAAAAACAATTACCTTTAACTCATTCCAATCTGAAATTTAATCTACCCAAGACCACCATCGCCTGACAACAACCACCATTGCTGCCACTGTCAGCCATCGCTGGCCATCGTGGTCGAAACAACACACAAGTGGCTAGATCTAGCCGGTTGTATGTCGATCTTTCTGTTTCCGGCCATATCCACCATGGATCTAGTCGAAAATGGCAGATCTATAGCCAGAGATCTGGCCTTTGATGACCAGATTTTAGCCAGATCTAGCTGTTAACAACCAGGATCTGGCCATTAACGATGGTCATATTATGGCAAAAAACGGTCATATCGACGCACAATCAGTCAGATCCAGCCAGTCTTGTGCGATTTTGATGACTACCGTTCGGTGACCGACTGTCCTCTTGGGTGGTTGGGGTACTTTAATTAATTTTTAAACTTTTATTGTGGGGGGTATTTAGTTAAATTAACAAATATAGGGGGCTAAAATAATATAAAATATTTTCAGAAAATGTACTAAATAGCTATTCAACATTTTATCAAACTCTGAATATACTTTTCAGATATTTTACCAAAAAAATGTTCATAATCTGATCCAATTTGATTTATTCCAACTCAACTTAAATTAAAATAGTTTTTTATAATAACATTTTTCAAAGCTTCCCTCTTTTTTGACCATCTAATAAACCTCACTTACTCAAAAGTCAAAATAGTCATCCATAACTAACCGTAAACGAGTATTATCTAAATCTGGTTCAAATAAGACTGTTGCAACACTAATCATTGAGTATCTTACAATACATAGAGACCATTAGTTAAATTTTTTTTTTTTTTTCTTGATCATAATTGAGCACCCTTAACTAACTCGCAAAACTTCACTTTCAATTTAATACTTATAGCCCTTGGAGTCAAGATTATCCAAAAATATGAGATTTTTCTTCAAATTTGGAACATATTGAACACCTATGAAAGTCTTAGTAATATCATCATGCATCTTAATTATAACGGTTCGAAGCCAACAACCTTGTAAGACCCTAGTCAATTGATTTTCGTAGGCTAACCCTAGCAGCAATGGGGCAAGTACAAGTCAATTCGTAGATCAAGGAGGACACTTTTAACTTTTTTTTGTTTAGAGTTAAATTCCAATACATGTCAACCCATTTCAAACTTTGATCATCACAAGTTGCGGTTCCTATCACTTCGATTTTTGAAACACAAATAAAGTTACAATCTCATTGTGGGATTCCTTTATATCAGTTCTAAATATAATCAAACATTAGCCGCTACCCATTCTTCTTTCGTGATATATCAATATTTTCTTTATAAAAGATAATCTCATCTTTTTTTTCAAAAGCATTCACATAAGCATCAAAAACAAAACAATTAAACCCTAATTTTATTGGGTTAGTATAAATTGTTTGAAAAGCCATCATTGCCCATAACTTCAATCTTCTCTAAACAATCCGTACTCAAAACAGAAAACCCAAAAGCGCCACCAATCAAACAATAAACTACCCTATAAAACCCCAAAATCAACAGCTACCCAACTCTCAAATATTTCAAGAATTTCCCACAAAAAAGAAATCAATAATTTTTCCCAGCTTATCAAATATTGTTATCGTTTAAGTATGAACTGCTAGTTGACCACATGCTCGAAGACTGAAAATCTTGCATCTCTTTGTTGATGTTATCACCCCTTTTTTAGGGTCTTGAGATGTCGAAGAGAACGAGGAATTTGAGATGTCAAAGAGAATGATGGAGAAGTTTAGGGTCTTGAGATGTCGAAGAGAATTTTTTATTTTATTTTACACAGCTACCCATGGGTATACCTGGCCCACCCCAAAAAAAGGGCTCGGGCCGGGTACGAGTAAAATAAAAATGGGCCTACAATGATAGATCCGTATCTTATATTATTTTGACGGATACAAATTCACCCGCGGGTATAGACCCGTTTTGCCATGTCTATATATGATTGATACCCACTACTTATTTTCGTGAATAACACCCAAAACTACCCATTTTCATTGTACCTATTCTAGTCTAAGTTCATACAACATACAAAAACAACCATATAACCAAAAATACTTTCATCTATATGTTTCCTACACATAGATTCCAAATCCATAAAAAAATGGAAGGTTTGCAACTTTCAAATTACATAACATACATTTTTCTTTCTTTTGGAGCTTTTAATATCACAATATGCACTCAAAATGGTTCAATAACACCTCCTTCGAATCAAAAGACGGAGATTTGCTAGAGATTGAACATTTGAAGGTTGAAATTTAGATGAAGGGTTAATGAATTTGCTTAGGAGGCAATTTCGTCCTGGAAAATAAGAGAAAATATAGTTTGGCTAGATTTTGAGACACTTTTCACTTTAGGGTAAATTTTCAATTCATACCCTAAATTAGGGTTAATTAATATAATTTCTCTATTTGTTGACATCATCCTATTCAATTAATGGAAAATGCATTCTTGATTTTATTACTATTTTTTTTCAATTCACACCCTAAACATGTTTTTTGCATTTATTTTGGGACCACAAATGTCTCTGTTTTTTGTTTCAGCAACTGAGCTAATATTTTGTTTCAACTCAACAACTACCCAGCTAATATTTTTCTTCCCAGATAATTATTAAACCTTCAAAGATTTTGATATATATATATATATGAAAATGATTGATTACATAATTGTTCAATGTCCATCCGCCTAGATACAAATATATTCATTGGTCCAAGACCTCTTAACATTATTCAAGTGTTATTAGAATAATTATATGCTAAATGTGAGATCACCAAACTGATTAGACAAATGACATTTCAACTGTTATATATGAATGTGGTCCACTAGAGTTCAGTATTATGATTGCTAACTATGAGGTGGTAGTTTGGTGATGTGACAGGTGAGGTGTCATCACCGCGTGAGGTACCATGTCATGATGTAAAAGAATGAAGTAACAAAATATTGTAAACGTAGTATTACTTTTAATTTAATTAGCTTCCGTGGTAGAAACATGATTTTCACTATTTCTTGTATATATGGTCTAAACTTTGTAGAATTCATACTATTGAAAATCTAACTATATGATGTATCATTTATTAATTTAATCTACTTCTGTACACATCTCGTATATGTATGATATTGATGGCAAATCTTAATAAGAAAATTTGTTTGAAAGTAAAGAAGGAAGCAAATTATTA
The DNA here is from genome assembly GCF_008641045.1 of Pistacia vera. Classification (NCBI taxonomy): domain Eukaryota; kingdom Viridiplantae; phylum Streptophyta; class Magnoliopsida; order Sapindales; family Anacardiaceae; genus Pistacia; species Pistacia vera. Next base: position 2,386 of record NW_022195054.1, on the reverse strand, counting down.
TAATCAGAATATCATTATAGGTCCCCTGCACTTTGATTTAAATATTCAATAGCCTATTACATAATAATGTGTAGGGTTTATATAGGATGGTCCTATTTTGACATATATTTTATTAGTACACAATCATTATAAATTTGTTAATTAGATTGCTTACGCTAATTTACCTGGAAATTTTTAATCAAAATTATTTTAATAATGTATGATTAAATAGAAAATATAATGAAATTGATAGCTTTGTTGAAACTTGATTAAAAAATTGTTTTTAAAATTTTAATAATGTGTATATATATTTAAAAAAAAAATGTGTCATTGTAATACCTAATATATGTAATTCTCAATGCTTTCATTTTAAAGTGATATGTCTATTGTGATATATCATATTTTATGTGTTATGACGAATAAATTATAAGTTGATACAGTAAATAATATCATATATCTATCTAGAAAGCTTGAAATGCGTAAAATTATTTATACATGAATTATGGATGATAGTAAATGGAATTTGCCAAAAACTCGAACAAACAAAAAGTAACAAAAACCAAATTCACTCCAAACCCGTAATTAAGTTTTCTTTTTTCAAAAAATCGCATTATTAGAGGGTGCTTCCTTTAGTTCATAGATCAAATTCTCATCCCATGCTTAATTTGATAAAATAAAAAATATTTACCAACCTTGGTAAAAGAAAAGGAATAATCACTTTAAACACCCTGATCTTTTCCCGCAACAAATTGAACCCATGAGATACCAGTAATGAAACAGACCCCCTGCCGTTACTAACTTATCATTAATTTAAACATTATAAGAGTGAATGACCTAAATACCCTCATCCTCCACACACTCACAACCCCCATCCTACAAACACCGAAATTCTTCCTAGTTAATCGTCAGCCACAAAATTCTCAGATCAACAGTCCACCACCAACGAAGAGAAACAGCCATTGAAAAAATCCGATACCAATAACTTCTCATCAACAAAGGACTTCATTTCTTTTTTTTCTTTTTTTCTTTTTTTCTTTTTTCTTTTTTTCTTTTTTTGGCTTTAGTTTAAATTGTAAGTGCTTGTGTTGTTGGGTTTTGGAGAGGGGTGGGAAAGTGGTTGAAACAGGGTGTCTACTCTTTTATCCTCTTTACTATTGAAACTAACGAAACAGTCCTAACAGTAGGGGTTGAAAGTTATTATCAATACCTTAAGAAGGTGTTTGGTTGGCGGTAATGTCAGATTATTAGAATAATGTTATCTTATATTACTTGATTATCACGTTTAGTTGTCAAGTAATATAAGATTCCGGTAATCTTCAAATACCAATAGTAGTTACTATTGGTAATATTGGAGGTAATCTGATTATCTCCATTTTCTTAGGTATTATGAAATTACAAGAGTTATCTTTTTTTGTTACAAATTTATCCCTTATTAATGAAAATTTTGGACAATAATGCCCTCATTTTAAAATAAATTTACATTAATATCCTATTTCAATTTTACCCTTGTTTAACTAAAATTTTGGACAATAATATCCTGACATTTAAAATAATTTACAGACCACCACTGCCACTCAGCCACCACCACCACTGCCACCCAACCACCACCGCCGACAGCGGCCAACCACCACGGACCGCCGCTGAAAACTCGTCAGAGTCCCTAAAAAAGAACGAGTTTCACTGGGAGGCTCTGGGAGGCTTCGATATGGCCGAAAACAGCCATATCGAAGCCTCTTGGTCACAGTGAGTTGCTGATGGGGACTTTCAGGGACTTCTGGCGGTGGTCTGTGGTGGTGGCAGGCTACGGTAGGAGGTGGGTGTGATTTTGTAATAAATTAAAGTTTTATATAAGTAGGGGTGTTTTAACTAAATCTGAAATATTGGGGGTTAAATAAAATTATTCAAAAATTAATAATAAAAATAATATTATATTAATATTTGTAAAGGGGACAATTTAGTAATTTAAATAACATACCCACCAATTTATTCCCCATAACCAACCATCTTAATATAACATACCCACCAACTAATTAAACACATTTTTTTTAAGATTCCCAGTAATCTTCCAAGGTAATCTATCTTTCCAGTAATCCAACAGTCCTAATAATCTAACATTCCTGAACCAAACGCGCCCTAAGGGGTTTAACTATTTTGGGCAAACCTGGGGGTTTAAAGAAATTATCCCTTCAAGACAATAATAGATTACCCGAGAAGAGCACAGGGTGTTTAAAATATGAAATCCTGAATGATACTATTCCCCTCTTTGAATGGTGGACGTCAGAAAATCAAACTCATTAGTTGGTTATTATGATCTAATTGAAAATCTTTCGTGGTCCAACCAGTGCAAACCATGTGATGGACTGCCGTATATATTTTAGTTATTTTGTATAATAATATAAACCATGAG